>NW_027478768.1:0-300000 GCF_051014685.1 Ptiloglossa arizonensis | reverse complement strand
AAATTTGTTGTCTTCTCAACCATTTCTTAGCTTCAAAGACCCATATCTCGCGAACGGTTTGACCAATCCCAAAAATTCCTGCTGCGTCTGAAAGTAGAAACTCGCCCGATAAAAACGGTATGTTCATTTTTTCCCTAGGCCATTCTGGTTAAGCGATTGGAGCAGCAGAATTGCGAAAAATTTGATGTCTTGTCAACCATTTCTTAGATTCAAACTCCCATATCTCGCGAACGGATTGACCTAACCCAAGAATTCCTATTGCATCTGAAAGTTGAAACTCGCCCGATTACAACGGTATGTGCATTTTTTCCCTAGGCCATTCTGCTTAAGCGTTTGGAGCAGCAGAATTGCGAAAAATTTATTCTCTTCTCAACCATTTCTTAGCTTCAAACTCCCATATCTCGCGAACGGATTGACCTAACCCAAAAATTCCTATTGCATCTGAAAGTAGAAACTCGCCCGATTACAACGGTATGTGTATTTTTTCCCTAGGCCATTCTGGTTAAGCGTTTGGAGCAGCAGAATTGCGAAAAATTTTTTGCGTTCTCAACCATTTCTTGGCTTCAAACTCCCATATCTCGCGAACGGTTTTTTTACCCAACCCAAAAATTCCTGTTGCGTCTGAGAGTAGAAACTCGCCCGATTGCAACGGTATGTGTATTTTTTCCCTATGCCATTCTGGCTAAGCGTTTGGAGCAGCAGAATTGCGAAAAATTTGTTGTCTTCTCAACCATCTCTTAGCTTCGAACACCCATATCTCGCGAACGGATTGACCTAACCCAAAAATTCCTATTGCATCTGAAAGCAGAAACTCGCCCGATTACAACGGTATGCGTATTTTTTCCCTAGGCCATTCTGGTTAAGCGATTGGAGCAGCAGAAGTGCGAAGAATTTGTTGTCTTGTCAACCATTTCTTAGCTTCAAACTCCCATATCTCGCGAACGGATTGACCTAACCCAAAAATTCCTATTGCATCTGATAGTTGAAACTCGCCCGATTGCAACGGTATGTGCATTTTTTTCCCTAGGCCATCCTGGTTAAGCGTTTGGAGCAGCAGAATTGCGAAAAATTTATTCTCTTCTCAACCATTTCTTAGCTTCAAACTCCCATATCTCGCGAACGGATTGACCCAATCCAAAAATTCCTGTTGCGTCTGAAAGTAGAAACTCGCCCGATTACAATGGTATGTGTATTTTTTCCCTATGCCATTCTGGTTAAGCGTTTGGAGCAGCAGAATTGCGAAAAATTTGTTGTCTTCTCAACCATTTCTTAGCTTCAAAGACCCATATCTCGCGAACGGTTTGACCAATCCCAAAAATTCCTGCTGCGTCTGAAAGTAGAAACTCGCCCGATAACAACGGTATGTTCATTTTTTCCCTAGGCCATTCTGGTTAAGCGATTGGAGCAGCAGAATTGCGAAAAATTTGATGTCTTGTCAACCATCTCTTAGCTTCGAACTCCCATATCTCGCGAACGGATTGACCTAAACCAAAAATTCCTATTGCATCTGAAAGCAGAAACTCGCCCGATTACAACGGTATGCGTATTTCTTCCCTAGGCCATTCTGGTTAAGCGATTGGAGCAGCAGAAGTGCGAAAAATTTGTTGTCTTGTCAACCATTTCTTAGTTTCAAAATCCCATATCTCGCGAACGGATTGACCTAACCCAAAAATTCCTGTTGCGTCTGAAAGTAGAAACTCGCCCGATTACAATGGTATGTGTATTTTTTCCCTATGCCATTCTGGTTAAGCGTTTGGAGTAGCAGAATTGCGAAATATGTGCTGTCTTCTCAACCATTTCTTAGCTTCAAAGACCCATATCTCGCGAACGGTTTGACCAATCCCAAAAATTCCTGCTGCGTCTGAAAGTAGAAACTCGCCCGATAACAACGGTATGTTCATTTTTTCCCTAGGCCATTCTGGTTAAGCGTTTGGAGCAGCAGAATTGCGAAAAATTTATTCTCTTCTCAACCATTTCTTAGCTTCAATCTCCCATATCTCGCGAACGGATTGACCTAACCCAAAAATTCCTATTGCATCTGATAGTTGAAACTCGCCCGATTGCAACGGTATGTGCATTTTTTTCCCTAGGCCATCCTGGTTAAGCGTTTGGAGCAGCAGAATTGCGAAAAATTTATTCTCTTCTCAACCATTTCTTAGCTTCAAACTCCCATATCTCGCGAACGGATTGACCCAATCCAAAAATTCCTGTTGCGTCTGAAAGTAGAAACTCGCCCGATTACAATGGTATGTGTATTTTTTCCCTATGCCATTCTGGTTAAGCGTTTGGAGCAGCAGAATTGCGAAAAATTTGTTGTCTTCTCAACCATTTCTTAGCTTCAAAGACCCATATCTCGCGAACGGTTTGACCAATCCCAAAAATTCCTGCTGCGTCTGAAAGTAGAAACTCGCCCGATAACAACGGTATGTTCATTTTTTCCCTAGGCCATTCTGGTTAAGCGATTGGAGCAGCAGAATTGCGAAAAATTTGATGTCTTGTCAACCATCTCTTAGCTTCGAACTCCCATATCTCGCGAACGGATTGACCTAAACCAAAAATTCCTATTGCATCTGAAAGCAGAAACTCGCCCGATTACAACGGTATGCGTATTTCTTCCCTAGGCCATTCTGGTTAAGCGATTGGAGCAGCAGAAGTGCGAAAAATTTGTTGTCTTGTCAACCATTTCTTAGTTTCAAAATCCCATATCTCGCGAACGGATTGACCTAACCCAAAAATTCCTGTTGCGTCTGAAAGTAGAAACTCGCCCGATTACAATGGTATGTGTATTTTTTCCCTATGCCATTCTGGTTAAGCGTTTGGAGTAGCAGAATTGCGAAATATGTGCTGTCTTCTCAACCATTTCTTAGCTTCAAAGACCCATATCTCGCGAACGGTTTGACCAATCCCAAAAATTCCTGCTGCGTCTGAAAGTAGAAACTCGCCCGATAACAACGGTATGTTCATTTTTTCCCTAGGCCATTCTGGTTAAGCGTTTGGAGCAGCAGAATTGCGAAAAATTTATTCTCTTCTCAACCATTTCTTAGCTTCAATCTCCCATATCTCGCGAACGGATTGACCCAATCCAAAAATTCCTGTTGCGTCTGAAAGTAGAAACTCACCCGATTACAATGGTGTGTGTATTTTTTCCCTATGCCATTCTGGTTAAGCGTTTGGAGCAGCAGAATTGCGAAAAATTTTTTGTCTTCTCAACCATTTCTTAGCTTCAAAGACCCATATCTCGCGAACGGTTTGACCTATCCCAAAAATTCCTGCTGCGTCTGAAAGTAGAAACTCGCCCGATAACAACGGTATGCGTATTTTTTCCCTAGGCCATTCTGGTTAAGCGATTGGAGCAGCAGAAGTGCGAAAAATTTGTTGTCTTGTCAACCATTTCTTAGATTCAAACTCCCATATCTCGCGAACGGATTGACCTAACCCAAAAATTCCTATTGCATCTGATAGTTGAAACTCGCCCGATTGCAACGGTATGTGCATTTTTTTCCCTAGGCCATCCTGGTTAAGCGTTTGGAGCAGCAGAATTGCGAAAAATTTATTCTCTTCTCAACCATTTCTTAGCTTCAAACTCCCATATCTCGCGAACGGATTGACCCAATCCAAAAATTCCTGTTGCGTCTGAAAGTAGAAACTCGCCCGATTACAATGGTATGTGTATTTTTTCCCTATGCCATTCTGGTTAAGCGTTTGGAGCAGCAGAATTGCGAAAAATTTGTTGTCTTCTCAACCATTTCTTAGCTTCAAAGACCCATATCTCGCGAACGGTTTGACCAATCCCAAAAATTCCTGCTGCGTCTGAAAGTAGAAACTCGCCCGATAACAACGGTATGTTCATTTTTTCCCTAGGCCATTCTGGTTAAGCGATTGGAGCAGCAGAATTGCGAAAAATTTGATGTCTTGTCAACCATCTCTTAGCTTCGAACTCCCATATCTCGCGAACGGATTGACCTAAACCAAAAATTCCTATTGCATCTGAAAGCAGAAACTCGCCCGATTACAACGGTATGCGTATTTCTTCCCTAGGCCATTCTGGTTAAGCGATTGGAGCAGCAGAAGTGCGAAAAATTTGTTGTCTTGTCAACCATTTCTTAGTTTCAAAATCCCATATCTCGCGAACGGATTGACCTAACCCAAAAATTCCTGTTGCGTCTGAAAGTAGAAACTCGCCCGATTACAATGGTATGTGTATTTTTTCCCTATGCCATTCTGGTTAAGCGTTTGGAGTAGCAGAATTGCGAAATATGTGCTGTCTTCTCAACCATTTCTTAGCTTCAAAGACCCATATCTCGCGAACGGTTTGACCAATCCCAAAAATTCCTGCTGCGTCTGAAAGTAGAAACTCGCCCGATAACAACGGTATGTTCATTTTTTCCCTAGGCCATTCTGGTTAAGCGTTTGGAGCAGCAGAATTGCGAAAAATTTATTCTCTTCTCAACCATTTCTTAGCTTCAATCTCCCATATCTCGCGAACGGATTGACCCAGTCCAAAAATTCCTGTTGCGTCTGAAAGTAGAAACTCACCCGATTACAATGGTGTGTGTATTTTTTCCCTATGCCATTCTGGTTAAGCGTTTGGTGCAGCAGAATTGCGAAAAATTTTTTGTCTTCTCAACCATTTCTTAGCTTCAAAGACCCATATCTCGCGAACGGTTTGACCTATCCCAAAAATTCCTGCTGCGTCTGAAAGTAGAAACTCGCCCGATAACAACGGTATGCGTATTTTTTCCCTAGGCCATTCTGGTTAAGCGATTGGAGCAGCAGAAGTGCGAAAAATTTGTTGTCTTGTCAACCATTTCTTAGATTCAAACTCCCATATCTCGCGAACGGATTGACCTAACCCAAGAATTCCTATTGCATCTGAAAGTTGAAACTCGCCCGATTACAGCGGTATGTGCATTTTTTCCCTATGCCATTCTGGTTAAGCGTTTGGAGCAGCAGAATTGCGAAAAATTTGTTGTCTTCTCAACCATTTCTTAGCTTCAAACTCCCATATCTCGCGAACGGATTGACTCAACCCAAAAATTCCTGTTGCGTCTGAAAGTAGAAACTCGCCCGATTACAACGGTATGTGTACTTTTTCCCTAGGCCATTCTGGTTTCGCGTTTGGAGCAGCAGAATTGCGAAAAATTTTTTGCCTTGTCAACCATTTCTTGGCTTCAAACTCCCATATCTCGCGAACGGATTGACATAACCCAAAAATTCCTGTTGCGCCTGAAAGTAGACACTCGCACGATTACAACGGTATGCGTATTTTTTCCCTAGGCCATTCTGGTTAAGCGATTGGAGCAGCAGAATTGCGAAAAATTTGTTGTCTTGTCAACCATTTCTTAGCTTCAAACTCCCATATCTCGCGAACGGATTGACCTAACCCAAAAATTCGTATTGCATCTGAAAGTAGAAACTCGCCCGATTACAACGGTATATGCATTTTTTCCCTAGGCCATTCTGGTTAAGCGTTTGGAGCAGCAGAATTGCGAAAAATTTATTCTCTTCTCAACCATTTCTTAGCTTCAAACTCCCATATCTCGCGAACGGATTGACCTAACCCAAAAATTCCTATTGCATCTGATAGTTGAAACTCGCCCGATTGCAACGGTATGTGCATTTTTTTCCCTAGGCCATTCTGGTTAAGCGTTTGGAGCAGCAGAATTGCGAAAAATTTATTCTCTTCTCAACCATTTCTTAGCTTCAAACTCCCATATCTCGCGAACGGATTGACCCAATCCAAAAATTCCTGTTGCGTCTGAAAGTAGAAACTCGCCCGATTACAATGGTATGTGTATTTTTTCCCTATGCCATTCTGGTTAAGCGTTTGGAGCAGCAGAATTGCGAAAAATTTGTTGTCTTCTCAACCATTTCTTAGCTTCAAAGACCCATATCTCGCGAACGGTTTGACCAATCCCAAAAATTCCTGCTGCGTCTGAAAGTAGAAACTCGCCCGATAACAACGGTATGTTCATTTTTTCCCTAGGCCATTCTGGTTAAGCGATTGGAGCAGCAGAATTGCGAAAAATTTGATGTCTTGTCAACCATCTCTTAGCTTCGAACTCCCATATCTCGCCAACGGATTGACCTAACCCAAAAATTCCTATTGCATCTGAAAGCAGAAACTCGCCAGATTACAACGGTATGCGTATTTCTTCCCTAGGCCATTCTGGTTAAGCGATTGGAGCAGCAGAAGTGCGAAAAATTTGTTGTCTTGTCAACCATTTCTTAGTTTCAAAATCCCATATCTCGCGAACGGATTGACCTAACCCAAAAATTCCTGTTGCGTCTGAAAGTAGAAACTCGCCCGATTACAATGGTATGTGTATTTTTTCCCTATGCCATTCTGGTTAAGCGTTTGGAGTAGCAGAATTGCGAAATATGTGCTGTCTTCTCAACCATTTCTTAGCTTCAAAGACCCATATCTCGCGAACGGTTTGACCAATCCCAAAAATTCCTGCTGCGTCTGAAAGTAGAAACTCGCCCGATAACAACGGTATGTTCATTTTTTCCCTAGGCCATTCTGGTTAAGCGTTTGGAGCAGCAGAATTGCGAAAAATTTATTCTCTTCTCAACCATTTCTTAGCTTCAATCTCCCATATCTCGCGAACGGATTGACCCAATCCAAAAATTCCTGTTGCGTCTGAAAGTAGAAACTCGCCCGATTACAATGGTGTGTGTATTTTTTCCCTATGCCATTCTGGTTAAGCGTTTGGAGCAGCAGAATTGCGAAAAATTTGTTGTCTTCTCAACCATTTCTTAGCTTCAAAGACCCATATCTCGCGAACGGTTTGACCTATCCCAAAAATTCCTGCTGCGTCTGAAAGTAGAAACTCGCCCGATAACAACGGTATGCGTATTTTTTCCCTAGGCCATTCTGGTTAAGCGATTGGAGCAGCAGAAGTGCGAAAAATTTGTTGTCTTGTCAACCATTTCTTAGATTCAAACTCCCATATCTCGCGAACGGATTGACCTAACCCAAGAATTCCTATTGCATCTGAAAGTTGAAACTCGCCCGATTACAGCGGTATGTGCATTTTTTCCCTAGGCCATTCTGGTTAAGCGTTTGGAGCAGCAGAATTGCGAAAAATTTATTCTCTTCTCAACCATTTCTTAGCTTCAAACTCCCATATCTCGCGAACGGATTGACCTAACCCAAAAATTCCTATTGCATCTGAAAGTAGAAACTCGCCCGATTACAACGGTAGGTGTATTTTTTCCCTATGCCATTCTGGTTAAGCGTTTGGAGCAGCAGAATTGCGAAAAATTTGTTGTCTTCTCAACCATTTCTTAGCTTCAAACTCCCATATCTCGCGAACGGATTGACTCAACCCAAAAATTCCTGTTGCGTCTGAAAGTAGAAACTCGCCCGATTACAACGGTATGTGTACTTTTTCCCTAGGCCATTCTGGTTTCGCGTTTGGAGCAGCAGAATTGCGAAAAATTTTTTGCCTTGTCAACCATTTCTTGGCTTCAAACTCCCATATCTCGCGAACGGATTGACATAACCCAAAAATTCCTGTTGCGCCTGAAAGTAGACACTCGCACGATTACAACGGTATGCGTATTTTTTCCCTAGGCCATTCTGGTTAAGCGATTGGAGCAGCAGAATTGCGAAAAATTTGTTGTCTTGTCAACCATTTCTTAGCTTCAAACTCCCATATCTCGCGAACGGATTGACCTAACCCAAAAATTCGTATTGCATCTGAAAGTAGAAACTCGCCCGATTACAACGGTATGTGCATTTTTTCCCTAGGCCATTCTGGTTAAGCGTTTGGAGCAGCAGAATTGCGAAAAATTTATTCTCTTCTCAACCATTTCTTAGCTTCAAACTCCCATATCTCGCGAACGGATTGACCTAACCCAAAAATTCCTATTGCATCTGATAGTTGAAACTCGCCCGATTGCAACGGTATGTGCATTTTTTTCCCTAGGCCATTCTGGTTAAGTGTTTGGAGCAGCAGAATTGCGAAAAATTTATTCTCTTCTCAACCATTTCTTAGCTTCAAACTCCCATATCTCGCGAACGGATTGACCCAATCCAAAAATTCCTGTTGCGTCTGAAAGTAGAAACTCGCCCGATTACAATGGTATGTGTATTTTTTCCCTATGCCATTCTGGTTAAGCGTTTGGAGCAGCAGAATTGCGAAAAATTTGTTGTCTTCTCAACCATTTCTTAGCTTCAAAGACCCATATCTCGCGAACGGTTTGACCAATCCCAAAAATTCCTGCTGCGTCTGAAAGTAGAAACTCGCCCGATAACAACGGTATGTTCATTTTTTCCCTAGGCCATTCTGGTTAAGCGATTGGAGCAGCAGAATTGCGAAAAATTTGTTGTCTTGTCAACCATTTCTTAGCTTCAAACTCCCATATCTCGCGAACGGATTGACCTAACCCAAAAATTCGTATTGCATCTGAAAGTAGAAACTCGCCCGATTACAACGGTATGTGCATTTTTTCCCTAGGCCATTCTGGTTAAGCGTTTGGAGCAGCAGAATTGCGAAAAATTTATTCTCTTCTCAACCATTTCTTAGCTTCAAACTCCCATATCTCGCGAACGGATTGACCTAACCCAAAAATTCCTATTGCATCTGATAGTTGAAACTCGCCCGATTGCAACGGTATGTGCATTTTTTTCCCTAGGCCATTCTGGTTAAGCGTTTGGAGCAGCAGAATTGCGAAAAATTTATTCTCTTCTCAACCATTTCTTAGCTTCAAACTCCCATATCTCGCGAACGGATTGACCCAACCCAAAAATTCCTGTTGCGTCTGAAAGTAGAAACTCGCCCGATTACAATGGTATGTGTATTTTTTCCCTATGCCATTCTGGTTAAGCGTTTGGAGCAGCAGAATTGCGAAAAATTTGTTGTCTTCTCAACCATTTCTTAGCTTCAAAGACCCATATCTCGCGAACGGTTTGACCAATCCCAAAAATTCCTGCTGCGTCTGAAAGTAGAAACTCGCCCGATAACAACGGTATGTTCATTTTTTCCCTAGGCCATTCTGGTTAAGCGATTGGAGCAGCAGAATTGCGAAAAATTTGATGTCTTGTCAACCATCTCTTAGCTTCGAACTCCCATATCTCGCGAACGGATTGACCTAACCCAAAAATTCCTATTGCATCTGAAAGCAGAAACTCGCCCGATTACAACGGTATGCGTATTTCTTCCCTAGGCCATTCTGGTTAAGCGATTGGAGCAGCAGAAGTGCGAAAAATTTGTTGTCTTGTCAACCATTTCTTAGTTTCAAAATCCCATATCTCGCGAACGGATTGACCTAACCCAAAAATTCCTGTTGCGTCTAAAGTAGAAACTCGCCCGATTGCAACGGTATGTGTATTTTTTCCCTATGCCATTCTGGCTAAGCGTTTGGAGCAGCAGAATTGCGAAAAATTTGTTGTCTTCTCAACCATCTCTTAGCTTCGAACTCCCATATCTCGCGAACGGATTGACCTAACCCAAAAATTCCTATTGCATCTGAAAGCAGAAACTCGCCCGATTACAACGGTATGCGTATTTTTTCCCTAGGCCATTCTGGTTAAGCGATTGGAGCAGCAGAATTGCGAAAAATTTGATGTCTTGTCAACCATTTCTTAGATTCAAATTCCCATATCTCGCGAACGGATTGACCTAACCCAAGAATTCCTATTGCATCTGAAAGCTGAAACTCGCCCGATTACAACGGTATGTGCATTTTTTCCCTAGGCCATTCTGGTTAAGCGATTGGAGCAGCAGAATTGCGAAAAATTTGATGTCTTGTCAACCATCTCTTAGCTTCGAACTCCCATATCTCGCGAACGGATTGACCTAACCCAAAAATTCCTATTGCATCTGAAAGCAGAAACTCGCCCGATTACAACGGTATGCGTATTTCTTCCCTAGGCCATTCTGGTCCCACGAGGAGCATCGAGCTCCTCATGGACGCCAAGATGGCGGCCATGATGGCCGTCATCCGGGGGGAAATACGGGCGGCGCTTCGCCCCAAGGACGGAGCGCCGGCGGGACGGAGGACCGGGCCCGGGAAACAACCGTGGGGCGGGGGACCGCAGGGGGGGACCATCGCGGTTCCGGGCCCTGCGGCAAAGACGAAGGGCAAGGGTGCCGTGGTGGGGGAGACGGCGGGGGCACAAATGCCTCCGCCGCCGCCCCCATCCGGTCCCTTGAGGACCGAGGTCCTTGGCCGAAGGGCGGGAAGGACGGCGAGGAGGGCGGCCCGGGTGCCGCCGCCTCCCCCGCCGGTTGCCCCGAAGAGGGACGGAAAGGCGGGGAGGGCGAAGCCCCGTCTGGGACGCCCCCCTTCAACGGCAGCAGTCATGCTGACCGTCCCGGAGGGGGGGGGGCGTCTCCTACGGGGAGGTGATGGCGGCGGCCAAGGAAAAGATATCCTTGGCCGCACTCGCCATCGAGTCGGTCCGCCCGAGATGGGCGGTGACGGGGGCGCTCATGCTGCGCGTGAGCGGCCCCGACAACGCAGCCAGGGCGGACCGACTGGCCGAAAAGCTGGGCGAGGCCTTGGCACCCCGGGGTGTCAGGGTCGCCCGGCCCACAAAGAGCGCGGAGCTGCGCGTTTGTGGGCTGGACGACTCGGTCACCCGGGAGGAGGTGGCCAGGGCGCTGGCCCAGGCCGGTGGCTGCTCTGAGGGGGACATCCGGACCGGGGAGGTCCGGCGGTCCTCCTCCGGCCTGGGAGCGGTGTGGGCACGGTGCCCTCTTCCGGCTGCCCGGAAGTTAGAAGCAGTCGGGAGGATCGTGGTGGGGTGGGTGTCGGCGAGGATCGAGGTCCTCGCCCAACGCCCACTCCAGTGCTACCGCTGCCTGGAGACGGGCCATGTCAGGCAGCGGTGCACCTCCGCGGTGGACCGCAGCGGTGCTTGTTACCGCTGCGGTGCCGAAGGCCACCGCGCGAGCCACTGCGCGGCGGCCCCCAAGTGCCCGCTGTGTGCGGACATGGGGAGACCCGCCGCGCACCGAATGGGGGGGAAGCAATGTACCCCCTCATCCCGACGAGGGCAGAGGAGGGGGGCACCGGGGCCGCTCCCGGCGCCGGTGAGAGCGGCCCCAGCTGCGAGCGCCGCGGCGCCCGCGGACCTGGCCGCGACCGACGCGACGGCCGCAAGGAAGAGGTCGGAGGCGGCGACGGCGTTGGTGTCTGCGATGGAGGTGGACATCGGCCCCGCCGCCGTCCTCACGGAGGTGCCACCAGGAGGCGGTGAGGAGGCCATCAAATAATGGCTCCCCGCCTCCTCCTGCAGGCCAACCTCAACCACTGCCGTGCAGCGCAGGACCTGATGTGTCAGACGCTGGCGGAGTGGGGGGGGTGGTCTGGCAGTCGCCGCCGAGCCGTACCGCGTCCCCGACCATCCGCATTGGATGGGGGATGCGGGCGGCTTGGTGGCGGCTGTGTGGCAGGGCGGTGACGGGTCCCCTCCGTTCTCCTTACTGGAGAACGGGGCGGGATTCGTCGCCGTCCAGTGGGGGGGAGTCGCCGTGGTGGGGTGCTACGTTTCGCCCAACTGCGGCCTTGCTGCCTTCGAGCAGTACTTGGCCGGGGTGGGGGCGTGCCTCACAAGGATTGCGCCCCGGCCGGTGCTGGTCCTGGGGGACTTCAATGCCTGGTCTGTGGCATGGGGGTCCCCCAGGACCAATCGGAGGGGCGAGGCTCTGGGCGACTGGGCGGCGGGCTTCGACCTCCGGTTGATTAACCGGGGGTCGGAGCTGACGTGCGTGCGGCGCGGGGGAGGGTCCATAGTGGATTTGACGTTTGGATCCCCCGGCGCCGCGCGTATGGTGTCCGGGTGGGACGTGGTGGTGGGGGAGGAGACATTATCGGACCACCGGTATATCCGCGTGGTCTTGACCTCCCCCGAGGCCGCCGCGGCCCCGCACCGACACCTCCGCCCGGGAGCGGGTAGCGCCCCACCACCACCACGCAGATGGGCGCTTCGGCGCCTTGACAAGGACGTCCTGGTGGCAGCCGCTCTAGCCGAAACCTGGCCTCGACGGGAGACCAGGCTGCCCGACCTGGAGGAGGCCGTGGCTCGGCTCGGGAGCGCCGTCGCGCGCATTTGCGACGCGGCGATGCCCCGGGCCGGGCCGCGGTCTCCTCGTCGGGCGGTGTACTGGTGGTCGGGCGAAATCGGGGAATTGCGGACAGCATGCGTCCGGGCCCGACGCCAGTACACCCGCGCGCGTCGTCGGGCCGGACGGAACGGCGACGACGGCGCGCGGGCTAGGGCGGCGGAACTGTACGAGTCCTATCGCGCGGGAAAGAGGGCTCTGCAGGTCGCCATCAAACGGGCCAAGGCCCAGAGCTGGAAGGAGCTCCTCGAGACCCTCGAGCGGGATCCATGGGGGCGCCCATACCGGATAGTTCTGAATAAACTCCGGCCATGGGCCCCCCCGATCACCGAGGGTCTCGACCCCCAGCTCTTGAGGGACGTGGTCGACACGCTCTTCCCGATCGTGGGGGAGAGCGGGCCACGTCCCTCTGCGGACCCGACCACCTGGTCCGCGGAGCTGGGGGTCTCGGCTGGGGAGCTAGCCGCGGCCATCCGAAGACTCGGGGCGAAGGATACTGCCCCGGGTCCTTCGGGAGTGCCCGGCCGAGTCTTGGTCTTGGCCGCGGACGTCCTGGGTGACGGCCTCCGGGAGCTATTCGACCGCTGCCTGGAGGCCGGGCGATTCCCCTCCGCATGGAAGGTGGCCCGAATGGTCCTCCTCCGGAAAGAGGGTAGGCCCGCGGACTCTCCGTCCGCGTACCGGCCGATTTGCCTGCTCGACGATGTGGGCAAGCTCCTAGAAAGAGTCGTGGCGGCCCGCATCGTCGGGCACCTGTCGCGGGGTGGGCCCGGGCTGGCGGAGTGTCAGTTCGGGTTCCGGGAGGGCCGGTCGACGATCGACGCGATTCGACGCGTCCGGTCCCTCTCGGCCTCGGCGGTCTCCCGGGGTGGGGTGGCATTGGCGGTGTCCTTGGACATCGCCAATGCGTTTAACACCCTACCCTGGGCGGCGATTAGGCGGGGGCTTGAGGAACATCGAGTCCCCGCCTACCTTAGGGCAGTCGTCGAGGACTACCTCCGCGACAGGTGGATCGAGTATCCGGGCCGGTGCGGGACGGAGAGGAGAGCGGTGTACTCCGGGGTTCCGCAGGGGTCGGTGTTAGGACCCCTGCTGTGGAACCTCGGGTACGACACCGTCCTGCGGGCCGAAGACCTCCCCGACGGCGTCAGTCTGACATGTTATGCGGACGACACCTTGTTGTTGGCCGTCGGGGGGGACTGGAGGGGGGCTGTTCGGGCCGCCGAGGACGGTGTCCGGCGCGTCGTCTCCCGGATCAGGGGGATCGGTTTGGAGGTGGCTCTCCACAAAACCGAGGTACTCGGGATGTATAGACCCCGGGGAGAGCCGCCTCCCCCCCTGATCCGGGTGGGTGAGACAGACGTCGAGGTGAGGTCTCAGATGAAATATCTGGGACTTCACCTCGACAGCCACTGGCGCTTCGAGGGCCATTTCCGGGCCCTGGCCCCGCGGTTGGAGGGGATAGTTGGCGCTTTGGGCCGTATCCTCCCCAACCTGCGGGGCCCGAGTGACCGGGTTCGCCGCCTCTACGCGGGAATGGTCCACTCGGTGGCCCTATACGGGGCCCCCGTTTGGGCGGGCGACCTGGCCGCCTCCCGGCGCAGCAAGGTATTGCTGCGCCGGGTTCAAAGGCGGCTTGCACTGCGGATCGCCCGGGGGTACCGGACCGTTTCGTATGAGGCGGCGAGCGTCCTGTCAGGGCTACCCCCGGCGGACTTGATCGCGGGCGCGCATGCGGCTTTCTACGAGGGCCGCGTGCGCGCCCGCGAGGATGGGGTGGTCCTGGCGGGATGCGAGGTGGAGGCCCTGAGGCGCCAGGCCCGGGAGTCCATGCTGCAGCTTTGGCAGCAGCGGCTGGCCGAGCCGTTGTTCGGCCAGAGGACTGTCCGGGCTATCCGGCCGGTCCTGTTTGAGTGGCTGGGTAGGCGCTTCGGCTCACTCACCTACCGGTTGGTGCAGGTGCTGTCCGGGCACGGATGCTTCGGTCAGTACCTGTGCCGGATCGGTGTGGAAGAGGCGGCGCGCTGCTGGCACTGTCCAGCGGACGAGGACACGGCGCAACACACCCTCGAGGTGTGTCCGGCCTGGGGGGTGGAGCGCCGTGTCCTCACGGCCGTGATTGGGGCGGACCTATCGCTGCCGGGCGTGGTACAGGCCATGCTCGGCAGCGAGACGAAGTGGCGGGCCGTGGCCTCCTTCTGCGAGGAGGTAATCTCGCAGAAGGAGGCCGCGAGCCGCATTCGCGAGAGCGGGAGACCGCGAGCGAGGCCCCGTCCGAGGCCGGGGGCGGGTGGGCCTCCGGAAGGGCCGGGGAGGCCACCCTGAGAGCGGCGGGCGGGGGTGCGTAGCCCTTGAGGCTCGTGCCACCGCCCGTCGTCTGAGGGGTGGGTAGAGTAAGGGACGGCGACGCTCTCGAGGGCGGAGAGGCCAGAGCCGCCCTCGGGAGCGTACGAGCCGGGGTGCGGCCGCGCCGACGGCACGGTCCCAGGGCCGTGCCCCCGGCGCGGCTATGGGGGCCGTGGGCGGTCGCGAGTGTGGGACTCACGGCCGCCCTCGGGCGGCCCCCGGGAGTGGGACGTCGGAGCAGTGTGGCCCTGCTCCGACGTCGGGCGCCAGAGCGCCGAGGAGAAAACAGGGAAGGGAGGGTGAAGTACCCCCTCCCTTCCCTGGAACGGGAGGACACGGGCGCGAGAGCCCTGCACGGGGGAGCACCTGATGTTATGATGTCTTCGGTCCCAGGTGCTCCCCCTGCATAGTGCGAGGATGGCCACCGTGGTGGGTTTTAGTGGGTAGGTCCCGCGCCCGATGGGTTTCCTTCCGGGCGCGGGGAATCCCACACTCCCCCCGCCCCTCCCCAGGCGGCGGGGGGGGTCTTTCGAAGATTTCCCCCACGTTAAAAAAAAAAAAAAAAAAAAAAAGGCCATTCTGGTTAAGCGATTGGAGCAGCAGAAGTGCGAAAAATTTGTTGTCTTGTCAACCATTTCTTAGTTTCAAAATCCCATATCTCGCGAACGGATTGACCTAACCCAAAAATTCCTGTTGCGTCTGAAAGTAGAAACTCGCCCGATTACAATGGTATGTGTATTTTTTCCCTATGCCATTCTGGTTAAGCGTTTGGAGCAGCAGAATTGCGAAAAATTTGTTGTCTTCTCAACCATTTCTTAGCTTCAAAGACCCATATCTCGCGAACGGTTTGACCAATCCCAAAAATTCCTATTGCATCTGATAGTTGAAACTCGCCCGATTACAACGGTATGTTCATTTTTTCCCTAGGCCATTCTGGTTAAGCGTTTGGAGCAGCAGAATTGCGAAAAATTTATTCTCTTCTCAACCATTTCTTAGCTTCAAACTCCCATATCTCGCGAACGGATTGACCCAACCCAAAAATTCCTGTTGCGTCTGAAAGTAGAAACTCGCCCGATTACAACGGTATGTGCATTTTTTCCCTAGGCAACTCTGGTTAAGCGTTTGGAGCAGCAGAATTGCGAAAAATTTATTCTCTTCTCAACCATTTCTTAGCTTCAAACTCCCATATCTCGCGAACGGTTTGACCCAACCCAAAAATTCCTGTTGCGTCTGAGAGTAGAAACTCGCCCGATTGCAACGGTATGTGTATTTTTTCCCTATGCCATTCTGGCTAAGCGTTTGGAGCAGCAGAATTGCGAAAAATTTGTTGTCTTCTCAACCATCTCTTAGCTTCGAACTCCCATATCTCGCGAACGGATTGACCTAACCCAAAAATTCCTATTGCATCTGAAAGCAGAAACTCGCCCGATTACAACGGTATGTGCATTTTTTCCCTATGCCATTCTGGTTAAGCGTTTGGAGCAGCAGAATTGCGAAAAATTTGTTGTCTTCTCAACCATTTCTTAGCTTCAAAGACCCATATCTCGCGAACGGTTTGACCAATCCCAAAAATTCCTGCTGCGTCTGAAAGTAGAAACTCGCCCGATAAAAACGGTATGTTCATTTTTTCCCTAGGCCATTCTGGTTAAGCGATTGGAGCAGCAGAATTGCGAAAAATTTGATGTCTTGTCAACCATTTCTTAGATTCAAACTCCCATATCTCGCGAACGGATTGACCTAACCCAAAAATTCCTATTGCATCTGATAGTTGAAACTCGCCCGATTGCAACGGTATGTGCATTTTTTCCCTATGCCATTCTGGTTAAGCGTTTGGAGCAGCAGAATTGCGAAAAATTTGTTGTCTTCTCAACCATTTCTTAGCTTCAAAGACCCATATCTCGCGAACGGTTTGACCAATCCCAAAAATTCCTGCTGCGTCTGAAAGTAGAAACTCGCCCGATAAAAACGGTATGTTCATTTTTTCCCTAGGCCATTCTGGTTAAGCGATTGGAGCAGCAGAATTGCGAAAAATTTGATGTCTTGTCAACCATTTCTTAGATTCAAACTCCCATATCTCGCGAACGGATTGACCTAACCCAAAAATTCCTATTGCATCTGAAAGTAGAAACTCGCCCGATTACAACGGTATGTGTATTTTTTCCCTAGGCCATTCTGGTTAAGCGTTTGGAGCAGCAGAATTGCGAAAAATTTTTTGCGTTCTCAACCATTTCTTGGCTTCAAACTCCCATATCTCGCGAACGGATTGACCCAATCCAAAAATTCCTGTTGCGTCTGAAAGTAGAAACTCGCCCGATTACAATGGTATGTGTATTTTTTCCCTATGGCATTCTGGTTAAGCGTTTGGAGCAGCAGAATTGCGAAAAATTTGTTGTCTTCTCAACCATTTCTTAGCTTCAAAGACCCATATCTCGCGAACGGTTTGACCAATCCCAAAAATTCCTGCTGCGTCTGAAAGTAGAAACTCGCCCGATCACAACGGTATGTTCATTTTTTCCCTAGGCCATTCTGGTTAAGCGATTGGAGCAGCAGAATTGCGAAAAATTTGATGTCTTGTCAACCATCTCTTAGCTTCGAACTCCCATATCTCGCGAACGGATTGACCTAAACCAAAAATTCCTATTGCATCTGAAAGCAGAAACTCGCCCGATTACAACGGTATGCGTGTTTCTTCCCTAGGCCATTCTGGTTAAGCGATTGGAGCAGCAGAAGTGCGAAAAATTTGTTGTCTTGTCAACCATTTCTTAGTTTCAAAATCCCATATCTCGCGAACGGATTGACCTAACCCAAAAATTCCTGTTGCGTCTGAAAGTAGAAACTCGCCCGATTACAATGGTATGTGTATTTTTTCCCTATGCCATTCTGGTTAAGCGTTTGGAGTAGCAGAATTGCGAAATATGTGCTGTCTTCTCAACCATTTCTTAGCTTCAAAGACCCATATCTCGCGAACGGTTTGACCAATCCCAAAAATTCCTGCTGCGTCTGAAAGTAGAAACTCGCCCGATAACAACGGTATGTTCATTTTTTCCCTAGGCCATTCTGGTTAAGCGTTTGGAGCAGCAGAATTGCGAAAAATTTATTCTCTTCTCAACCATTTCTTAGCTTCAATCTCCCATATCTCGCGAACGGATTGACCCAATCCAAAAATTCCTGTTGCGTCTGAAAGTAGAAACTCACCCGATTACAATGGTGTGTGTATTTTTTCCCTATGCCATTCTGGTTAAGCGTTTGGAGCAGCAGAATTGCGAAAAATTTTTTGTCTTCTCAACCATTTCTTAGCTTCAAAGACCCATATCTCGCGAACGGTTTGACCTATCCCAAAAATTCCTGCTGCGTCTGAAAGTAGAAACTCGCCCGATAACAACGGTATGCGTATTTTTTCCCTAGGCCATTCTGGTTAAGCGATTGGAGCAGCAGAAGTGCGAAAAATTTGTTGTCTTGTCAACCATTTCTTAGATTCAAACTCCCATATCTCGCGAACGGATTGACCTAACCCAAGAATTCCTATTGCATCTGAAAGTTGAAACTCGCCCGATTACAGCGGTATGTGCATTTTTTCCCTAGGCCATTCTGGTTAAGCGTTTGGAGCAGCAGAATTGCGAAAAATTTATTCTCTTCTCAACCATTTCTTAGCTTCAAACTCCCATATCTCGCGAACGGATTGACCTAACCCAAAAATTCCTATTGCATCTGAAAGTAGAAACTCGCCCGATTACAACGGTAGGTGTATTTTTTCCCTATGCCATTCTGGTTAAGCGTTTGGAGCAGCAGAATTGCGAAAAATTTGTTGTCTTCTCAACCATTTCTTAGCTTCAAACTCCCATATCTCGCGAACGGATTGACTCAACCCAAAAATTCCTGTTGCGTCTGAAAGTAGAAACTCGCCCGATTACAACGGTATGTGTACTTTTTCCCTAGGCCATTCTGGTTTCGCGTTTGGAGCAGCAGAATTGCGAAAAATTTTTTGCCTTGTCAACCATTTCTTGGCTTCAAACTCCCATATCTCGCGAACGGATTGACATAACCCAAAAATTCCTGTTGCGCCTGAAAGTAGACACTCGCACGATTACAACGGTATGCGTATTTTTTCCCTAGGCCATTCTGGTTAAGCGATTGGAGCAGCAGAATTGCGAAAAATTTGTTGTCTTGTCAACCATTTCTTAGCTTCAAACTCCCATATCTCGCGAACGGATTGACCTAACCCAAAAATTCGTATTGCATCTGAAAGTAGAAACTCGCCCGATTACAACGGTATGTGCATTTTTTCCCTAGGCCATTCTGGTTAAGCGTTTGGAGCAGCAGAATTGCGAAAAATTTATTCTCTTCTCAACCATTTCTTAGCTTCAAACTCCCATATCTCGCGAACGGATTGACCTAACCCAAAAATTCCTATTGCATCTGATAGTTGAAACTCGCCCGATTGCAACGGTATGTGCATTTTTTTCCCTAGGCCATTCTGGTTAAGCGTTTGGAGCAGCAGAATTGCGAAAAATTTATTCTCTTCTCAACCATTTCTTAGCTTCAAACTCCCATATCTCGCGAACGGATTGACCCAATCCAAAAATTCCTGTTGCGTCTGAAAGTAGAAACTCGCCCGATTACAATGGTATGTGTATTTTTTCCCTATGCCATTCTGGTTAAGCGTTTGGAGCAGCAGAATTGCGAAAAATTTGTTGTCTTCTCAACCATTTCTTAGCTTCAAAGACCCATATCTCGCGAACGGTTTGACCAATCCCAAAAATTCCTGCTGCGTCTGAAAGTAGAAACTCGCCCGATAACAACGGTATGTTCATTTTTTCCCTAGGCCATTCTGGTTAAGCGATTGGAGCAGCAGAATTGCGAAAAATTTGATGTCTTGTCAACCATCTCTTAGCTTCGAACTCCCATATCTCGCGAACGGATTGACCTAACCCAAAAATTCCTATTGCATCTGAAAGCAGAAACTCGCCCGATTACAACGGTATGCGTATTTCTTCCCTAGGCCATTCTGGTTAAGCGATTGGAGCAGCAGAAGTGCGAAAAATTTGTTGTCTTGTCAACCATTTCTTAGTTTCAAATCCCATATCTCGCGAACGGATTGACCTAACCCAAAAATTCCTGTTGCGTCTGAAAGTAGAAACTCGCCCGATTACAATGGTATGTGTATTTTTTCCCTATGCCATTCTGGTTAAGCGTTTGGAGTAGCAGAATTGCGAAATATGTGCTGTCTTCTCAACCATTTCTTAGCTTCAAAGACCCATATCTCGCGAACGGTTTGACCAATCCCAAAAATTCCTGCTGCGTCTGAAAGTAGAAACTCGCCCGATAACAACGGTATGTTCATTTTTTCCCTAGGCCATTCTGGTTAAGCGTTTGGAGCAGCAGAATTGCGAAAAATTTATTCTCTTCTCAACCATTTCTTAGCTTCAATCTCCCATATCTCGCGAACGGATTGACCCAATCCAAAAATTCCTGTTGCGTCTGAAAGTAGAAACTCGCCCGATTACAATGGTGTGTGTATTTTTTCCCTATGCCATTCTGGTTAAGCGTTTGGAGCAGCAGAATTGCGAAAAATTTGTTGTCTTCTCAACCATTTCTTAGCTTCAAAGACCCATATCTCGCGAACGGTTTGACCTATCCCAAAAATTCCTGCTGCGTCTGAAAGTAGAAACTCGCCCGATAACAACGGTATGCGTATTTTTTCCCTAGGCCATTCTGGTTAAGCGATTGGAGCAGCAGAAGTGCGAAAAATTTGTTGTCTTGTCAACCATTTCTTAGATTCAAACTCCCATATCTCGCGAACGGATTGACCTAACCCAAGAATTCCTATTGCATCTGAAAGTTGAAACTCGCCCGATTACAGCGGTATGTGCATTTTTTCCCTAGGCCATTCTGGTTAAGCGTTTGGAGCAGCAGAATTGCGAAAAATTTATTCTCTTCTCAACCATTTCTTAGCTTCAAACTCCCATATCTCGCGAACGGATTGACCTAACCCAAAAATTCCTATTGCATCTGAAAGTAGAAACTCGCCCGATTACAACGGTAGGTGTATTTTTTCCCTATGCCATTCTGGTTAAGCGTTTGGAGCAGCAGAATTGCGAAAAATTTGTTGTCTTCTCAACCATTTCTTAGCTTCAAACTCCCATATCTCGCGAACGGATTGACATAACCCAAAAATTCCTGTTGCGCCTGAAAGTAGACACTCGCACGATTACAACGGTATGCGTATTTTTTCCCTAGGCCATTCTGGTTAAGCGATTGGAGCAGCAGAATTGCGAAAAATTTGTTGTCTTGTCAACCATTTCTTAGATTCAAATTCCCATATCTCGCGAACGGATTGACTCAACCCAAAAATTCCTGTTGCGTCTGAAAGTAGAAACTCGCCCGATTACAACGGTATGTGTACTTTTTCCCTAGGCCATTCTGGTTTCGCGTTTGGAGCAGCAGAATTGCGAAAAATTTTTTGCCTTGTCAACCATTTCTTGGCTTCAAACTCCCATATCTCGCGAACGGATTGACATAACCCAAAAATTCCTGTTGCGCCTGAAAGTAGACACTCGCACGATTACAACGGTGTGCGTATTTTTTCCCTAGGCCATTCTGGTTAAGCGATTGGAGCAGCAGAATTGCGAAAAATTTGTTGTCTTGTCAACCATTTCTTAGCTTCAAACTCCCATATCTCGCGAACGGATTGACCTAACCCAAAAATTCGTATTGCATCTGAAAGTAGAAACTCGCCCGATTACAACGGTATGTGCATTTTTTCCCTAGGCCATTCTGGTTAAGCGTTTGGAGCAGCAGAATTGCGAAAAATTTATTCTCTTCTCAACCATTTCTTAGCTTCAAACTCCCATATCTCGCGAACGGATTGACCTAACCCAAAAATTCCTATTGCATCTGATAGTTGAAACTCGCCCGATTGCAACGGTATGTGCATTTTTTTCCCTAGGTCATTCTGGTTAAGCGTTTGGAGCAGCAGAATTGCGAAAAATTTATTCTCTTCTCAACCATTTCTTAGCTTCAAACTCCCATATCTCGCGAACGGATTGACCCAATCCAAAAATTCCTGTTGCGTCTGAAAGTAGAAACTCGCCCGATTACAATGGTATGTGTATTTTTTCCCTATGCCATTCTGGTTAAGCGTTTGGAGCAGCAGAATTGCGAAAAATTTGTTGTCTTCTCAACCATTTCTTAGCTTCAAAGACCCATATCTCGCGAACGGTTTGACCAATCCCAAAAATTCCTGCTGCGTCTGAAAGTAGAAACTCGCCCGATAACAACGGTATGTTCATTTTTTCCCTAGGCCATTCTGGTTAAGCGATTGGAGCAGCAGAATTGCGAAAAATTTGATGTCTTGTCAACCATCTCTTAGCTTCGAACTCCCATATCTCGCGAACGGATTGACCTAACCCAAAAATTCCTATTGCATCTGAAAGCAGAAACTCGCCCGATTACAACGGTATGCGTATTTCTTCCCTAGGCCATTCTGGTTAAGCGATTGGAGCAGCAGAAGTGCGAAAAATTTGTTGTCTTGTCAACCATTTCTTAGTTTCAAAATCCCATATCTCGCGAACGGATTGACCTAACCCAAAAATTCCTGTTGCGTCTGAAAGTAGAAACTCGCCCGATTACAATGGTATGTGTATTTTTTCCCTATGCCATTCTGGTTAAGCGTTTGGAGTAGCAGAATTGCGAAATATGTGCTGTCTTCTCAACCATTTCTTAGCTTCAAAGACCCATATCTCGCGAACGGTTTGACCAATCCCAAAAATTCCTGCTGCGTCTGAAAGTAGAAACTCGCCCGATAACAACGGTATGTTCATTTTTTCCCTAGGCCAGTCTGGTTAAGCGTTTGGAGCAGCAGAATTGCGAAAAATTTATTCTCTTCTCAACCATTTCTTAGCTTCAATCTCCCATATCTCGCGAACGGATTGACCCAATCCAAAAACTCCTGCTGCGTCTGAAAGTAGAAACTCGCCCGATAACAACGGTATGCGTATTTTTTCCCTAGGCCATTCTGGTTAAGCGATTGGAGCAGCAGAAGTGCGAAAAATTTGTTGTCTTGTCAACCATTTCTTAGATTCAAACTCCCATATCTCGCGAACGGATTGACCTAACCCAAGAATTCCTATTGCATCTGAAAGTTGAAACTCGCCCGATTACAGCGGTATGTGCATTTTTTCCCTAGGCCATTCTGGTTAAGCGTTTGGAGCAGCAGAATTGCGAAAAATTTATTCTCTTCTCAACCATTTCTTAGCTTCAAACTCCCATATCTCGCGAACGGATTGACCTAACCCAAAAATTCCTATTGCATCTGAAAGTAGAAACTCGCCCGATTACAACGGTAGGTGTATTTTTTCCCTATGCCATTCTGGTTAAGCGTTTGGAGCAGCAGAATTGCGAAAAATTTGTTGTCTTCTCAACCATTTCTTAGCTTCAAACTCCCATATCTCGCGAACGGATTGACACAACCCAAAAATTCCTGTTGCGTCTGAAAGTAGAAACTCGCCCGATTACAACGGTATGTGTACTTTTTCCCTAGGCCATTCTGGTTTCGCGTTTGGAGCAGCAGAAATGCGAAAAATTTTTTGCCTTGTCAACCATTTCTTGGCTTCAAACTCCCATATCTCGCGAACGGATTGACATAACCCAAAAATTCCTGTTGCGCCTGAAAGTAGACACTCGCACGATTACAACGGTATGCGTATTTTTTCCCTAGGCCATTCTGGTTAAGCGATTGGAGCAGCAGAATTGCGAAAAATTTGTTGTCTTGTCAACCATTTCTTAGCTTCAAACTCCCATATCTCGCGAACGGATTGACCTAACCCAAAAATTCGTATTGCATCTGAAAGTAGAAACTCGCCCGATTACAACGGTATGTGCATTTTTTCCCTAGGCCATTCTGGTTAAGCGTTTGGAGCAGCAGAATTGCGAAAAATTTATTCTCTTCTCAACCATTTCTTAGCTTCAAACACCCATATCTCGCGAACGGATTGACCTAACCCAAAAATTCCTATTGCATCTGAAAGTAGAAACTCGCCCGATTACAACGGTATGTGCATTTTTTCCCTAGGCCATTCTGGTTAAGCGTTTGGAGCAGCAGAATTGCGAAAAATTTGTTGTCTTGTCAACCATTTCTTAGATTCAAATTCCCATATCTCGCGAACGGATTGACCTAACCCAAGAATTCCTATTGCATCTGAAAGTAGAAACTCGCCCGATTACAACGGTATGTGTATTTTTTCCCTAGGCCATTCTGGTTAAGCGTTTGGAGCAGCAGAAGTGCGAAAAATTTTTTGCCTTCTCAACCATTTCTTGGCTTCAAACTCCCATATCTCGCGAACGGATTGACCTAACCCAAAAATTCCTATTGCATCTGAAAGCAGAAACTCGCCCGATTACAACGGTATGCGTATTTTTTCCCTAGGCCATTCTGGTTATGCGATTGGAGCAGCAGAATTGCGAAAAATTTGATGTCTTGTCAACCATCTCTTAGCTTCGAACTCCCATATCTCGCGAACGGATTGACCTAACCCAAAAATTCCTATTGCATCTGAAAGCAGAAACTCGCCCGATTACAACGGTATGCGTATTTCTTCCCTAGGCGATTCTGGTTAAGCGATTGGAGCAGCAGAAGTGCGAAAAATTTGTTGTCTTGTCAACCATTTCTTAGCTTCAAACTCCCATATCTCGCGAACGGATTGACCTAACCCAAAAATTCCTATTGCATCTGAAAGTAGAAACTCGTCCGATTACAACGGTATGTGTATTTTTTCCGTAGGCCATTCTGGTTAAGCGTTTGGAGCAGCAGAATTGCGAAAAATTTTTTGCCTTCTCAACCATTTGTTGGCTACAAACTCCCATATCTCGCGAACGGATTGACATAACCCAAAAATTCCTGTTGCGTCTGAAAGTAGAAACTCGCACGATTACAACGGTATGCGTATTTTTTTCCCTAGGCCATTCTGGTTAAGCGATTGGAGCAGCAGAATTGCGAGAAATTTGTTGTCTTGTCAACCATTTCTTAGCTTCAAACTCCCATATCTCGCGAACGGATTGACCTAACCCAAAAATTCCTATTGCATTTCAAAGTAGAAACTCGCCCGATTACAACGGTATGTGCATTTTTTCCCTAGGCCATTCTGGTTAAGCGTTTGGAGCAGCAGAATTGCGAAAAATTTATTCTCTTCTCAACCATTTCTTAGCTTCAAACTCCCATATCTCGCGAACCGATTGACCTAACCCAAAAATTCCTATTGCATCTGAAAGTAGAAACTCGCCCGATTACAACGGTATGTGTATTTTTTCCCTAGGCCATTCTGGTTAAGCGATTGGAGCAGCAGAATTGCGAAAAATTTTTTGCCTTGTCAACCATTTCTTGGCTTCAAACTCCCATATCTCGCGAACGGATTGACATAACCCAAAAATTCCTGTTGCGCCTGAAAGTAGAAACTCGCACGATTACAACGGTATGCGTATTTCTTCCCTAGGCCATTCTGGTTAAGCGATTGGAGCAGCAGAATTGCGAAAAATTTGTTGTCTTGTCAACCATTTCTTAGCTTCAAACTCCCATATCTCGCGAACGGATTGACCTAACCCAAAAATTCGTATTGCATCTGAAAGTAGAAACTCGCCCGATTACAACGGTATGTGCATTTTTTCCCTAGGCCATTCTGGTTAAGCGTTTGGAGCAGCAGAATTGCGAAAAATTTATTCTCTTCTCAACCATTTCTTAGATTCAAACTCCCATATCTCGCGAACGGATTGACCTAACCCAAAAATTCCTATTGCATCTGAAAGTAGAAACTCGCCCGATTACAACGGTATGTGCATTTTTTCCCTAGGCCATTCTGGTTAAGCGTTTGGAGCAGCAGAATTGCGAAAAATTTATTCTCTTCTCAACCATTTCTTAGCTTCAAACTCCCATATCTCGCGAACGGATTGACCTAACCCAAAAATTCCTATTGCATCTGAAAGTAGAAACTCGCCCGATTACAACGGTATGTGTATTTTTTCCCTAGGCCATTCTGGTTAAGCGTTTGGAGCAGCAGAATTGCGAAAAATTTGATGTCTTCTCAACCATCTCTTAGCTTCGAACTCCCATATCTCGCGAACGGATTGACCTAACCCAAAAATTCCTATTGCATCTGAGAGCAGAAACTCGCCTGATTACAGCGGTATGCGTATTTCTTCCCTAGGCCATTCTGGTTAAGCGATTGGAGCAGCAGAATTGCGAAAAATTTGTTGTCTTGTCAACCATTTCTTAGTTTCAAAATCCCATATCTCGCGAACGGATTGACCTAACCCAAAAATTCCTGTTGCGTCTGAAAGTAGAAACTCGCCCGATTACAATGGTATGTGTATTCTTTCCCTATGCCATTCTGGTTAAGCGTTTGGAGTAACAGAATTGCGAAATATTTGTTGTCTTCTCAACCATTTCTTAGCTTCAAAGACCCATATCTCGCGAACGGTTTGAACAATCCCAAAAATTCCTGCTGCGTCTGAAAGTAGAAACTCGCCCGATAACAACGGTATGTTCATTTTTTCCCTAGGCCATTCTGGTTAAGCGATTGGAGCAGCAGAATTGCGAAAAATTTGATGTCTTGTCAACCATTTCTTAGATTCAAACTCCCATATCTCGCGAACGGATTGACCTAATCCAAGAATTCCTATTGCATCTGAAAGCTGAAACTCGCCCGATTACAACTGTATGTGCATTTTTTCCCTAGGCCATTCTGGTTAAGCGTTTGGAGCAGCAGAATTGCGAAAAATTTATTCTCTTCTCAACCATTTCTTAGCTTCAAACTCCCATATCTCGCGAACGGATTGACCCAATCCAAAAATTCCTGTTGCGTCTGAAAGTAGAAACTCGCCCGATTACAATGGTATGTGTATTTTTTCCCTATGCCATACTGGTTAAGCGTTTGGAGCAGCAGAATTGCGAAAAATTTGTTGTCTTCTCAACCATTTCTTAGCTTCAAAGACCCATATCTCGCGAACGGTTTGACCAATCCCAAAAATTCCTATTGCATCTGATAGTTGAAACTCGCCCGATTACAACGGTATGTTCATTTTTTCCCTAGGCCATTCTGGTTAAGCGATTGGAGCAGCAGAATTGCGATAAATTTGATGTCTTGTCAACCATTTCTTAGCTTCAAACTCCCATATCTCGCGAACGGATTGACCTAACCCAAAAATTCCTATTGCATCTGATAGTTGAAACTCGCCCGATTGCAACGGTATGTGCATTTTTTCCCTAGGCCATTCTGGTTAAGCGTTTGGAGCAGCAGAATTGCGAAAAATTTATTGTCTTGTCAACCATTTCTTAGATTCAAACTCCCATATCTCGCGAACGGATTGACCTAACCCAAGAATTCCTATTGCATCTGAAAGTTGAAACTCGCCCGATTACAACGGTATGTGCATTTTTTCCCTAGGCCATTCTGGTTAAGCGTTTGGAGCAGCAGAATTGCGAAAAATTTATTCTCTTCTCAACCATTTCTTAGCTTCAAACTCCCATATCTCGCGAACGGATTGACATAACCCAAAAATTCCTATTGCATCTGAAAGTAGAAACTCGCCCGATTACAACGGTATGTGTATTTTTTGCATAGGCCATTCTGGTTAAGCGTTTGGAGCAGCAGAATTGCGAAAAATTTTTTGCCTTCTCAACCATTTCTTGGCTTCAAACTCCCATATCTCGCGAACGGATTGACCTAACCCAAAAATTCCTGTTGCGCCTGAAAGTAGAAACTCGCACGATTACAACGGTATGCGTATTTTTTCCCTAGGCCATTCTGGTTAAGCGATTGGAGCAGCAGAATTGCGAAAAATTTGTTGTCTTGTCAACCATTTCTTAGCTTCAAACTCCCGTATCTCGCGAACGGATTTACCTAACCCAAAAATTCCTATTGCATCTGAAAGTAGAAACTCGCCCGATTGTAACGGTATGTGCATTTTTTCAACAGGCCATTCTGGTTAAGCGTTTGGAGCAGCAGAATTGCGAAAAATTTATTCTCTTCTCAACCATTTCTTAGCTTCAAAGACCCATATCTCGCGAACGGTTTGACCAATCCCAAAAATTCCTGCTGCGTCTGAAAGTGGAAACTCGCCCGATAACAACGGTATGTTCATTTTTTCCCTAGGCCATTCTGGTTAAGCGATTGGAGCAGCAGAATTGCGAAAAATTTTTTGCCTTCTCAACCATTTCTTGGCTTCAAACTCCCATATCTCGCGAACGGATTGACCTAACCCAAGAATTCCTATTGCATCTGAAAGTAGAAACTCGCCCGATTACAACGGTATGTGTATTTTTTCCCTAGGCCATTCTGGTTAAGCGTTTGGAGCAGCAGAAGTGCGAAAAATTTTTTGCCTTCTCAACCATTTCTTGGCTTCAAACTCCCATATCTCGCGAACGGATTGACCTAACCCAAAAATTCCTATTGCATCTGAAAGCAGAAACTCGCCCGATTACAACGGTATGCGTATTTTTTCCCTAGGCCATTCTGGTTAAGCGTTTGGAGCAGCAGAATTGCGAAAAATTTTTTGCGTTCTCAACCATTTCTTGGCTTCAAACTCCCATATCTCGCGAACGGTTTGACCCAACCCAAAAATTCCTGTTGCGTCTGAAAGTAGAAACTCGCCCGATTGCAACGGTATGTGTATTTTTTCCCTATGCCATTCTGGCTAAGCGTTTGGAGCAGCAGAATTGCGAAAAATTTGATGTCTTCTCAACCATCTCTTAGCTTCGAACTCCCATATCTCGCGAACGGATTGACCTAACCCAAAAATTCCTATTGCATCTGAAAGCAGAAACTCGCCCGATTACAACGGTATGCGTATTTCTTCCCTAGGCCATTCTGGTTAAGCGATTGGAGTAGCAGAATTGCGAAATATTTGTTGTCTTCTCAACCATTTCTTAGCTTCAAAGACCCATATATCGCGAACGGTTTGACCAATCCCAAAAATTCCTGTTGCGTCTGAAAGTAGAAACTCGCCCGATTACAATGGTATGTGTATTCTTTCCCTATGCCATTCTGGTTAAGCGTTTGGAGTAGCAGAATTGCGAAATATTTGTTGTCTTCTCAACCATTTCTTAGCTTCAAAGACCCATATCTCGCGAACGGTTTGACCAATCCCAAAAATTCCTGCTGCGTCTGAAAGTAGAAACTCGCCCGATAACAACGGTATGTTCATTTTTTCCCTAGGCCATTCTGGTTAAGCGATTGGAGCAGCAGAATTGCGAAAAATTTGATGTCTTGTCAACCATTTCTTAGATTCAAACTCCCATATCTCGCGAACGGATTGACCTAACCCTTGAATTCCTATTGCATCTGAAAGCTGAAACTCGCCCCATTACAACTGTATGTGCATTTTTTCCCTAGGCCATTCTGGTTAAGCGTTTGGAGCAGCAGAATTGCGAAAAATTTATTCTCTTCTCAACCATTTCTTAGCTTCAAACTCCCATATCTCGCGAACGGATTGACCCAATCCAAAAATTCCTGTTGCGTCTGAAAGTAGAAACTCGCCCGATTACAATGGTATGTGTATTTTTTCCCTATGCCATTCTGGTTAAGCGTTTGGAGCAGCAGAATTGCGAAAAATTTGTTGTCTTCTCAACCATTTCTTAGCTTCAAAGACCCATATCTCGCGAACGGTTTGACCAATCCCAAAAATTCCTATTGCATCTGATAGTTGAAACTCGCCCGATTACAACGGTATGTTCATTTTTTCCCTAGGCCATTCTGGTTAAGCGATTGGAGCAGCAGAATTGCGATAAATTTGATGTCTTGTCAACCATTTCTTAGCTTCAAACTCCCATATCTCGCGAACGGATTGACCTAACCCAAAAATTGCTATTGCATCTGATAGTTGAAACTCGCCCGATTGCAACGGTATGTTCATTTTTTCCCTAGGCCATTCTGGTTAAGCGATTGGAGCAGCAGAATTGCGAAAAATTTGATGTCTTGTCAACCATTTCTTAGATTCAAACTCCCATATCTCGCGAACGGATTGACCTAATCCAAGAATTCCTATTGCATCTGAAAGCTGAAACTCGCCCGATTACAACTGTATGTGCATTTTTTCCCTAGGCCATTCTGGTTAAGCGTTTGGAGCAGCAGAATTGCGAAAAATTTATTCTCTTCTCAACCATTTCTTAGCTTCAAACTCCCATATCTCGCGAACGGATTGACCCAATCCAAAAATTCCTGTTGCGTCTGAAAGTAGAAACTCGCCCGATTACAATGGTATGTGTATTTTTTCCCTATGCCATACTGGTTAAGCGTTTGGAGCAGCAGAATTGCGAAAAATTTGTTGTCTTCTCAACCATTTCTTAGCTTCAAAGACCCATATCTCGCGAACGGTTTGACCAATCCCAAAAATTCCTATTGCATCTGATAGTTGAAACTCGCCCGATTACAACGGTATGTTCATTTTTTCCCTAGGCCATTCTGGTTAAGCGATTGGAGCAGCAGAATTGCGATAAATTTGATGTCTTGTCAACCATTTCTTAGCTTCAAACTCCCATATCTCGCGAACGGATTGACCTAACCCAAAAATTCCTATTGCATCTGATAGTTGAAACTCGCCCGATTGCAACGGTATGTGCATTTTTTCCCTAGGCCATTCTGGTTAAGCGTTTGGAGCAGCAGAATTGCGAAAAATTTATTGTCTTGTCAACCATTTCTTAGATTCAAACTCCCATATCTCGCGAACGGATTGACCTAACCCAAGAATTCCTATTGCATCTGAAAGTTGAAACTCGCCCGATTACAACGGTATGTGCATTTTTTCCCTAGGCCATTCTGGTTAAGCGTTTGGAGCAGCAGAATTGCGAAAAATTTATTCTCTTCTCAACCATTTCTTAGCTTCAAACTCCCATATCTCGCGAACGGATTGACATAACCCAAAAATTCCTATTGCATCTGAAAGTAGAAACTCGCCCGATTACAACGGTATGTGTATTTTTTGCATAGGCCATTCTGGTTAAGCGTTTGGAGCAGCAGAATTGCGAAAAATTTTTTGCCTTCTCAACCATTTCTTGGCTTCAAACTCCCATATCTCGCGAACGGATTGACCTAACCCAAAAATTCCTGTTGCGCCTGAAAGTAGAAACTCGCACGATTACAACGGTATGCGTATTTTTTCCCTAGGCCATTCTGGTTAAGCGATTGGAGCAGCAGAATTGCGAAAAATTTGTTGTCTTGTCAACCATTTCTTAGCTTCAAACTCCCGTATCTCGCGAACGGATTTACCTAACCCAAAAATTCCTATTGCATCTGAAAGTAGAAACTCGCCCGATTGTAACGGTATGTGCATTTTTTCAACAGGCCATTCTGGTTAAGCGTTTGGAGCAGCAGAATTGCGAAAAATTTATTCTCTTCTCAACCATTTCTTAGCTTCAAAGACCCATATCTCGCGAACGGTTTGACCAATCCCAAAAATTCCTGCTGCGTCTGAAAGTGGAAACTCGCCCGATAACAACGGTATGTTCATTTTTTCCCTAGGCCATTCTGGTTAAGCGATTGGAGCAGCAGAATTGCGAAAAATTTTTTGCCTTCTCAACCATTTCTTGGCTTCAAACTCCCATATCTCGCGAACGGATTGACCTAACCCAAGAATTCCTATTGCATCTGAAAGTAGAAACTCGCCCGATTACAACGGTATGTGTATTTTTTCCCTAGGCCATTCTGGTTAAGCGTTTGGAGCAGCAGAAGTGCGAAAAATTTTTTGCCTTCTCAACCATTTCTTGGCTTCAAACTCCCATATCTCGCGAACGGATTGACCTAACCCAAAAATTCCTATTGCATCTGAAAGCAGAAACTCGCCCGATTACAACGGTATGCGTATTTTTTCCCTAGGCCATTCTGGTTAAGCGTTTGGAGCAGCAGAATTGCGAAAAATTTTTTGCGTTCTCAACCATTTCTTGGCTTCAAACTCCCATATCTCGCGAACGGTTTGACCCAACCCAAAAATTCCTGTTGCGTCTGAAAGTAGAAACTCGCCCGATTGCAACGGTATGTGTATTTTTTCCCTATGCCATTCTGGCTAAGCGTTTGGAGCAGCAGAATTGCGAAAAATTTGATGTCTTCTCAACCATCTCTTAGCTTCGAACTCCCATATCTCGCGAACGGATTGACCTAACCCAAAAATTCCTATTGCATCTGAAAGCAGAAACTCGCCCGATTACAACGGTATGCGTATTTCTTCCCTAGGCCATTCTGGTTAAGCGATTGGAGTAGCAGAATTGCGAAATATTTGTTGTCTTCTCAACCATTTCTTAGCTTCAAAGACCCATATATCGCGAACGGTTTGACCAATCCCAAAAATTCCTGTTGCGTCTGAAAGTAGAAACTCGCCCGATTACAATGGTATGTGTATTCTTTCCCTATGCCATTCTGGTTAAGCGTTTGGAGTAGCAGAATTGCGAAATATTTGTTGTCTTCTCAACCATTTCTTAGCTTCAAAGACCCATATCTCGCGAACGGTTTGACCAATCCCAAAAATTCCTGCTGCGTCTGAAAGTAGAAACTCGCCCGATAACAACGGTATGTTCATTTTTTCCCTAGGCCATTCTGGTTAAGCGATTGGAGCAGCAGAATTGCGAAAAATTTGATGTCTTGTCAACCATTTCTTAGATTCAAACTCCCATATCTCGCGAACGGATTGACCTAACCCTTGAATTCCTATTGCATCTGAAAGCTGAAACTCGCCCCATTACAACTGTATGTGCATTTTTTCCCTAGGCCATTCTGGTTAAGCGTTTGGAGCAGCAGAATTGCGAAAAATTTATTCTCTTCTCAACCATTTCTTAGCTTCAAACTCCCATATCTCGCGAACGGATTGACCCAATCCAAAAATTCCTGTTGCGTCTGAAAGTAGAAACTCGCCCGATTACAATGGTATGTGTATTTTTTCCCTATGCCATTCTGGTTAAGCGTTTGGAGCAGCAGAATTGCGAAAAATTTGTTGTCTTCTCAACCATTTCTTAGCTTCAAAGACCCATATCTCGCGAACGGTTTGACCAATCCCAAAAATTCCTATTGCATCTGATAGTTGAAACTCGCCCGATTACAACGGTATGTTCATTTTTTCCCTAGGCCATTCTGGTTAAGCGATTGGAGCAGCAGAATTGCGATAAATTTGATGTCTTGTCAACCATTTCTTAGCTTCAAACTCCCATATCTCGCGAACGGATTGACCTAACCCAAAAATTGCTATTGCATCTGATAGTTGAAACTCGCCCGATTGCAACGGTATGTGCATTTTTTCCCTAGGCCATTCTGGTTAAGCGTTTGGAGCAGCAGAATTGCGAAAAATTTATTCTCTTCTCAACCATTTCTTAGCTTCAAACTCCCATATCTCGCGAACGGATTGACCCAATCCAAAAATTCCTGTTGCGTCTGAAAGTAGAAACTCGCCTGATTACAATGGTGTGTGTATTTTTTCCCTATGCCATTCTGGTTAAGCGTTTGGAGCAGCAGAATTGCGAAAAATTTGTTGTCTTCTCAACCATTTCTTAGCTTCAAAGACCCATATCTCGCGAACGGTTTGACCTATCCCAAAAATTCCTGCTGCGTCTGAAAGTAGAAACTCGCCCGATAACAACGGTATGCGTATTTTTTCCCTAGGCCATTCTGGTTAAGCGATTGGAGCAGCAGAAGTGCGAAAAATTTGTTGTCTTGTCAACCATTTCTTAGATTCAAACTCCCATATCTCGCGAACGGATTGACCTAACCCAAGAATTCCTATTGCATCTGAAAGTTGAAACTCGCCCGATTACAACGGTATGTGCATTTTTTCCCTAGGCCATTCTGGTTAAGCGTTTGGAGCAGCAGAATTGCGAAAAATTTATTCTCTTCTCAACCATTTCTTAGCTTCAAACTCCCATATCTCGCGAACGGATTGACCTAACCCAAAAATTCCTATTGCATCTGAAAGTAGAAACTCGCCCGATTACAACGGTATGTGCATTTTTTCCCTAGGCCATTCTGGTTAAGCGTTTGGAGCAGCAGAATTGCGAAAAATTTATTCTCTTCTCAACCATTTCTTAGCTTCAAACTCCCATATCTCGCGAACGGATTGACCTAACCCAAAAATTCCTATTGCATCTGAAAGTAGAAACTCGCCCGATTACAACGGTATGTGTATTTTTTCCCTAGGCCATTCTGGTTAAGCGTTTGGAGCAGCAGAATTGCGAAAAATTTGTTGTCTTCTCAACCATTTCTTAGCTTCAAACTCCCATATCTCGCGAACGGATTGACCCAACCCAAAAATTCCTGTTGCGTCTGAAAGTAGAAACTCGCCCGATTACAACGGTATGTGTATTTTTTCCCTAGGCCATTCTGGTTAAGCGTTTGGAGCAACAGAATTGCGAAAAATTTGTTGTCTTCTCAACCATTTCTTAGCTTCAAACTCCCATATCTCGCGAACGGATTGACCTAACCCAAAAATTCCTATTGCATCTGAAAGCAGAAACTCGCCCGATTACAACGGTATGTGCATTTTTTCCCTAGGCCATTCTGGTTAAGCGTTTGGAGCAGCAGAATTGCGAAAAATTTATTCTCTTCTCAACCATTTCTTAGCTTCAAACTCCCATATCTGGCGAACGGATTGACCTAACCCGAAAATTCCTATTGCATCTGAAAGTAGAAACTCGCCCGATTACAACGGTATGTGCATTTCTTCCCTAGGCCATTCTGGTTAAGCGTTTGGAGCAGCAGAATTGCGAAAAATTTATTCTCTTCTCAACCATTTCTTAGCTTCAAACTCCCATATCTAGCGAACGGATTGACCTAACCCAAAAATTCCTATTGCATCTGAAAGTAGAAACTCGCCCGATTACAACGGTATGTGTATTTTTTGCCTAGGCCATTCTGGTTAAGCGTTTGGAGCAGCAGAATTGCGAAAAATTTTTTGCCTTCTCAACCATTTCTTGGCTTCAAACTCCCATATCTCGCGAACGGATTGACCTAACCCAAAAATTCCTATTGCATCTGAAAGTAGAAACTCGCCCGATTACAATGGTATGTGTGTTTTTTCCCTAGGCCATTCTGGTTAAGCGTTTGAAGCAGCAGAATTGCGAAAAGTTTGTTCTCTTCTCAACCATTTCTTAGCTTCAAACTCCCATATCTCGCGAACGGATTGACCTAACCCAAAAATTCCTATTGCATCTGAAAGTAGAAACCCGCCAGATTACAACGGTATGTGCATTTTTTCCATAGGCCATTCTGGTTAAGCGTTTGGAGCAGCAGAATTGCGAAAAATTTGTTCTCTTGTCAACCATTTCTTAGCTTCAAACTCCCATATCTCGCGAACGGATTGACCTATCCCAAAAATTCCTATTGCATCTGAAAGTAGAAACCCGCCAGATTACAACGGTATGTGCATTTTTTCCATAGGCCATTCTGGTTAAGCGTTTGGAGCAGCAGAATTGCGAAAAATTTGTTCTCTTGTCAACCATTTCTTAGCTTCAAACTCCCATATCTCGCGAACGGATTGACATATCCCAAAAATTCCTATTGCATCTGAAAGTAGAAACTCGCCCGATTACAACGGTATGTGTATTTTTTCCCTAGGCCATTCTGGTTAAGCGTTTGGAGCAGCAGAATTGCGAAAAATTTATTCTCTTCTCAACCATTTCTTGGCTTCAAACTCCCATATCTCGCGAACGGATTGACCTAACCCAAAAATTCCTATTGCATCTGAAAGTAGAAACTCGCCCGATTACAATGGTATGTGTGTTTTTTCCCTAGGCCATTCTGGTTAAGCGATTGGAGCAGCAGAATTGCGAAAAATTTGATGTCTTGTCAACCATTTCTTAGCTTCAAACTCCCATATCTCGCGAACGGATTGACCTATCCCAAAAATTCCTATTGCATCTGAAAGTAGAAACTCGCCAGATTACAACGGTATGTGCATTTTTTCCATAGGCCATTCTGGTTAAGCGATTGGAGCAGCAGAATTGCGAAAAATTTGTTGTCTTGTCAACCATTTCTTAGCTTCAAACTCCCATATCTCGCGAACGGATTGACCTAACCCAAAAATTCCTATTGCATCTGAAAGTAGAAACTCGCCCGATTACAACGGTATGTGCATTTTTTCCCTAGGCCATTCTGGTTAAGCGTTTGGAGCAGCAGAATTGCGAAAAATTTTTTGCTTTCTCAACCATTTCTTGGCTTCAAACTCCCATATCTCGCGAACGGATTGACCTAACCCAAAAATTCCTATTGCATCTGAAAGTAGAAACTCGCCCGATTACAAAGGTATGTGTGTTTTTTCCCTAGGCCATTCTGGTTAAGCGTTTGGAGCAGCAGAATTGCGAAAAATTTGATGTCTTCTCAACCATTTCTTAGCTTCAAACTCCCATATCTCGCGAACGGATTGACCTAACCCAAAAATTCCTATTGCATCTGATAGTTGAAACTCGCCCGATTACAACGGTATGTTCATTTTTTCCCTAGGCCATTCTGGTTAAGCGATTGGAGCAGCAGAATTGCGAAAAATTTGATGTCTTGTCAACCATTTCTTAGCTTCAAACTCCCATATCTCGCGAACGGATTGACCTATCCCAAAAATTCCTATTGCATCTGAAAGTAGAAACTCGCCAGATTACAACGGTATGTGCATTTTTTCCCTAGGCCATTCTGGTTAAGCGTTTGGAGCAGCAGAATTGCGAAAAATTTTTTGCTTTCTCAACCATTTCTTGGCTTCAAACTCCCATATCTCGCGAACGGATTGACCTAACCCAAAAATTCCTATTGCATCTGAAAGTAGAAACTCGCCCGATTACAAAGGTATGTGTGTTTTTTCCCTAGGCCATTCTGGTTAAGCGTTTGGAGCAGCAGAATTGCGAAAAATTTATTCTCTTCTCAACCATTTCTTGGCTTCAAACTCCCATATCTCGCGAACGGATTGACCTAACCCAAAAATTCCTATTGCATCTGAAAGTAGAAACTCGCCCGATTACAACGGTATGTGCATTTTTTCCCTAGGCCACTCTGGTTAAGCGTTTGGAGCAGCAGAATTGCGAAAAATTTATTCTCTTCTCAACCATTTCTTAGCTTCAAACTCCCATATCTCGCGAACGGATTGACCTAACCCAAAAATTCCTATTGCATCTGAAAGTAGAAACTCGCCCGATTACAACGGTATGTGTATTTTTTGCCTAGGCCATTCTGGTTAAGCGTTTGGAGCAGCAGAATTGCGAAAAATTTTTTGCCTTCTCAACCATTTCTTGGCTTCAAACTCCCATATCTCGCGAACGGATTGACCTAACCCAAAAATTCCTATTGCATCTGAAAGTGGAAACCCGCCAGATTACAACGGTATGTGCATTTTTTCCATAGGCCATTCTGGTTAAGCGTTTGGAGCAGCAGAATTGCGAAAAATTTGTTCTCTTGTCAACCATTTCTTAGCTTCAAACTCCCATATCTCGCGAACAGATTGACCTATCCCAAAAATTCCTGTTGCATCTGAAAGTAGAAACCCGCCAGATTACAACGGTATGTGCATTTTTTCCATAGGCCATTCTGGTTAAGCGTTTGGAGCAGCAGAATTGCGAAAAATTTGTTCTCTTGTCAACCATTTCTTAGCTTCAAACTCCCATATCTCGCGAACGGATTGACCTATCCCAAAAATTCCTATTGCATCTGAAAGTAGAAACTCGCCAGATTACAACGGTATGGGCATTTTTTCCCTAGGCCATTCTGGTTAAGCGTTTGGAGCAGCAGAATTGCGAAAAATTTATTCTCTTCTCAACCATTTTTTAGCTTCAAACTCCCATATCTCGCGAACGGATTGACCTAACCCAAAAATTCCTATTGCATCTGAAAGTAGAAACTCGCCCGATTACAACGGTATGTGCATTTTTTCCCTAGGCCATTCTGGTTAAGCATTTGGAGCAGCAGAATTGCGAAAAATTTATTCTCTTCTCAACCATTTCTTAGCTTCAAACTCCCATATCTCGCGAACGGATTGACCTAACCCAAAAATTCCTATTGCATCTGAAAGTAGAAACTCGCCCGATTACAACGGTATGTGTATTTTTTCCCTAGGCCATTCTGGTTAAGCGTTTGGAGCAGCAGAATTGCGAAAAATTTATTCTCTTCTCAACCATTTCTTGGCTTCAAACTCCCATATCTCGCGAACGGATTGACCTAACCCAAAAATTCCTATTGCATCTGAAAGTAGAAACTCGCCCGATTACAATGGTATGTGTGTTTTTTCCCTAGGCCATTCTGGTTAAGCGATTGGAGCAGCAGAATTGCGAAAAATTTGATGTCTTGTCAACCATTTCTTAGCTTCAAACTCCCATATCTCGCGAACGGATTGACCTATCCCAAAAATTCCTATTGCATCTGAAAGTAGAAACTCGCCAGATTACAACGGTATGTGCATTTTTTCCATAGGCCATTCTGGTTAAGCGATTGGAGCAGCAGAATTGCGAAAAATTTGTTGTCTTGTCAACCATTTCTTAGCTTCAAACTCCCATATCTCGCGAACGGATTGACCTAACCCAAAAATTCCTATTGCATCTGAAAGTAGAAACTCGCCCGATTACAACGGTATGTGCATTTTTTCCCTAGGCCATTCTGGTTAAGCGTTTGGAGCAGCAGAATTGCGAAAAATTTTTTGCTTTCTCAACCATTTCTTGGCTTCAAACTCCCATATCTCGCGAACGGATTGACCTAACCCAAAAATTCCTATTGCATCTGAAAGTAGAAACTCGCCCGATTACAAAGGTATGTGTGTTTTTTCCCTAGGCCATTCTGGTTAAGCGTTTGGAGCAGCAGAATTGCGAAAAATTTGATGTCTTCTCAACCATTTCTTAGCTTCAAACTCCCATATCTCGCGAACGGATTGACCTAACCCAAAAATTCCTATTGCATCTGATAGTTGAAACTCGCCCGATTACAACGGTATGTTCATTTTTTCCCTAGGCCATTCTGGTTAAGCGATTGGAGCAGCAGAATTGCGAAAAATTTGATGTCTTGTCAACCATTTCTTAGCTTCAAACTCCCATATCTCGCGAACGGATTGACCTATCCCAAAAATTCCTATTGCATCTGAAAGTAGAAACTCGCCAGATTACAACGGTATGTGCATTTTTTCCCTAGGCCATTCTGGTTAAGCGTTTGGAGCAGCAGAATTGCGAAAAATTTTTTGCTTTCTCAACCATTTCTTGGCTTCAAACTCCCATATCTCGCGAACGGATTGACCTAACCCAAAAATTCCTATTGCATCTGAAAGTAGAAACTCGCCCGATTACAAAGGTATGTGTGTTTTTTCCCTAGGCCATTCTGGTTAAGCGTTTGGAGCAGCAGAATTGCGAAAAATTTATTCTCTTCTCAACCATTTCTTGGCTTCAAACTCCCATATCTCGCGAACGGATTGACCTAACCCAAAAATTCCTATTGCATCTGAAAGTAGAAACTCGCCCGATTACAACGGTATGTGCATTTTTTCCCTAGGCCACTCTGGTTAAGCGTTTGGAGCAGCAGAATTACGAAAAATTTATTCTCTTCTCAACCATTTCTTAGCTTCAAACTCCCATATCACGCGAACGGATTGACCTAACCCAAAAATTCCTATTGCATCTGAAAGTAGAAACCCGCCAGATTACAACGGTATGTGCATTTTTTCCATAGGCCATTCTGGTTAAGCGTTTGGAGCAGCAGAATTGCGAAAAATTTGTTCTCTTGTCAACCATTTCTTAGCTTCAAACTCCCATATCTCGCGAACGGATTGACCTATCCCAAAAATTCCTATTGCATCTGAAAGTAGAAACCCGCCAGATTACAACGGTATGTGCATTTTTTCCATAGGCCATTCTGGTTAAGCGTTTGGAGCAGCAGAATTGCGAAAAATTTATTCTCTTCTCAACCATTTCTTAGCTTCAAACTCCCATATCTCGCGAACGGATTGACCTAACCCAAAAATTCCTATTGCATCTGAAAGTAGAAACTCGCCCGATTACAACGGTATGTGTATTTTTTGCCTAGGCCATTCTGGTTAAGCGTTTGGAGCAGCAGAATTGCGAAAAATTTTTTGCCTTCTCAACCATTTCTTGGCTTCAAACTCCCATATCTCGCGAACGGATTGACCTAACCCAAAAATTACTATTGCATCTGAAAGTAGAAACTCGCCCGATTACAATGGTATGTGTGTTTTTTCCCTAGGCCATTCTGGTTAAGCGTTTGAAGCAGCAGAATTGCGAAAAATTTGTTCTCTTCTCAACCATTTCTTAGCTTCAAACTCCCATATCTCGCGAACGGATTGACCTAACCCAAAAATTCCTATTGCATCTGAAAGTGGAAACCCGCCAGATTACAACGGTATGTGCATTTTTTCCATAGGCCATTCTGGTTAAGCGTTTGGAGCAGCAGAATTGCGAAAAATTTGTTCTCTTGTCAACCATTTCTTAGCTTCAAACTCCCATATCTCGCGAACGGATTGACCTATCCCAAAAATTCCTGTTGCATCTGAAAGTAGAAACCCGCCAGATTACAACGGTATGTGCATTTTTTCCATAGGCCATTCTGGTTAAGCGTTTGGAGCAGCAGAATTGCGAAAAATTTGTTCTCTTGTCAACCATTTCTTAGCTTCAAACTCCCATATCTCGCGAACGGATTGACCTATCCCAAAAATTCCTATTGCATCTGAAAGTAGAAACTCGCCAGATTACAACGGTATGGGCATTTTTTCCCTAGGCCATTCTGGTTAAGCGTTTGGAGCAGCAGAATTGCGAAAAATTTATTCTCTTCTCAACCATTTTTTAGCTTCAAACTCCCATATCTCGCGAACGGATTGACCTAACCCAAAAATTCCTATTGCATCTGAAAGTAGAAACTCGCCCGATTACAACGGTATGTGCATTTTTTCCCTAGGCCATTCTGGTTAAGCGTTTGGAGCAGCAGAATTGCGAAAAATTTATTCTCTTCTCAACCATTTCTTAGCTTCAAACTCCCATATCTCGCGAACGGATTGACCTAACCCAAAAATTCCTATTGCATCTGAAAGTAGAAACTCGCCCGATTACAACGGTATGTGTATTTTTTCCCTAGGCCATTCTGGTTAAGCGTTTGGAGCAGCAGAATTGCGAAAAATTTATTCTCTTCTCAACCATTTCTTGGCTTCAAACTCCCATATCTCGCGAACGGATTGACCTAACCCAAAAATTCCTATTGCATCTGAAAGTAGAAACTCGCCCGATTACAATGGTATGTGTGTTTTTTCCCTAGGCCATTCTGGTTAAGCGATTGGAGCAGCAGAATTGCGAAAAATTTGATGTCTTGTCAACCATTTCTTAGCTTCAAACTCCCATATCTCGCGAACGGATTGACCTATCCCAAAAATTCCTATTGCATCTGAAAGTAGAAACTCGCCAGATTACAACGGTATGTGCATTTTTTCCATAGGCCATTCTGGTTAAGCGATTGGAGCAGCAGAATTGCGAAAAATTTGTTGTCTTGTCATCCATTTCTTAGCTTCAAACTCCCATATCTCGCGAACGGATTGACCTAACCCAAAAATTCCTATTGCATCTGAAATTAGAAACTCGCCCGATTACAACGGTATGTGCATTTTTTCCCTAGGCCATTCTGGTTAAGCGTTTGGAGCAGCAGAATTGCGAAAAATTTTTTGCTTTCTCAACCATTTCTTGGCTTCAAACTCCCATATCTCGCGAACGGATTGACCTAACCCAAAAATTCCTATTGCATCTGAAAGTAGAAACTCGCCCGATTACAAAGGTATGTGTGTTTTTTCCCTAGGCCATTCTGGTTAAGCGTTTGGAGCAGCAGAATTGCGAAAAATTTGTTCTCTTCTCAACCATTTCTTAGCTTCAAACTCCCATATCTCGCGAACGGATTGACCTAACCCAAAAATTCCTATTGCATCTGATAGTTGAAACTCGCCCGATTACAACGGTATGTTCATTTTTTCCCTAGGCCATTCTGGTTAAGCGATTGGAGCAGCAGAATTGCGAAAAATTTGATGTCTTGTCAACCATTTCTTAGCTTCAAACTCCCATATCTCGCGATCGGATTGACCTATCCCAAAAATTCCTATTGCATCTGAAAGTAGAAACTCGCCAGATTACAACGGTATGTGCATTTTTTCCATAGGCCATTCTGGTTAAGCGTTTGGAGCAGCAGAATTGCGAAAAATTTGTTCTCTTGTCAACCATTTCTTAGCTTCAAACTCCCATATCTCGCGAACGGATTGACCTATCCCAAAAATTCCTATTGCATCTGAAAGTAGAAACTCGCCAGATTACAACGGTATGTGCATTTTTTCCCTAGGCCATTCTGGTTAAGCGTTTGGAGCAGCAGAATTGCGAAAAATTTATTCTCTTCTCAACCATTTTTTAGCTTCAAACTCCCATATCTCGCGAACGGATTGACCTAACCCAAAAATTCCTATTGCATCTGAAAGTAGAAACTCGCCCGATTACAACGGTATGTGCATTTTTTCCCTAGGCCATTCTGGTTAAGCGTTTGGAGCAGCAGAATTGCGAAAAATTTATTCTCTTCTCAACCATTTCTTAGCTTCAAACTCCCATATCTCGCGAACGGATTGACCTAACCCAAAAATTCCTATTGCATCTGAAAGTAGAAACTCGCCCGATTACAACGGTATGTGTATTTTTTCCCTAGGCCATTCTGGTTAAGCGTTTGGAGCAGCAGAATTGCGAAAAATTTATTCTCTTCTCAACCATTTCTTGGCTTCAAACTCCCATATCTCGCGAACGGATTGACCTAACCCAAAAATTCCTATTGCATCTGAAAGTAGAAACTCGCCCAATTACAATGGTATGTGTGTTTTTTCCCTAGGCCATTCTGGTTAAGCGATTGGAGCAGCAGAATTGCGAAAAATTTGATGTCTTGTCAACCATTTCTTAGCTTCAAACTCCCATATCTCGCGAACGGATTGACCTATCCCAAAAATTCCTATTGCATCTGAAAGTAGAAACTCGCCAGATTACAACGGTATGTGCATTTTTTCCATAGGCCATTCTGGTTAAACGTTTGGAGCAGCAGAATTGCGAAAAATTTGTTCTCTTCTCAACCATTTCTTAGCTTCAAACTCCCATATCTCGCGAACGGATTGACCTAACCCAAAAATTCCTATTGCATCTGATAGTTGAAACTCGCCCGATTGCAACGGTATGTGCATTTTTTCCCTAGGCCATTCTGGTTAAGCGTTTGGAGCAGCAGAATTGCGAAAAATTTATTCTCTTCTCAACCATTTTTTAGCTTCAAACTCCCATATCTCGCGAACGGATTGACCTAACCCAAAAATTCCTATTGCATCTGAAAGTAGAAACTCGCCCGATTTCAACGGTATGTGCATTTTTTCCCTAGGCCATTCTGGTTAAGCGTTTGGAGCAGCAGAATTGCGAAAAATTTATTCTCTTCTCAACCATTTCTTAGCTTCAAACTCCCATATCTCGCGAACGGATTGACCTAACCCAAAAATTCCTATTGCATCTGAAAGTAGAAACTCGCCCGATTACAACGGTATGTGTATTTTTTCCCTAGGCCATTCTGGTTAAGCGTTTGGAGCAGCAGAATTGCGAAAAATTTATTCTCTTCTCAACCATTTCTTGGCTTCAAACTCCCATATCTCGCGAACGGATTGACCTAACCCAAAAATTCCTATTGCATCTGAAAGTAGAAACTCGCCCGATTACAATGGTATGTGTGTTTTTTCCTTAGGCCATTCTGGTTAAGCGATTGGAGCAGCAGAATTGCGAAAAATTTGATGTCTTGTCAACCATTTCTTAGCTTCAAACTCCCATATCTCGCGAACGGATTGACCTATCCCAAAAATTCCTATTGCATCTGATAGTTGAAACTCGCCCGATTACAACGGTATGTTCATTTTTTCCCTAGGCCATTCTGGTTAAGCGATTGGAGCAGCAGAATTGCGAAAAATTTGATGTCTTGTCAACCATTTCTTAGCTTCAAACTCCCATATCTCGCGAACGGATTGACCTATCCCAAAAATTCCTATTGCATCTGAAAGTAGAAACTCGCCAGATTACAACGGTATGTGCATTTTTTCCATAGGCCATTCTGGTTAAGCGTTTGGAGCAGCAGAATTGCGAAAAATTTGTTCTCTTGTCAACCATTTCTTAGCTTCAAACTCCCATATCTCGCGAACGGATTGACCTATCCCAAAAATTCCTATTGCATCTGAAAGTAGAAACTCGCCAGATTACAACGGTATGTGCATTTTTTCCCTAGGCCATTCTGGTTAAGCGTTTGGAGCAGCAGAATTGCGAAAAATTTATTCTCTTCTCAACCATTTCTTGGCTTCAAACTCCCATATCTCGCGAACGGATTGACCTAACCCAAAAATTCCTATTGCATCTGAAAGTAGAAACTCGCCCGATTACAATGGTATGTGTGTTTTTTCCCTAGGCCATTCTGGTTAAGCGATTGGAGCAGCAGAATTGCGAAAAATTTGATGTCTTGTCAACCATTTCTTAGATTCAAACTCCCATATCTCGCGAACGGATTGACCTATCCCAAAAATTCCTATTGCATCTGAAAGTAGAAACTCGCCAGATTACAACGGTATGTGCATTTTTTCCATAGGCCATTCTGGTTAAGCGATTGGAGCAGCAGAATTGCGAAAAATTTGTTGTCTTGTCAACCATTTCTTAGCTTCAAACTCCCATATCTCGCGAACGGATTGACCTAACCCAAAAATTCCTATTGCATCTGAAAGTAGAAACTCGCCCGATTACAACGGTATGTGCATTTTTTCCCTAGGCCATTCTGGTTAAGCGTTTGGAGCAGCAGAATTGCGAAAAATTTATTCTCTTCTCAACCATTTCTTGGCTTCAAACTCCCATATCTCGCGAACGGATTGACCTAACCCAAAAATTCCTATTGCATCTGAAAGTAGAAACTCGCCCGATTACAATGGTATGTGTGTTTTTTCCCTAGGCCATTCTGGTTAAGCGATTGGAGCAGCAGAATTGCGAAAAATTTGTTCTCTTCTCAACCATTTCTTAGCTTCAAACTCCCATATCTCGCGAACGGATTGACCTATCCCAAAAATTCCTATTGCATCTGAAAGTAGAAACTCGCCAGATTACAACGGTATGTGCATTTTTTCCATAGGCCATTCTGGTTAAGCGATTGGAGCAGCAGAATTGCGAAAAATTTGTTGTCTTGTCAACCATTTCTTAGCTTCAAACTCCCATATCTCGCGAACGGATTGACCTAACCCAAAAATTCCTATTGCATCTGAAAGTAGAAACTCGCCCGATTACAACGGTATGTGCATTTTTTCCCTAGGCCATTCTGGTTAAGCGTTTGGAGCAGCAGAATTGCGAAAAATTTTTTGCTTTCTCAACCATTTCTTGGCTTCAAACTCCCATATCTCGCGAACGGATTGACCTAACCCAAAAATTCCTATTGCATCTGATAGTTGAAACTCGCCCGATTACAACGGTATGTTCATTTTTTCCCTAGGCCATTCTGGTTAAGCGATTGGAGCAGCAGAATTGCGAAAAATTTATTCTCTTCTCAACCATTTTTTAGCTTCAAACTCCCATATCTCGCGAACGGATTGACCTAACCCAAAAATTCCTATTGCATCTGAAAGTAGAAACTCGCCCGATTACAACGGTATGTGCATTTTTTCCCTAGGCCATTCTGGTTAAGCGTTTGGAGCAGCAGAATTGCGAAAAATTTATTCTCTTCTCAACCATTTCTTAGCTTCATACTCCCATATTTCGCGAACGGATTGACCTAACCCAAAAATTCCTATTGCATCTGAAAGTAGAAACTCGCCCGATTACAACGGTATGTGTATTTTTTCCCTAGGCCATTCTGGTTAAGCGTTTGGAGCAGCAGAATTGCGAAAAATTTATTCTCTTCTCAACCATTTCTTGGCTTCAAACTCCCATATCTCGCGAACGGATTGACCTAACCCAAAAATTCCTATTGCATCTGAAAGTAGAAACTCGCCCGATTACAATGGTATGTGTGTTTTTTCCCTAGGCCATTCTGGTTAAGCGATTGGAGCAACAGAATTGCGAAAAATTTGATGTCTTGTCAACCATTTCTTAGCTTCAAACTCCCATATCTCGCGAACGGATTGACCTATCCCAAAAATTCCTATTGCATCTGAAAGTAGAAACTCGCCCGATTACAATGGTATGTGTGTTTTTTCCCTAGGCCATTCTGGTTAAGCGTTTGGAGCAGCAGAATTGCGAAAAATTTGTTCTCTTCTCAACCATTTCTTAGCTTCAAACTCCCATATCTCGCGAACGGATTGACCTAACCCAAAAATTCCTATTGCATCTGATAGTTGAAACTCGCCCGATTACAACGGTATGTTCATTTTTTCCCTAGGCCATTCTGGTTAAGCGATTGGAGCAGCAGAATTGCGAAAAATTTGATGTCTTGTCAACCATTTCTTAGCTTCAAACTCCCATATCTCGCGAACGGATTGACCTATCCCAAAAATTCCTATTGCATCTGAAAGTAGAAACTCGCCAGATTACAACGGTATGTGCATTTTTTCCATAGGCCATTCTGGTTAAGCGTTTGGAGCAGCAGAATTGCGAAAAATTTGTTCTCTTGTCAACCATTTCTTAGCTTCAAACTCCCATATCTCGCGAACGGATTGACCTATCCCAAAAATTCCTATTGCATCTGAAAGTAGAAACTCGCCAGATTACAACGGTATGTGCATTTTTTCCCTAGGCCATTCTGGTTAAGCGTTTGGAGCAGCAGAATTGCGAAAAATTTATTCTCTTCTCAACCATTTCTTGGCTTCAAACTCCCATATCTCGCGAACGGATTGACCTAACCCAAAAATTCCTATTGCATCTGAAAGTAGAAACTCGCCCGATTACAATGGTATGTGTGTTTTTTCCCTAGGCCATTCTGGTTAAGCGATTGGAGCAGCAGAATTGCGAAAAATTTGATGTCTTGTCAACCATTTCTTAGATTCAAACTCCCATATCTCGCGAACGGATTGACCTATCCCAAAAATTCCTATTGCATCTGAAAGTAGAAACTCGCCAGATTACAACGGTATGTGCATTTTTTCCATAGGCCATTCTGGTTAAGCGATTGGAGCAGCAGAATTGCGAAAAATTTGTTGTCTTGTCAACCATTTCTTAGCTTCAAACTCCCATATCTCGCGAACGGATTGACCTAACCCAAAAATTCCTATTGCATCTGAAAGTAGAAACTCGCCCGATTACAACGGTATGTGCATTTTTTCCCTAGGCCATTCTGGTTAAGCGTTTGGAGCAGCAGAATTGCGAAAAATTTATTCTCTTCTCAACCATTTCTTGGCTTCAAACTCCCATATCTCGCGAACGGATTGACCTAACCCAAAAATTCCTATTGCATCTGAAAGTAGAAACTCGCCCGATTACAATGGTATGTGTGTTTTTTCCCTAGGCCATTCTGGTTAAGCGATTGGAGCAGCAGAATTGCGAAAATTTGTTCTCTTCTCAACCATTTCTTAGCTTCAAACTCCCATATCTCGCGAACGGATTGACCTATCCCAAAAATTCCTATTGCATCTGAAAGTAGAAACTCGCCAGATTACAACGGTATGTGCATTTTTTCCATAGGCCATTCTGGTTAAGCGATTGGAGCAGCAGAATTGCGAAAAATTTGTTGTCTTGTCAACCATTTCTTAGCTTCAAACTCCCATATCTCGCGAACGGATTGACCTAACCCAAAAATTCCTATTGCATCTGAAAGTAGAAACTCGCCCGATTACAACGGTATGTGCATTTTTTCCCTAGGCCATTCTGGTTAAGCGTTTGGAGCAGCAGAATTGCGAAAAATTTTTTGCTTTCTCAACCATTTCTTGGCTTCAAACTCCCATATCTCGCGAACGGATTGACCTAACCCAAAAATTCCTATTGCATCTGAAAGTAGAAACTCGCCCGATTACAAAGGTATGTGTGTTTTTTCCCTAGGCCATTCTGGTTAAGCGTTTGGAGCAGCAGAATTGCGAAAAATTTGTTCTCTTCTCAACCATTTCTTAGCTTCAAACTCCCATATCTCGCGAACGGATTGACCTAACCCAAAAATTCCTATTGCATCTGATAGTTGAAACTCGCCCGATTACAACGGTATGTTCATTTTTTCCCTAGGCCATTCTGGTTAAGCGATTGGAGCAGCAGAATTGCGAAAAATTTATTCTCTTCTCAACCATTTTTTAGCTTCAAACTCCCATATCTCGCGAACGGATTGACCTAACCCAAAAATTCCTATTGCATCTGAAAGTAGAAACTCGCCCGATTACAACGGTATGTGCATTTTTTCCCTAGGCCATTCTGGTTAAGCGTTTGGAGCAGCAGAATTGCGAAAAATTTATTCTCTTCTCAACCATTTCTTAGCTTCAAACTCCCATATTTCGCGAACGGATTGACCTAACCCAAAAATTCCTATTGCATCTGAAAGTAGAAACTCGCCCGATTACAACGGTATGTGTATTTTTTCCCTAGGCCATTCTGGTTAAGCGTTTGGAGCAGCAGAATTGCGAAAAATTTATTCTCTTCTCAACCATTTCTTGGCTTCAAACTCCCATATCTCGCGAACGGATTGACCTAACCCAAAAATTCCTATTGCATCTGAAAGTAGAAACTCGCCCGATTACAATGGTATGTGTGTTTTTTCCCTAGGCCATTCTGGTTAAGCGATTGGAGCAACAGAATTGCGAAAAATTTGATGTCTTGTCAACCATTTCTTAGCTTCAAACTCCCATATCTCGCGAACGGATTGACCTATCCCAAAAATTCCTATTGCATCTGAAAGTAGAAACTCGCCAGATTACAACGGTATGTGCATTTTTTCCATAGGCCATTCTGGTTAAGCGATTGGAGCAGCAGAATTGCGAAAAATTTGTTGTCTTGTCAACCATTTCTTAGCTTCAAACTCCCATATTTCGCGAACGGATTGACCTAACCCAAAAATTCCTATTGCATCTGAAAGTAGAAACTCTCCCGATTACAACGGTATGTGCATTTTTTCCCTAGGCCATTCTGGTTAAGCGTTTGGAGCAGCAGAATTCCGAAAAATTTTTTGCTTTCTCAACCATTTCTTGGCTTCAAACTCCCATATCTCGCGAACGGATTGACCTAACCCAAAAATTCCTATTGCATCTGAAAGTAGAAACTCGCCCGATTACAAAGGTATGTGTGTCTTTTCCCTAGGCCATTCTGGTTAAGCGTTTGAAGCAGCAGAATTGCGAAAAATTTGTTCTCTTCTCAACCATTTCTTAGCTTCAAACTCCCATATCTCGCGAACGGATTGACCTATCCCAAAAATTCCTATTGCATCTGAAAGTAGAAACTCGCCAGATTACAACGGTATGTGCATTTTTTCCATAGGCCATTCTGGTTAAGCGATTGGAGCAGCAGAATTGCGAAAAATTTGTTGTCTTGTCAACCATTTCTTAGCTTCAAACTCCCATATCTCGCGAACGGATTGACCTAACCCAAAAATTCCTATTGCATCTGAAAGTAGAAACTCGCCCGATTACAACGGTATGTGCATTTTTTCCCTAGGCCATTCTGGTTAAGCGTTTGGAGCAGCAGAATTGCGAAAAATTTTTTGCTTTCTCAACCATTTCTTGGCTTCAAACTCCCATATCTCGCGAACGGATTGACCTAACCCAAAAATTCCTATTGCATCTGAAAGTAGAAACTCGCCCGATTACAAAGGTATGTGTGTTTTTTCCCTAGGCCATTCTGGTTAAGCGTTTGGAGCAGCAGAATTGCGAAAAATTTGTTCTCTTGTCAACCATTTCTTAGCTTCAAACTCCCATATCTCGCGAACGGATTGACCTATCCCAAAAATTCCTATTGCATCTGAAAGTAGAAACTCGCCAGATTACAACGGTATGTGCATTTTTTCCCTAGGCCATTCTGGTTAAGCGTTTGGAGCAGCAGAATTGCGAAAAATTTATTCTCTTCTCAACCATTTTTTAGCTTCAAACTCCCATATCTCGCGAACGGATTGACCTAACCCAAAAATTCCTATTGCATCTGAAAGTAGAAACTCGCCCGATTACAGCGGTATGTGCATTTTTTCCCTAGGCCATTCTGGTTAAGCGTTTGGAGCAGCAGAATTGCGAAAAATTTATTCTCTTCTCAACCATTTCTTAGCTTCAAACTCCCATATCTCGCGAACGGATTGACCTAACCCAAAAATTCCTATTGCATCTGAAAGTAGAAACTCGCCCGATTACAACGGTATGTGTATTTTTTCCCTAGGCCATTCTGGTTAAGCGTTTGGAGCAGCAGAATTGCGAAAAATTTATTCTCTTCTCAACCATTTCTTGGCTTCAAACTCCCATATCTCGCGAACGGATTGACCTAACCCAAAAATTCCTATTGCATCTGAAAGTAGAAACTCGCCCGATTACAATGGTATGTGTGTTTTTTCCCTAGGCCATTCTGGTTAAGCGATTGGAGCAGCAGAATTGCGAAAAATTTGATGTCTTGTCAACCATTTCTTAGCTTCAAACTCCCATATCTCGCGAACGGATTGACCTATCCCAAAAATTCCTATTGCATCTGAAAGTAGAAACTCGCCAGATTACAACGGTATGTGCTTTTTTTCCATAGGCCATTCTGGTTAAACGTTTGGAGCAGCAGAATTGCGAAAAATTTGTTCTCTTCTCAACCATTTCTTAGCTTCAAACTCCCATATCTCGCGAACGGATTGACCTAACCCAAAAATTCCTATTGCATCTGAAAGTAGAAACTCGCCCGATTACAATGGTATGTGTGTTTTTTCCCTAGGCCATTCTGGTTAAGCGATTGGAGCAGCAGAATTGCGAAAAATTTGATGTCTTGTCAACCATTTCTTAGCTTCAAACTCCCATATCTCGCGAACGGATTGACCTATCCCAAAAATTCCTATTGCATCTGAAAGTAGAAACTCGCCAGATTACAACGGTGTGTGCTTTTTTTCCATAGGCCATTCTGGTTAAACGTTTGGAGCAGCAGAATTGCGAAAAATTTGTTCTCTTCTCAACCATTTCTTAGCTTCAAACTCCCATATCTCGCGAACGGATTGACCTAACCCAAAAATTCCTATTGCATCTGATAGTTGAAACTCGCCCGATTGCAACGGTATGTGCATTTTTTCCCTAGGCCATTCTGGTTAAGCGTTTGGAGCAGCAGAATTGCGAAAAATTTATTCTCTTCTCAACCATTTCTTAGCTTCAAACTCCCATATCTCGCGAACGGATTGACCCAATCCAAAAATTCCTGTTGCGTCTGAAAGTATTAGGTGGACCGGAAAGTAATGTCGTTTCTGCGCATGTCACTATTTGATTGTCATTTGTCAGCTCATTGTGTACATTAAAGTCGTAGCAAAGACATTCTGAGGTTATAGTGACTTGTTTAGTTGTAAATAATTAAATTTAAAATTTTTCTTTACAATTTTGGGTGAAATGGCCAGCCAAATACCAGAAGAGGTACATATCCGGCATTGCATGCTTTTTGAGTTTCGCAAGGGTAGTAACGCAACAGTTGCTACCAAAAACATTTGCGATGTTTATCCAAATGCATTAGACGTTCGTAAATGCCAAAGGTGGTTTTCCAAGTTCAAATCCGGTAATTTTGATCTTTCCGACTCGTATCGATCAGGAAGACCAACAACGTTAGACAATGACGTGTTAAGTGCGGAAGTGGAAGCAAATCCGTGTCAGACAATCGAGGAATTGTCAAACAGTCTTAACCAACCTTGGTCGACCATCCAAGAACATTTGCAGCAGATTGGGAAAGTAAGCAGAGCAGGTGTTTGGGTCCCGCATAATCTGTCCGAAGAGAACAAGGCTAACCGATCCACCACATGCAACTTATTGCTTCAACGGCACAATACAGAAGCGTTTTTTGATCGCTTGATCACCGGAGATGAAAAGTGGGTTCTTTATGATAATCCAAAACGCAAAAGGCAGTGGCTCTCTCCAAATGAATCGCCACAAAGTACTGCTAAGCCAGGTTTACACCCCAAAAAGGCCCTTTTGTGTGTTTGGTGGAGTATTCGCGGCGTTGTTCATTTTGAAGTGCTGAAACCTGGACAGACTGTGAATGCAGACCTTTACTGTGAACAATTAGATCGTGTAAATAAATCTTTAATTGAAAAGTGGCCAGCGATTGTCAACAGAAAAGGCGTTATTCTGCAAGACGATAATGCAAGACCGCACTGCGCAAGACGAACCTTGGCAAAAATTAATGAATTGGGGTGGGAGGTACTGCCTCACCCACCATACTCGCCCGATGTTGCACCATAGGATTTCCATTTATTCCGATCGCTTCAACACTTTCTAAGTGGCAAAAGATTTGCAAATTTGGATGATATTCAAAATGCCATCTCTGTATACTAGTATTTTGCTCAAAAACCAATTGATTTTTATCGATCCGGCATTGAAAATTTGCACACTAGATGGCAAAAGGTTGTTGATAATGAGGGTGATTATATCATTGATTAAAAATAAAAACTCGTTAAAAATTTATGTATTTGAATTTAATGTCGGGAAACGACATTACTTTCCGGTCCACCTAATAGAAACTCGCCCGATTACAATGGTATGTGTATTTTTTCCCTATGCCATTCTGGTTAAGCGTTTGGAGCAGCAGAATTGCGAAAAATTTGTTGTCTTCTCAACCATTTCTTAGCTTCAAAGACCCATATCTCGCGAACGGTTTGACCAATCCCAAAAATTCCTGCTGCGTCTGAAAGTAGAAACTCGCCCGATAACAACGGTATGTTCATTTTTTCCCTAGGCCATTCTGGTTAAGCGATTGGAGCAGCAGAATTGCGAAAAATTTGATGTCTTGTCAACCATTTCTTAGATTCAAACTCCCATATCTCGCGAACGGATTGACCTAACCCAAGAATTCCTATTGCATCTGAAAGTTGAAACTCGCCCGATTACATCGGTATGTGCATTTTCTCCCTAGGCCATTCTGGTTAAGCGTTTGGAGCAGCAGAATTGCGAAAAATTTATTCTCTTCTCAACCATTTCTTAGCTTCAAACTCCCATATCTCGCGAACGGATAGACCTAACCCAAAAATTCCTATTGCATCTGAAAGTAGAAACTCGCCCGATTATAACGGTATGTGTATTTTTTCCCTAGGCCATTCTGGTTAAGCGTTTGGAGCAGCAGAATTGCGAAGAATTTTTTGCCTTCTCAACCATTTCTTGGCTTCATACTTCCATATCTCGCGAACGGATTGACCTAACCCAAAAATTCCTATTGCATCTGAAAGTAGAAACTCGCCCGATTGCAACGGTATGTGTATTTTTTCCCTATGCCATTCTGGCTAAGCGTTTGGAGCAGCAGAATTGCGAAAAATTTGATGTCTTCTCAACCATCTCTTAGCTTCGAACTCCCATATCTCGCGAACGGATTGACCTAACCCAAAAATTCCTATTGCATCTGAAAGCAGAAACTCGCCCGATTACAACGGTATGCGTATTTCTTCCCTAGGCCATTCTGGTTAAGCGATTGGAGAAGCAGAAGTGCGAAAAATTTGTTGTCTTGTCAACCATTTCTTAGTTTCGAACTCCCATATCTCGCGAACGGATTGACCTAACCCAAAAATTCCTATTGCATCTGAAAGTAGAAAGTCGCCCGATTACAACGGTATGTGCATTTTTTCCCTAGGCCATTCTGGTTAAGCGTTTGGAGCAGCAGAATTGCGAAAAATTTGTTCTCCTCTCAACCATTTCTTAGCTTCAAACTCCCATATCTCGCGAACGGATTGACCCAATCCAAAAATTCCTGTTGCGTCTGAAAGTAGAAACTCGCCCGATTACAATGGTATGTGTATTTTTTCCCTATGCCATTCTGGTTAAGCGTTTGGAGCAGCAGAATTGCGAAAAATTTGTTGTCTTCTCAACCATTTCTTAGCTTCAAAGACCCATATCTCGCGAACGGTTTGACCAATCCCAAAAATTCCTATTGCATCTGATAGTTGAAACTCGCCCGATTACAACGGTATGTTCATTTTTTCCCTAGGCCATTCTGGTTAAGCGATTGTAGCAGCAGAATTGCGAAAAATTTGATGTCTTGTCAACCATTTCTTAGCTTCAAACTCCCATATCTCGCGAACGGATTGACCTATCACAAAAATTCCTATTGCATCTGAAAGTAGATACTCGCCAGATTACAACAGTATGTGCATTTTTTCCCTAGGCCATTCTGGTTGAGCGTTTGGAGCAGCAGAATTGCGAAAAATTTGTTCTCTTCTCAACCATTTCTTAGCTTCAAACTCCCATATCTCGCGAACGGATTGACCTAACCCAAAAATTCCTATTGAATCTGATAGTTGAAACTCGCCCGATTGCAACGGTATGTGCATTTTTTCCCTAGGCCATTCTGGTTAAGCGTTTGGAGCAGCAGAATTGCGAAAAATTTATTCTCTTCTCAACCATTTCTTAGCTTCAAACTCCCATATCTCGCGAACGGATTGACCCAATCCAAAAATTCCTGTTGCGTCTGAAAGTAGAAACTCGCCCGATTACAATGGTATGTGTATTTTTTCCCTATGCCATTCTGGTTAAGCGTTTGGAGCAGCAGAATTGCGAAAAATTTGTTGTCTTCTCAACCATTTCTTAGCTTCAAAGACCCATATCTCGCGAACGGTTTGACCAATCCCAAAAATTCCTGCTGCGTCTGAAAGTAGAAACTCGCCCGATAACAACGGTAGGTGTATTTTTTCCCTAGGCCATTCTGGTTAAGCGATTGGAGCAGCAGAAGTGCGAAAAATTTGTTGTCTTGTCAACCATTTCTTAGATTCAAACTCCCATATCTCGCGAACGGATTGACCTAACCCAAGAATTCCTATTGCATCTGAAAGTTGAAACTCGCCCGATTACAACGGTATGTGCATTTTTTCCCTAGGCCATTCTTGTTAAGCGTTTGGAGCAGCAGAATTGCGAAAAATTTATTCTCTTCTCAACCATTTCTTAGCTTCAAACTCCCATATCTGGCGAACGGATTGACCTAACCCAAAAATTCCTATTGCATCTGAAAGTAGAAACTCGCCCGATTACAACGGTATGTGTATTTTTTCCCTAGGCCATTCTGGTTAAGCGTTTGGAGCAGCAGAATTGCGAAAAATTTTTTGCCTCGTCAACCATTTCTTGGCTTCAAACTCCCATATCTCGCGAACGGATTGACCTAACACAAAAATTCCTATTGCATCTGAAAGTAGAAACTCGCACGATTACAACGGAATGTGTATTTTTTCCCTAGGCCATTCTGGTTAAGCGTTTGGAGCAGCAGAATTGCGAAAAATTTTTTGCCTTGTCAAACATTTCTTGGCTTCAAACTCCCATATCTCGCGAACTGATTGACCTAACCCAAAAATTCCTATTGCATCTGAACGTAGAAACTCGCCAGATTACAACGGTATGTGCATTTTTTCCCTAGGCCATTCTGGTTAAGCGTTTGGAGCAGCAGAATTGCGAAAAATTTGTTCTCTTCTCAACCATTTGTTGGCTTCAAACTCCCATATCTCGCGAACGGATTGACCTAACCTGAAAATTCCTATTGCATCTGAAAGTAGAAACTCGCACGATTACAACGAAATGTGTATTTTTTCCCTAGGCCATTCTGGTTTCGCGTTTGGAGCAGCAGAATTGCGAAAAATTTTTTGCCTTGTCAAACCTTTCTTGGCTTCAAACTCCCATATCTCGCGAACGGATTGACATAACCCAAGAATTCCTGTTGCGTCTGAAAGTAGATACTTGCCCGATTACAACGGTATGCGTATTTTTTCCCTAGGCCATTCTGGTTAAGCGATTGGAGCAGCAGAATTGCGAAAAATTTGTTGTCTTCTCAACCATTTCTTAGCTTCAAACTTCCATATCTCGCGAACGGATTGACCCAACCCAAAAATTCCTGTTGCGTCTGAAAGTAGAAACTCGCCCGATTACAACGGTATGTGTACTTTTTCCCTAGGCTATTCTGGTTTCGCGTTTGGAGCAGCAGAATTGCGAAAAATTGTTTGCCTTGTCAAACATTTCTTGGCTTCAAACTCCCATATCTTGCGAACGGATTGACATAACCCAAGAATTCCTATTGCGTCTGAAAGTAGAAACTCGCACGATTACAACGGAATGTGTATTTTTTCCCTAGGCCATTCTGGTTAAGCGTTTGGAGCAGCAGAATTGCGAAAAATTTGTTGTCTTCTCAACCATTTCTTAGCTTCAAAGACCCATATCTCGCGAACGGTTTGACCAATCCCAAAAATTCCTGCTGCGTCTGAAAGTAGAAACTCGCCCGATAACAACGGTAGGTGTATTTTTTCCCTAGGCCATTCTGGTTAAGCGATTGGAGCAGCAGAAGTGCGAAAAATTTGTTGTCTTGTCAACCATTTCTTAGATTCAAACTCCCATATCTCGCGAACGGATTGACCTAACCCAAGAATTCCTATTGCATCTGAAAGTTGAAACTCGCCCGATTACAACGGTATGTGCATTTTTTCCCTAGGCCATTCTTGTTAAGCGTTTGGAGCAGCAGAATTGCGAAAAATTTATTCTCTTCTCAACCATTTCTTAGCTTCAAACTCCCATATCTGGCGAACGGATTGACCTAACCCAAAAATTCCTATTGCATCTGAAAGTAGAAACTCGCCCGATTACAACGGTATGTGTATTTTTTCCCTAGGCCATTCTGGTTAAGCGTTTGGAGCAGCAGAATTGCGAAAAATTTTTTGCCTCGTCAACCATTTCTTGGCTTCAAACTCCCATATCTCGCGAACGGATTGACCTAACACAAAAATTCCTATTGCATCTGAAAGTAGAAACTCGCACGATTACAACGGAATGTGTATTTTTTCCCTAGGCCATTCTGGTTAAGCGTTTGGAGCAGCAGAATTGCGAAAAATTTTTTGCCTTGTCAAACATTTCTTGGCTTCAAACTCCCATATCTCGCGAACTGATTGACCTAACCCAAAAATTCCTATTGCATCTGAACGTAGAAACTCGCCAGATTACAACGGTATGTGCATTTTTTCCCTAGGCCATTCTGGTTAAGCGTTTGGAGCAGCAGAATTGCGAAAAATTTGTTCTCTTCTCAACCATTTGTTGGCTTCAAACTCCCATATCTCGCGAACGGATTGACCTAACCTGAAAATTCCTATTGCATCTGAAAGTAGAAACTCGCACGATTACAACGGAATGTGTATTTTTTCCCTAGGCCATTCTGGTTTCGCGTTTGGAGCAGCAGAATTGCGAAAAATTTTTTGCCTTGTCAAACCTTTCTTGGCTTCAAACTCCCATATCTCGCGAACAGATTGACCTAACCCAAAAATTCCTATTGCATCTGAAAGTAGAAACTCGCCCGATTACAACGGTAGGTGTATTTTTTCCCTACGCCATTCTGGTGATGCGTTTGGAGCAGCAGAATTGCGAAAAATTTGTTGTCTTCTCAACCATTTCTTAGCTTCAAACTTCCATATCTCGCGAACGGATTGACCCAACCCAAAAATTCCTGTTGCGTCTGAAAGTAGAAACTCGCCCGATTACAACGGTATGTGTACTTTTTCCCTAGGCTATTCTGGTTTCGCGTTTGGAGCAGCAGAATTGCGAAAAATTGTTTGCCTTGTCAAACATTTCTTGGCTTCAAACTCCCATATCTCGCGAACGGATTGACATAACCCAAGAACTCCTATTGCGTCTGAAAGTAGAAACTCGCACGATTACAACGGAATGTGTATTTTTTCCCTAGGCCATTCTGGTTAAGCGTTTGGAGCAGCAGAAGTGCGAAAAATTTTGTGCCTTCTCAACCATTTCTTGGCTTCAAACTCCCATATCTAGCGAACGGATTGACCTAACCCAAAAATTCCTATTGCATCTGAAAGTAGATACTCGCCCGATTACAACGGTATGCATATTTTTTCCCTAGGCCATTCTGGTTAAGCGATTGGAGCAGCAGAATTGCGAAAAATTTGTTCTCTTCTCAACCATTTGTTGGCTTCAAACTCCCATATCTCGCGAACGGATTGACCTAACCCGAAAATTCCAATTGCATCTGAAAGTAGAAACTCGCCCGATTACAACGGTATGTGTACTTTTTCCCTAGGCTATTCTGGTTTCGCGTTTGGAGCAGCAGAATTGCGAAAAATTGTTTGCCTTGTCAAACATTTCTTGGCTTCAAACTCCCATATCTCGCGAACGGAATGACATAACCCAAAAATTCCTGTTGCGTCTGAAAGTAGAAACTCCCCCGATTACAACGGTATGTGTACTTTTTCCCTAGGCTATTCTGGTTAAGCGTTTGGAGCAGCAGAAGTGCGAAAAATTTTGTGCCTTCTCAACCATTTCTTGGCTTCAAACTCCCATATCTCGCGAACGGATTGACCTAACCCAAAAATTCCTATTGCATCTGAAAGTCGAAACTCGCCCGGTTACAACGGTATGTGTACTTTTTCCCTAGGCTATTCTGGTTTCGCGTTTGGAGCAGCAGAATTGCGAAAAATTTATTCTCTTCTCAACCATTTCTTAGCTTCAAACTCCCATATCTCGCGAACGGATTGACCCAATCCAAAAATTCCTGTTGCGTCTGAAAGTATTAGGTGGACCGGAAAGTAATGTCGTTTCTGCGCATGTCACTATTTGATTGTCATTTGTCAGCTCATTGTGTACATTAAAGTCGTAGCAAAGACATTCTGAGGTTATAGTGACTTGTTTAGTTGTAAATAATTAAATTTAAAATTTTTCTTTACAATTTTGGGTGAAATGGCCAGCCAAATACCAGAAGAGGTACATATCCGGCATTGCATGCTTTTTGAGTTTCGCAAGGGTAGTAACGCAACAGTTGCTACCAAAAACATTTGCGATGTTTATCCAAATGCATTAGACGTTCGTAAATGCCAAAGGTGGTTTTCCAAGTTCAAATCCGGTAATTTTGATCTTTCCGACTCGTATCGATCAGGAAGACCAACAACGTTAGACAATGACGTGTTAAGTGCGGAAGTGGAAGCAAATCCGTGTCAGACAATCGAGGAATTGTCAAACAGTCTTAACCAACCTTGGTCGACCATCCAAGAACATTTGCAGCAGATTGGGAAAGTAAGCAGAGCAGGTGTTTGGGTCCCGCATAATCTGTCCGAAGAGAACAAGGCTAACCGATCCACCACATGCAACTTATTGCTTCAACGGCACAATACAGAAGCGTTTTTTGATCGCTTGATCACCGGAGATGAAAAGTGGGTTCTTTATGATAATCCAAAACGCAAAAGGCAGTGGCTCTCTCCAAATGAATCGCCACAAAGTACTGCTAAGCCAGGTTTACACCCCAAAAAGGCCCTTTTGTGTGTTTGGTGGAGTATTCGCGGCGTTGTTCATTTTGAAGTGCTGAAACCTGGACAGACTGTGAATGCAGACCTTTACTGTGAACAATTAGATCGTGTAAATAAATCTTTAATTGAAAAGTGGCCAGCGATTGTCAACAGAAAAGGCGTTATTCTGCAAGACGATAATGCAAGACCGCACTGCGCAAGACGAACCTTGGCAAAAATTAATGAATTGGGGTGGGAGGTACTGCCTCACCCACCATACTCGCCCGATGTTGCACCATAGGATTTCCATTTATTCCGATCGCTTCAACACTTTCTAAGTGGCAAAAGATTTGCAAATTTGGATGATATTCAAAATGCCATCTCTGTATACTAGTATTTTGCTCAAAAACCAATTGATTTTTATCGATCCGGCATTGAAAATTTGCACACTAGATGGCAAAAGGTTGTTGATAATGAGGGTGATTATATCATTGATTAAAAATAAAAACTCGTTAAAAATTTATGTATTTGAATTTAATGTCGGGAAACGACATTACTTTCCGGTCCACCTAATAGAAACTCGCCCGATTACAATGGTATGTGTATTTTTTCCCTATGCCATTCTGGTTAAGCGTTTGGAGCAGCAGAATTGCGAAAAATTTGTTGTCTTCTCAACCATTTCTTAGCTTCAAAGACCCATATCTCGCGAACGGTTTGACCAATCCCAAAAATTCCTGCTGCGTCTGAAAGTAGAAACTCGCCCGATAACAACGGTATGTTCATTTTTTCCCTAGGCCATTCTGGTTAAGCGATTGGAGCAGCAGAATTGCGAAAAATTTGATGTCTTGTCAACCATTTCTTAGATTCAAACTCCCATATCTCGCGAACGGATTGACCTAACCCAAGAATTCCTATTGCATCTGAAAGTTGAAACTCGCCCGATTACATCGGTATGTGCATTTTCTCCCTAGGCCATTCTGGTTAAGCGTTTGGAGCAGCAGAATTGCGAAAAATTTATTCTCTTCTCAACCATTTCTTAGCTTCAAACTCCCATATCTCGCGAACGGATAGACCTAACCCAAAAATTCCTATTGCATCTGAAAGTAGAAACTCGCCCGATTATAACGGTATGTGTATTTTTTCCCTAGGCCATTCTGGTTAAGCGTTTGGAGCAGCAGAATTGCGAAGAATTTTTTGCCTTCTCAACCATTTCTTGGCTTCATACTTCCATATCTCGCGAACGGATTGACCTAACCCAAAAATTCCTATTGCATCTGAAAGTAGAAACTCGCCCGATTGCAACGGTATGTGTATTTTTTCCCTATGCCATTCTGGCTAAGCGTTTGGAGCAGCAGAATTGCGAAAAATTTGATGTCTTCTCAACCATCTCTTAGCTTCGAACTCCCATATCTCGCGAACGGATTGACCTAACCCAAAAATTCCTATTGCATCTGAAAGCAGAAACTCGCCCGATTACAACGGTATGCGTATTTCTTCCCTAGGCCATTCTGGTTAAGCGATTGGAGAAGCAGAAGTGCGAAAAATTTGTTGTCTTGTCAACCATTTCTTAGTTTCGAACTCCCATATCTCGCGAACGGATTGACCTAACCCAAAAATTCCTATTGCATCTGAAAGTAGAAAGTCGCCCGATTACAACGGTATGTGCATTTTTTCCCTAGGCCATTCTGGTTAAGCGTTTGGAGCAGCAGAATTGCGAAAAATTTGTTCTCCTCTCAACCATTTCTTAGCTTCAAACTCCCATATCTCGCGAACGGATTGACCCAATCCAAAAATTCCTGTTGCGTCTGAAAGTAGAAACTCGCCCGATTACAATGGTATGTGTATTTTTTCCCTATGCCATTCTGGTTAAGCGTTTGGAGCAGCAGAATTGCGAAAAATTTGTTGTCTTCTCAACCATTTCTTAGCTTCAAAGACCCATATCTCGCGAACGGTTTGACCAATCCCAAAAATTCCTATTGCATCTGATAGTTGAAACTCGCCCGATTACAACGGTATGTTCATTTTTTCCCTAGGCCATTCTGGTTAAGCGATTGTAGCAGCAGAATTGCGAAAAATTTGATGTCTTGTCAACCATTTCTTAGCTTCAAACTCCCATATCTCGCGAACGGATTGACCTATCACAAAAATTCCTATTGCATCTGAAAGTAGATACTCGCCAGATTACAACAGTATGTGCATTTTTTCCCTAGGCCATTCTGGTTGAGCGTTTGGAGCAGCAGAATTGCGAAAAATTTGTTCTCTTCTCAACCATTTCTTAGCTTCAAACTCCCATATCTCGCGAACGGATTGACCTAACCCAAAAATTCCTATTGAATCTGATAGTTGAAACTCGCCCGATTGCAACGGTATGTGCATTTTTTCCCTAGGCCATTCTGGTTAAGCGTTTGGAGCAGCAGAATTGCGAAAAATTTATTCTCTTCTCAACCATTTCTTAGTTTCAAACTCCCATATCTCGCGAACGGATTGACCCAATCCAAAAATTCCTGTTGCGTCTGAAAGTAGAAACTCGCCCGATTACAATGGTATGTGTATTTTTTCCCTATGCCATTCTGGTTAAGCGTTTGGAGCAGCAGAATTGCGAAAAATTTGTTGTCTTCTCAACCATTTCTTAGCTTCAAAGACCCATATCTCGCGAACGGTTTGACCAATCCCAAAAATTCCTGCTGCGTCTGAAAGTAGAAACTCGCCCGATAACAACGGTAGGTGTATTTTTTCCCTAGGCCATTCTGGTTAAGCGATTGGAGCAGCAGAAGTGCGAAAAATTTGTTGTCTTGTCAACCATTTCTTAGATTCAAACTCCCATATCTCGCGAACGGATTGACCTAACCCAAGAATTCCTATTGCATCTGAAAGTTGAAACTCGCCCGATTACAACGGTATGTGCATTTTTTCCCTAGGCCATTCTTGTTAAGCGTTTGGAGCAGCAGAATTGCGAAAAATTTATTCTCTTCTCAACCATTTCTTAGCTTCAAACTCCCATATCTGGCGAACGGATTGACCTAACCCAAAAATTCCTATTGCATCTGAAAGTAGAAACTCGCCCGATTACAACGGTATGTGTATTTTTTCCCTAGGCCATTCTGGTTAAGCGTTTGGAGCAGCAGAATTGCGAAAAATTTTTTGCCTCGTCAACCATTTCTTGGCTTCAAACTCCCATATCTCGCGAACGGATTGACCTAACACAAAAATTCCTATTGCATCTGAAAGTAGAAACTCGCACGATTACAACGGAATGTGTATTTTTTCCCTAGGCCATTCTGGTTAAGCGTTTGGAGCAGCAGAATTGCGAAAAATTTTTTGCCTTGTCAAACATTTCTTGGCTTCAAACTCCCATATCTCGCGAACTGATTGACCTAACCCAAAAATTCCTATTGCATCTGAACGTAGAAACTCGCCAGATTACAACGGTATGTGCATTTTTTCCCTAGGCCATTCTGGTTAAGCGTTTGGAGCAGCAGAATTGCGAAAAATTTGTTCTCTTCTCAACCATTTGTTGGCTTCAAACTCCCATATCTCGCGAACGGATTGACCTAACCTGAAAATTCCTATTGCATCTGAAAGTAGAAACTCGCACGATTACAACGAAATGTGTATTTTTTCCCTAGGCCATTCTGGTTTCGCGTTTGGAGCAGCAGAATTGCGAAAAATTTTTTGCCTTGTCAAACCTTTCTTGGCTTCAAACTCCCATATCTCGCGAACGGATTGACATAACCCAAGAATTCCTGTTGCGTCTGAAAGTAGATACTTGCCCGATTACAACGGTATGCGTATTTTTTCCCTAGGCCATTCTGGTTAAGCGATTGGAGCAGCAGAATTGCGAAAAATTTGTTGTCTTCTCAACCATTTCTTAGCTTCAAACTTCCATATCTCGCGAACGGATTGACCCAACCCAAAAATTCCTGTTGCGTCTGAAAGTAGAAACTCGCCCGATTACAACGGTATGTGTACTTTTTCCCTAGGCTATTCTGGTTTCGCGTTTGGAGCAGCAGAATTGCGAAAAATTGTTTGCCTTGTCAAACATTTCTTGGCTTCAAACTCCCATATCTTGCGAACGGATTGACATAACCCAAGAATTCCTATTGCGTCTGAAAGTAGAAACTCGCACGATTACAACGGAATGTGTATTTTTTCCCTAGGCCATTCTGGTTAAGCGTTTGGAGCAGCAGAATTGCGAAAAATTTGTTGTCTTCTCAACCATTTCTTAGCTTCAAAGACCCATATCTCGCGAACGGTTTGACCAATCCCAAAAATTCCTGCTGCGTCTGAAAGTAGAAACTCGCCCGATAACAACGGTAGGTGTATTTTTTCCCTAGGCCATTCTGGTTAAGCGATTGGAGCAGCAGAAGTGCGAAAAATTTGTTGTCTTGTCAACCATTTCTTAGATTCAAACTCCCATATCTCGCGAACGGATTGACCTAACCCAAGAATTCCTATTGCATCTGAAAGTTGAAACTCGCCCGATTACAACGGTATGTGCATTTTTTCCCTAGGCCATTCTTGTTAAGCGTTTGGAGCAGCAGAATTGCGAAAAATTTATTCTCTTCTCAACCATTTCTTAGCTTCAAACTCCCATATCTGGCGAACGGATTGACCTAACCCAAAAATTCCTATTGCATCTGAAAGTAGAAACTCGCCCGATTACAACGGTATGTGTATTTTTTCCCTAGGCCATTCTGGTTAAGCGTTTGGAGCAGCAGAATTGCGAAAAATTTTTTGCCTCGTCAACCATTTCTTGGCTTCAAACTCCCATATCTCGCGAACGGATTGACCTAACACAAAAATTCCTATTGCATCTGAAAGTAGAAACTCGCACGATTACAACGGAATGTGTATTTTTTCCCTAGGCCATTCTGGTTAAGCGTTTGGAGCAGCAGAATTGCGAAAAATTTTTTGCCTTGTCAAACATTTCTTGGCTTCAAACTCCCATATCTCGCGAACTGATTGACCTAACCCAAAAATTCCTATTGCATCTGAACGTAGAAATTCGCCAGATTACAACGGTATGTGCATTTTTTCCCTAGGCCATTCTGGTTAAGCGTTTGGAGCAGCAGAATTGCGAAAAATTTGTTCTCTTCTCAACCATTTGTTGGCTTCAAACTCCCATATCTCGCGAACGGATTGACCTAACCTGAAAATTCCTATTGCATCTGAAAGTAGAAACTCGCACGATTACAACGGAATGTGTATTTTTTCCCTAGGCCATTCTGGTTTCGCGTTTGGAGCAGCAGAATTGCGAAAAATTTTTTGCCTTGTCAAACCTTTCTTGGCTTCAAACTCCCATATCTCGCGAACAGATTGACCTAACCCAAAAATTCCAATTGCATCTGAAAGTAGAAACTCGCCCGATTACAACGGTAGGTGTATTTTTTCCCTACGCCATTCTGGTGATGCGTTTGGAGCAGCAGAATTGCGAAAAATTTGTTGTCTTCTCAACCATTTCTTAGCTTCAAACTTCCATATCTCGCGAACGGATTGACCCAACCCAAAAATTCCTGTTGCGTCTGAAAGTAGAAACTCGCCCGATTACAACGGTATGTGTACTTTTTCCCTAGGCTATTCTGGTTTCGCGTTTGGAGCAGCAGAATTGCGAAAAATTGTTTGCCTTGTCAAACATTTCTTGGCTTCAAACTCCCATATCTCGCGAACGGATTGACATAACCCAAGAACTCCTATTGCGTCTGAAAGTAGAAACTCGCACGATTACAACGGAATGTGTATTTTTTCCCTAGGCCATTCTGGTTAAGCGTTTGGAGCAGCAGAAGTGCGAAAAATTTTGTGCCTTCTCAACCATTTCTTGGCTTCAAACTCCCATATCTAGCGAACGGATTGACCTAACCCAAAAATTCCTATTGCATCTGAAAGTAGATACTCGCCCGATTACAACGGTATGCATATTTTTTCCCTAGGCCATTCTGGTTAAGCGATTGGAGCAGCAGAATTGCGAAAAATTTGTTCTCTTCTCAACCATTTGTTGGCTTCAAACTCCCATATCTCGCGAACGGATTGACCTAACCCGAAAATTCCAATTGCATCTGAAAGTAGAAACTCGCCCGATTACAACGGTATGTGTACTTTTTCCCTAGGCTATTCTGGTTTCGCGTTTGGAGCAGCAGAATTGCGAAAAATTGTTTGCCTTGTCAAACATTTCTTGGCTTCAAACTCCCATATCTCGCGAACGGAATGACATAACCCAAAAATTCCTGTTGCGTCTGAAAGTAGAAACTCCCCCGATTACAACGGTATGTGTACTTTTTCCCTAGGCTATTCTGGTTAAGCGTTTGGAGCAGCAGAAGTGCGAAAAATTTTGTGCCTTCTCAACCATTTCTTGGCTTCAAACTCCCATATCTCGCGAACGGATTGACCTAACCCAAAAATTCCTATTGCATCTGAAAGTCGAAACTCGCCCGGTTACAACGGTATGTGTACTTTTTCCCTAGGCTATTCTGGTTTCGCGTTTGGAGCAGCAGAATTGCGAAAAATTGTTTGCCTTGTCAAACATTTCTTGGCTTCAAACTCCCATATCTCGCGAACGGATTGACATAACCCAAAAATTCCTGTTGCGTCTGAAAGTAGAAACTCGCACGATTTCAACGGAATGTGTATTTTTTCCCTAGGCCATTCTGGTTAAGCGTTTGGAGCAGCAGAATTGCGAAAAATTTGTTCTCTTCTCAACCATTTGTTGGTTTCAAACTCCCATATCTCGCGAACGGATTGACCTAACCCGAAAATTCCTATTGCATCTGAAAGTAGAAACTCGCACGATTACAACGGAATGTGTATTTTTTCCCTACGCCATTCTGGTTATGCGTTTGGAGCAGCAGAATTGCGAAAAATTTGTTGTCTTCTCAACCATTTCTTAGCTTCAAACTCCCATATCTCGCGAACGGATTGACCCAACCCAAAAATTCCTGTTGCGTCTGAAAGTAGAAACTCGCCCGATTACAACGGTATGTGTACTTTTTCCCTAGGCTATTCTGGTTTCGCGTTTGGAGCAGCAGAATTGCGAAAAATTGTTTGCCTTGTCAAACATTTCTTGGCTTCAAACTCCCATATCTCGCGAACGGATTGACATAACCCAAAAATTCCTGTTGCGTCTGAAAGTAGAAACTCACCCGATTACAACGGTATGTGTAATTTTTCCCTAGGCTATTCTGGTTAAGCGTTTGGAGCAGCAGAAGTGCGAAAAATTTTGTGCCTTCTCAACCATTTCTTGGCTTCAAACTCCCATATCTCGCGAACGGATTGACCTAACCCAAAAATTCCTATTGCATCTGAAAGTCGAAACTCGCCCGATTACAACGGTATGTGTACTTTTTTCCTAGGCTATTCTGGTTTCGCGTTTGGAGCAGCAGAATTGCGAAAAATTGTTTGCCTTGTCAAACATTTCTTGGCTTCAATCGCCCATATCTCGCGAACGGATTGACATAACCCAAAAATTTCTGTTGCGTCTGAAAGTAGAAACTCGCACGATTTCAACGGAATGTGTATTTTTTCCCTAGGCCATTCTGGTTAAGCGTTTGGAGCAGCAGAATTGCGAAAAATTTGTACTCTTCTCAACCATTTGTTGGCTTCAAACTCCCATATCTCGCGAACGGATTGACCTAACCCAAAAATTCCTATTGCATCTGAAAGTAGAAACTCGCCAGATTACAACGGTATGTGCATTTTTTCCCTAGGCCATTCTGGTTAAGCGTTTGGAGCAGCAGAATTGCGAAAAATTTGTTCTCTTCTCAACCATTTGTTGGCTTCAAACTCCCATATCTCGCGAACGGATTGACCTAACCCGAAAATTCCTCTTCCATCTGAAAGTAGATACTCGCCCGATTACAACGGTATGCGTATTTTTTCCCTAGGCCATTCTGGTTAAGCGATTGGAGCAGCAGAATTGCGAAAAATTTGTTGTCTTCTCAACCATTTCTTAGCTTCAATCTCCCATATCTCGCAAACGGATTGACCCAACCCAAAAATTCCTGTTGCGTCTGAAAGTAGAAACTCGCCCGATTACAACGGTATGTGTACTTTTTCCTAGGCTATTCTGGTTTCGCGTTTCGAGCAGCAGAATTGCGAAAAATTGTTTGCCTTGTCAAACATTTCTTGGCTTCAGTCTCCCATATCTCGCGAACGGATTGAAAAAACCCAAGAATTCCTGTTGCGTCTGAAAGTAGAAACTCGCACGATTACAACGGAATGTGTATTTTTTCCCTAGGCCATTCTGGTTAAGCGTTTGGAGCAGCAGAAGTGCGAAAAATTTTGTGCCTTCTCAACCATTTCTTGGCTTCAAACTACATATCTCGCGAACGGATTGACCTAACCCAAAAATTCCTATTGCATCTGAAATAGATACTCGCCCGATTACAGCGGTATGCGTATTTTTTCCCTAGGCCATTCTGGTTAAGCGATTGGAGCAGCAGAATTGCGAAAAAATTTGTTCTCTTCTCAACCATTTGTTGGCTTCAAACTCCCAATCTCGCGAACGGATTGACCTAACCCAAAAATTCCTATTGCATCTGAAAGTAGAAGCTCGCCCGATTACAACGGTATGTGTATTTTTTTCCTACGCCATTCTGGTTATGCGTTTGGAGCAGCAGAATTGCGAAAAATTTGTTGTCTTCTCAAACATTTCTTAGCTTCAAACTCCATATCTCGCGAACGGATTGACCCAACCCAAAAATTCCTGTTGCGTCTGAAAGTAGAAACTCGCCCGATATACAACGGTATGTGTACTTTTTTCCCTAGGCTATGCTGGTTTCGCGTTTGGAGCAGCAGAATTGCGAAAAATTGTTTGCCTTGTCAAACATTTCTTGGCTTCAAAACTCCCATATCTCGCGAACGGATTGACATAAACCCAAAAATTCCTGTTGCGTCTGAAAGTAGAAACTCGCACGATTTCAACGGAATGTGTATTTTTTTCCCTAGGCCATTCTGGTTAAAGCGTTTGGAGCAGCAGAAGTGCGAAAAATTTTGTGCCTTCTCATCCATTCTTGGCTTCAAACTCCCATATCTCGCGAACGGATTGACCTAACCCAAAAATTCCTATTGCATCTGAAAGTACAAACTCGCCAGATTACAACGGTATGTGCAATTTTTCCCTAGGCCATTCTGGTTAAGCATTTGGAGCAGCAGAATTGCGAAAAATTTGTTCTCATCTCAACCATTTGTTGGCTTCAAACTCCCATATCTCGCGAACGGATTGACCTAACCCAAAAATTCCTATTGCGTCTGAAGTAGAAACTCGCACGATTACAAACGGAATGTGTATTTTTTCCCTAGGCCATTCTGGTTAAGCGTTTGGAGCAGCAGAATTGCGAAAAATTTGTCTTCTCAACCATTTGTTGGTTTCAAACTCCATATCTCGCGAACGGATTGACCTAACCCGAAAAATTCCTATTGCATCTGAAAGTAGAAACTCGCACGATTACAACGGAATGTGTATTTTTTCCCTACGCCATTCTGGTTATGCGTTTGGAGCAGCAGAATTGCGAAAAATTTGTTGTCTTCTCAACCATTTCTTAGCTTCAAACTCCCATATCTCGCGAACGGATTGACCCAACCCAAAAATTCCTGTTGCGTCTGAAAGTAGAAACTCGCCCGATTACAACGGTATGTGTATTTTTTCCCTAGGCCATTCTGGTTAAGCGTTTGGAGCAGCAGAAGTGCGAAAAATTTTGTGCCTTCTCAACCATTTCTTGGCTTCAAACTCCCATATCTCGCGAACGGATTGACCTAACCCAAAAATTCCTATTGCATCTGAAAGTACAAACTCGCCAGATTACAACGGTATGTGCAATTTTTCCCTAGGCCATTCTGGTTAAGCATTTGGAGCAGCAGAATTGCGAAAAATTTGTTCTCTTCTCAACCATTTGTTGGCTTCAAACTCCCATATCTCGCGAACGGATTGACCTAACCCAAAAATTCCTATTGCATCTGAAAGTAGAAACTCGCACGATTACAACGGAATGTGTATTTTTTCCCTAGGCCATTCTGGTTAAGCGTTTGGAGCAGCAGAATTGCGAAAAATTTTTTGCCTTGTCAAACATTTCTTGGCTTCAAACTCCCATATCTCGCGAACTGATTGTCCTAACCCAAAAATTCCTATTGCATCTGAAAGTAGAAACTCGCCAGATTACAACGGTATGTGCATTTTTTCCCTAGGCCATTCTGGTTAAGCGTTTGGAGCAGCAGAATTGCGAAAAATTTGTTCTCTTCTCAACCATTTGTTGGCTTCAAACTCCCATATCTCGCGAACGGATTGACCTAACCCAAAAATTCCTATTGCATCTGAAAGTAGAAACTCGCCAGATTACAACGGTATGTGCATTTTTTCCCTAGGCCATTCTGGTTAAGCGTTTGGAGCAGCAGAATTGCGAAAAATTTGTTCTCTTCTCAACCATTTGTTGGCTTCAAACTCCCATATCTCGCGAACGGATTGACCTAACCCGAAAATTCCTATTGCATCTGAAAGTAGGAACTCGCACGATTACAAGGGAATGTGCGTTTTTTCCCTAGGCCATTCTGGTTAAGCGTTTGGAGCAGCAGAATTGCGAAAAATTTGTTCTCTTCTCAACCATTTGTTGGCTTCAAACTCCCATATCTCGCGAACGGATTGACCCAACCCAAAAATTCCTGTTGCGTCTGAAAGTAGAAACTCGCCCGATTACAACGGTATGTGTACTTTTTCCCTAGGCTATTCTGGTGAAGCGTTTGGAGCAGCAGAAGTGCGAAAAATTTTGTGCCTTCTCAACCATTTCTTGGCTTCAAACTCCCATATCTCGCGAACGGATTGACATAACCCAAAAATTCCTGTTGCGTCTGAAAGTAGAAACTCGCACGATTACAACGGAATGTGTATTTTTTCCCTAGGCCATTCTGGTTAAGCGTTTGGAGCAGCAGAATTGCGAAAAATTTGTTGTCTTCTCAACCATTTGTTGGTTTCAAACTCCCATATCTCGCGAACGGATTGACCTAACCCGAAAATTCCTATTGCATCTGAAAGTAGAAACTCGCACGATTACAACGGAATGTGTATTTTTTCCCTACGCCATTCTGGTTATGCGTTTGGAGCAGCAGAATTGCGAAAAATTTGTTGTCTTCTCAACCATTTCTTAGCTTCAAACTCCCATATCTCGCGAACGGATTGACCCAACCCAAAAATTCCTGTTGCGTCTGAAAGTAGAAACTCGACCGATTACAACGGTATGTGTATTTTTTCCCTAGGCCATTCTGGTTAAGCGTTTGGAGCAGCAGAAGTGCGAAAAATTTTGTGCCTTCTCAACCATTTCTTGGCTTCAAACTCCCATATCTCGCGAACGGATTGACCTAACCCAAAAATTCCTATTGCATCTGAAAGTACAAACTCGCCAGATTACAACGGTATGTGCAATTTTTCCCTAGGCCATTCTGGTTAAGCATTTGGAGCAGCAGAATTGCGAAAAATTTGTTCTCTTCTCAACCATTTGTTGGCTTCAAACTCCCATATCTCGCGAACGGATTGACCTAACCCAAAAATTCCTATTGCATCTGAAAGTAGAAACTCGCACGATTACAACGGAATGTGTATTTTTTCCCTAGGCCATTCTGGTTAAGCGTTTGGAGCAGCAGAATTGCGAAAAATTTTTTGCCTTGTCAAACATTTCTTGGCTTCAAACTCCCATATCTCGCGAACTGATTGTCCTAACCCAAAAATTCCTATTGCATCTGAAAGTAGAAACTCGCCAGATTACAACGGTATGTGCATTTTTTCCCTAGGCCATTCTGGTTAAGCGTTTGGAGCAGCAGAATTGCGAAAAATTTGTTCTCTTCTCAACCATTTGTTGGCTTCAAACTCCCATATCTCGCGAACGGATTGACCTAACCCAAAAATTCCTATTGCATCTGAAAGTAGAAACTCGCCAGATTACAACGGTATGTGCATTTTTTCCCTAGGCCATTCTGGTTAAGCGTTTGGAGCAGCAGAATTGCGAAAAATTTGTTCTCTTCTCAACCATTTGTTGGCTTCAAACTCCCATATCTCGCGAACGGATTGACCTAACCCGAAAATTCCTATTGCATCTGAAAGTAGGAACTCGCACGATTACAACGGAATGTGCATTTTTTCCCTAGGCCATTCTGGTTAAGCGTTTGGAGCAGCAGAATTGCGAAAAATTTGTTCTCTTCTCAACCATTTGTTGGCTTCAAACTCCCATATCTCGCGAACGGATTGACCCAACCCAAAAATTCCTGTTGCGTCTGAAAGTAGAAACTCGCCCGATTACAACGGTATGTGTACTTTTTCCCTAGGCTATTCTGGTTAAGCGTTTGGAGCAGCAGAAGTGCGAAAAATTTTGTGCCTTCTCAACCATTTCTTGGCTTCAAACTCCCATATCTCGCGAACGGATTGACATAACCCAAAAATTCCTGTTGCGTCTGAAAGTAGAAACTCGCACGATTACAACGGAATGTGTATTTTTTCCCTAGGCCATTCTGGTTAAGCGTTTGGAGCAGCAGAATTGCGAAAAATTTGTTGTCTTCTCAACCATTTGTTGGTTTCAAACTCCCATATCTCGCGAACGCATTGACCTAACCCGAAAATTCCTATTGCATCTGAAAGTAGAAACTCGCACGATTACAACGGAATGTGTATTTTTTCCCTACGCCATTCTGGTTATGCGTTTGGAGCAGCAGAATTGCGAAAAATTTGTTGTCTTCTCAACCATTTCTTAGCTTCAAACTCCCATATCTCGCGAACGGATTGACCCAACCCAAAAATTCCTGTTGCGTCTGAAAGTAGAAACTCGCCCGATTACAACGGTATGTGTACTTTTTCCCTAGGCTATTCTGGTTTCGCGTTTGGAGCAGCAGAATTGCGAAAAATTGTTTGCCTTGTCAAACATTTCTTGGCTTCAAACTCCCATATCTCGCGAACGGATTGACATAACCCAAAAATTCCTGTTGCGTCTGAAAGTAGAAACTCACCCGATTACAACGGTATGTGTACTTTTTCCCTAGGCTATTCTGGTTAAGCGTTTGGAGCAGCAGAAGTGCGAAAAATTTTGTGCCTTCTCAACCATTTCTTGGCTTCAAACTCCCATATCTCGCGAACGGATTGACCTAACCCAAAAATTCCTATTGCATCTGAAAGTAGAAACTCGCCAGATTACAACGGTATGTGCATTTTTTCCCTAGGCCATTCAGGTTAAGCGTTTGGAGCAGCAGAATTGCGAAAAATTGTTTGCCTTGTCAAACATTTCTTGGCTTCAATCGCCCATATCTCGCGAACGGATTGACATAACCCAAAAATTTCTGTTGCGTCTGAAAGTAGAAACTCGCACGATTTCAACGGAATGTGTATTTTTTCCCTAGGCCATTCTGGTTAAGCGTTTGGAGCAGCAGAATTGCGAAAAATTTGTACTCTTCTCAACCATTTGTTGGCTTCAAACTCCCATATCTCGCGAACGGATTGACCTAACCCAAAAATTCCTATTGCATCTGAAAGTAGAAACTCGCCAGATTACAACGGTATGTGCATTTTTTCCCTAGGCCATTCTGGTTAAGCGTTTGGAGCAGCAGAATTGCGAAAAATTTGTTGTCTTCTCAACCATTTCTTAGCTTCAAACTCCCATATCTCGCGAACGGATTGACCCAACCCAAAAATTCCTGTTGCGTCTGAAAGTAGAAACTCGCCCGATTACAACGGTATGTGTACTTTTTCCCTAGGCTATTCTGATTTCGCGTTTGGAGCAGCAGAATTGCGAAAAATTGTTTGCCTTTTCAAACATTTCTTGGCTTCAATCTCCCATATCTCGCGAACGGATTGACAAAACCCAAGAATTCCTGTTGCGTCTGAAAGTAGAAACTCGCACGATTACAACGGAATGTGTATTTTTTCCCTAGGCCATTCTGGTTAAGCGTTTGGAGCAGCAGAAGTGCGAAAAATTTTGTGCCTTCTCAACCATTTCTTGGCTTCAAACTACCATATCTCGCGAACGGATTGACCTAACCCAAAAATTCCTATTGCATCTGAAAGTAGATACTCGCCCGATTACAGCGGTATGCGTATTTTTTCCCTAGGCCATTCTGGTTAAGCGATTGGAGCAGCAGAATTGCGAAAAATTTGTTCTCTTCTCAACCATTTGTTGGCTTCAAACTCCCATATCTCGCGAACGGATTGACCTAACCCAAAAATTCCTATTGCATCTGAAAGTAGAAACTCGCCCGATTACAACGGTATGTGTATTTTTTCCCTACGCCATTCTGGTTATGCGTTTGGAGCAGCAGAATTGCGAAAAATTTGTTGTCTTCTCAAACATTTCTTAGCTTCAAACTCCCATATCTCGCGAACGGATTGACCCAACCCAAAAATTCCTGTTGCGTCTGAAAGTACAAACTCGCCAGATTACAACGGTATGTGCATTTTTTCCCTAGGCCATTCTGGTTAAGCATTTGGAGCAGCAGAATTGCGAAAAATTTGTTCTCTTCTCAACCATTTGTTGGCTTCAAACTCCCATATCTCGCGAACGGATTGACCTAACCCAAAAATTCCTATTGCATCTGAAAGTAGAAACTCGCACGATTACTACGGAATGTGTATTTTTTCCCTAGGCCATTCTGGTTAAGCGTTTGGAGCAGCAGAATTGCGAAAAATTTTTTGCCTTGTCAAACATTTCTTGGCTTCAAACTCCCATATCTCGCGAACTGATTGACCTAACCCAAAAATTCCTATTGCATCTGAAAGTAGAAACTCGCCAGATTACAACGGTATGTGCATTTTTTCCCTAGGCCATTCTGGTTAAGCGTTTGGAGCAGCAGAATTGCGAAAAATTTGTTCTCTTCTCAACCATTTGTTGGCTTCAAACTCCCATATCTCGCGAACGGATTGACCTAACCCAAAAATTCCTATTGCATCTGAAAGTAGAAACTCGCCAGATTACAACGGTATGTGCATTTTTTCCCTAGGCCATTCTGGTTACGCGTTTGGAGCAGCAGAATTGCGAAAAATTTGTTCTCTTCTCAACCATTTGTTGGCTTCAAAATTCCATATCTCGCGAACGGATTGACCTAACCCGAAAATTCCTATTGCATCTGAAAGTAGAAACTCGCACGATTACAACGGAATGTGTATTTTTTCCCTACGCCATTCTGGTTATGCGTTTGGAGCAGCAGAATTGCGAAAAATTTGTTGTCTTCTCAACCATTTCTTAGCTTCAAACTCCCATATCTCGCGAACGGATTGACCCAACCCAAAAATTCCTGTTGCGTCTGAAAGTAGAAACTCGCCCGATTACAACGGTATGTGTACTTTTTCCCTAGGCTATTCTGGTTTCGCGTTTGGAGCAGCAGAATTGCGAAAAATTGTTTGCCTTGTCAAACATTTCTTGGCTTCAAACTCCCATATCTCGCGAACGGATTGACATAACCCAAAAATTCCTGTTGCGTCTGAAAGTAGAAACTCACCCGATTACAACGGTATGTGTACTTTTTCCCTAGGCTATTCTGGTTAAGCGTTTGGAGCAGCAGAAGTGCGAAAAATTTTGTGCCTTCTCAACCATTTCTTGGCTTCAAACTCCCATATCTCGCGAACGGATTGACCTAACCCAAAAATTCCTATTGCATCTGAAAGTAGAAACTCGCCAGATTACAACGGTATGTGCATTTTTTCCCTAGGCCATTCAGGTTAAGCGTTTGGAGCAGCAGAATTGCGAAAAATTGTTTGCCTTGTCAAACATTTCTTGGCTTCAATCGCCCATATCTCGCGAACGGATTGACATAACCCAAAAATTTCTGTTGCGTCTGAAAGTAGAAACTCGCACGATTTCAACGGAATGTGTATTTTTTCCCTAGGCCATTCTGGTTAAGCGTTTGGAGCAGCAGAATTGCGAAAAATTTGTACTCTTCTCAACCATTTGTTGGCTTCAAACTCCCATATCTCGCGAACGGATTGACCTAACCCAAAAATTCCTATTGCATCTGAAAGTAGAAACTCGCCAGATTACAACGGTATGTGCATTTTTTCCCTAGGCCATTCTGGTTAAGCGTTTGGAGCAGCAGAATTGCGAAAAATTTGTTGTCTTCTCAACCATTTCTTAGCTTCAAACTCCCATATCTCGCGAACGGATTGACCCAACCCAAAAATTCCTGTTGCGTCTGAAAGTAGAAACTCGCCCGATTACAACGGTATGTGTACTTTTTCCCTAGGCTATTCTGATTTCGCGTTTGGAGCAGCAGAATTGCGAAAAATTGTTTGCCTTTTCAAACATTTCTTGGCTTCAATCTCCCATATCTCGCGAACGGATTGACAAAACCCAAGAATTCCTGTTGCGTCTGAAAGTAGAAACTCGCACGATTACAACGGAATGTGTATTTTTTCCCTAGGCCATTCTGGTTAAGCGTTTGGAGCAGCAGAAGTGCGAAAAATTTTGTGCCTTCTCAACCATTTCTTGGCTTCAAACTACCATATCTCGCGAACGGATTGACCTAACCCAAAAATTCCTATTGCATCTGAAAGTAGATACTCGCCCGATTACAGCGGTATGCGTATTTTTTCCCTAGGCCATTCTGGTTAAGCGATTGGAGCAGCAGAATTGCGAAAAATTTGTTCTCTTCTCAACCATTTGTTGGCTTCAAACTCCCATATCTCGCGAACGGATTGACCTAACCCAAAAATTCCTATTGCATCTGAAAGTAGAAACTCGCCCGATTACAACGGTATGTGTATTTTTTCCCTACGCCATTCTGGTTATGCGTTTGGAGCAGCAGAATTGCGAAAAATTTGTTGTCTTCTCAAACATTTCTTAGCTTCAAACTCCCATATCTCGCGAACGGATTGACCCAACCCAAAAATTCCTGTTGCGTCTGAAAGTACAAACTCGCCAGATTACAACGGTATGTGCATTTTTTCCCTAGGCCATTCTGGTTAAGCATTTGGAGCAGCAGAATTGCGAAAAATTTGTTCTCTTCTCAACCATTTGTTGGCTTCAAACTCCCATATCTCGCGAACGGATTGACCTAACCCAAAAATTCCTATTGCATCTGAAAGTAGAAACTCGCACGATTACTACGGAATGTGTATTTTTTCCCTAGGCCATTCTGGTTAAGCGTTTGGAGCAGCAGAATTGCGAAAAATTTTTTGCCTTGTCAAACATTTCTTGGCTTCAAACTCCCATATCTCGCGAACTGATTGACCTAACCCAAAAATTCCTATTGCATCTGAAAGTAGAAACTCGCCAGATTACAACGGTATGTGCATTTTTTCCCTAGGCCATTCTGGTTAAGCGTTTGGAGCAGCAGAATTGCGAAAAATTTGTTCTCTTCTCAACCATTTGTTGGCTTCAAACTCCCATATCTCGCGAACGGATTGACCTAACCCAAAAATTCCTATTGCATCTGAAAGTAGAAACTCGCCAGATTACAACGGTATGTGCATTTTTTCCCTAGGCCATTCTGGTTACGCGTTTGGAGCAGCAGAATTGCGAAAAATTTGTTCTCTTCTCAACCATTTGTTGGCTTCAAAATTCCATATCTCGCGAACGGATTGACCTAACCCGAAAATTCCTATTGCATCTGAAAGTAGAAACTCGCACGATTACAACGGAATGTGTATTTTTTCCCTAGGCCATTCTGGTTAAGCGTTTGGTGCAGCAGAATTGCGAAAAATTTTTTGCCTTGTCAAACATTTCTTGGCTTCAAACTCCCATATCTCGCGAACTGATTGACCTAACCCAAAAATTCCTATTGCATCTGAAAGTAGAAACTCGCCAGATTACAACGGTATGTGCATTTTTTCCCTAGGCTATTCTGGTTTCGCGTTTGGAGCAGCAGAATTGCGAAAAATTGTTTGCCTTGTCAAACATTTCTTGGCTTCAAACTCCCATATCTCGCGAACGGATTGACATAACCCAAAAATTCCTGTTGCGTCTGAAAGTAGAAACTCGCCCGATTACAACGGTATGTGTACTTTTTCCCTAGGCTATTCTGGTTAAGCGTTTGGAGCAGCAGAAGTGCGAAAAATTTTGTGCCTTCTCAACCATTTCTTGGCTTCAAACTCCCATATCTCGCGAACGGATTGACATAACCCAAAAATTCCTGTTGCGTCTGAAAGTAGAAACGCGCACGATTACAACGGAATGTGTATTTTTTCCCTAGGCCATTCTGGTTAAGCGTTTGGAGCAGCAGAAGTGCGAAAAATTTGTTGTCTTCTCAACCATTTCTTAGCTTCAAACTCCCATATCTCGCGAACGGATTGACCCAACCCAAAAATTCCTGTTGCGTCTGAAAGTAGAAACTCGCCCGATTACAACGGTATGCGTATTTTTTCCATAGGCCATTCTGGTTAAGCGATTGGAGCAGCAGAATTGCGAAAAATTTGTTGTCTTCTCAACCATTTCTTAGCTTCAAACTCCCATATCTCGCGAGCGGATTGACCCAACCCAAAAATTCCTGTTGCGTCTGAAGGTAGAAACTCGCCCGATTACAACGGTATGTGTACTTTTTCCCTAGGCTATTCTGGTTTCGCGTTTGGAGCAGCAGAATTGCGAAAAATTGTTTGCCTTGTCAAACATTTCTTGGCTTCAAACTCCCATATCTCGCGAACGGATTGACATAACCCAAGAATTCCTGTTGCGTCTGAAAGTAGAAACTCGCACGATTACAACGGTATGTGTACTTTTTCCCTAGGCTATTCTGGTTTCGCGTTTGGAGCAGCAGAATTGCGAAAAATTGTTTGCCTTGTCAAACATTTCTTGGCTTCAATCTCCCATATCTCGCGAACGGATTGACAAAACCCAAGAATTCCTGTTGCGTCTGAAAGTAGAAACTCGCACGATTTCAACGGAATGTGTATTTTTTCCCTAGGCCATTCTGGTTAAGCGTTTGGAGCAGCAGAATTGCGAAAAATTTGTACTCTTCTCAACCATTTGTTGGCTTCAAACTCCCATATCTCGCGAACGGATTGACCTAACCCAAAAATTCCTATTGCATCTGAAAGTAGAAACTCGCCAGATTACAACGGTATGTGCATTTTTTCCCCAGGCCATTCTGGTTAAGCGTTTGGAGCAGCAGAATTGCGAAAAATTTGTTGTCTTCTCAACCATTTCTTAGCTTCAAACTCCCATATCTCGCGAACGGATTGACCCAACCCAAAAATTCCTGTTGCGTCTGAAAGTAGAAACTCGCCCGATTACAACGGTATGTGTACTTTTTCCCTAGGCTATTCTGATTTCGCGTTTGGAGCAGCAGAATTGCGAAAAATTGTTTGCCTTTTCAAACATTTCTTGGCTTCAATCTCCCATATCTCGCGAACGGATTGACAAAACCCAAGAATTCCTGTTGCGTCTGAAAGTAGAAACTCGCACGATTACAACGGAATGTGTATTTTTTCCCTAGGCCATTCTGGTTAAGCGTTTGGAGCAGCAGAAGTGCGAAAAATTTGTTCTCTTCTCAACCATTTGTTGGCTTCAAACTCCCATATCTCGCGAACGGATTGACCTAACCCAAAAATTCCTATTGCATCTGAAAGTAGAAACTCGCCCGATTACAACGGTATGTGTATTTTTTCCCTACGCCATTCTGGTTATGCGTTTGGAGCAGCAGAATTGCGAAAAATTTGTTGTCTTCTCAAACATTTCTTAGCTTCAAACTCCCATATCTCGCGAACGGATTGACCCAACCCAAAAATTCCTGTTGCGTCTGAAAGTACAAACTCGCCAGATTACAACGGTATGTGCATTTTTTCCCTAGGCCATTCTGGTTAAGCATTTGGAGCAGCAGAATTGCGAAAAATTTGTTCTCTTCTCAACCATTTGTTGGCTTCAAACTCCCATATCTCGCGAACGGATTGACCTAACCCAAAAATTCCTATTGCATCTGAAAGTAGAAACTCGCACGATTACAACGGAATGTGTATTTTTTCCCTAGGCCATTCTGGTTAAGCGTTTGGAGCAGCAGAATTGCGAAAAATTTTTTGCCTTGTCAAACATTTCTTGGCTTCAAACTCCCATATCTCGCGAACTGATTGACCTAACCCAAAAATTCCTATTGCATCTGAAAGTAGAAACTCGCCAGATTACAACGGTATGTGCATTTTTTCCCTAGGCCATTCTGGTTAAGCGTTTGGAGCAGCAGAATTGCGAAAAATTTGTTCTCTTCTCAACCATTTGTTGGCTTCAAACTCCCATATCTCGCGAACGGATTGACCTAACCCAAAAATTCCTATTGCATCTGAAAGTAGAAACTCGCCAGATTACAACGGTATGTGCATTTTTTCCCTAGGCCATTCTGGTTAAGCGTTTGGAGCAGCAGAATTGCGAAAAATTTGTTCTCTTCTCAACCATTTGTTGGCTTCAAAATTCCATATCTCGCGAACGGATTGACCTAACCCGAAAATTCCTATTGCATCTGAAAGTAGAAACTCGCACGATTACAACGGAATGTGTATTTTTTCCCTAGGCCATTCTGGTTAAGCGTTTGGAGCAGCAGAATTGCGAAAAATTTTTTGCCTTGTCAAACATTTCTTGGCTTCAAACTCCCATATCTCGCGAACTGATTGACCTAACCCAAAAATTCCTATTGCATCTGAAAGTAGAAACTGGCCAGATTACAACGGTATGTGCATTTTTTCCCTAGGCTATTCTGGTTTCGCGTTTGGAGCAGCAGAATTGCGAAAAATTGTTTGCCTTGTCAAACATTTCTTGGCTTCAAACTCCCATATCTCGCGAACGGATTGACATAACCCAAAAATTCCTGTTGCGTCTGAAAGTAGAAACTCGCCCGATTACAACGGTATGTGTACTTTTTCCCTAGGCTATTCTGGTTAAGCGTTTGGAGCAGCAGAAGTGCGAAAAATTTTGTGCCTTCTCAACCATTTCTTGGCTTCAAACTCCCATATCTCGCGAACGGATTGACATAACCCAAAAGTTCCTGTTGCGTCTGAAAGTAGAAACGCGCACGATTACAACGGAATGTGTATTTTTTCCCTAGGCCATTCTGGTTAAGCGTTTGGAGCAGCAGAAGTGCGAAAAATTTGTTGTCTTCTCAACCATTTCTTAGCTTCAAACTCCCATATCTCGCGAACGGATTGACCCAACCCAAAAATTCCTGTTGCGTCTGAAAGTAGAAACTCGCCCGATTACAACGGTATGCGTATTTTTTCCATAGGCCATTCTGGTTAAGCGATTGGAGCAGCAGAATTGCGAAAAATTTGTTGTCTTCTCAACCATTTCTTAGCTTCAAACTCCCATATCTCGCGAGCGGATTGACCCAACCCAAAAATTCCTGTTGCGTCTGAAGGTAGAAACTCGCCCGATTACAACGGTATGTGTACTTTTTCCCTAGGCTATTCTGGTTTCGCGTTTGGAGCAGCAGAATTGCGAAAAATTGTTTGCCTTGTCAAACATTTCTTGGCTTCAAACTCCCATATCTCGCGAACGGATTGACATAACCCAAGAATTCCTGTTGCGTCTGAAAGTAGAAACTCGCACGATTACAACGGTATGTGTACTTTTTCCCTAGGCTATTCTGGTTTCGCGTTTGGAGCAGCAGAATTGCGAAAAATTGTTTGCCTTGTCAAACATTTCTTGGCTTCAATCTCCCATATCTCGCGAACGGATTGACAAAACCCAAGAATTCCTGTTGCGTCTGAAAGTAGAAACTCGCACGATTACAACGGAATGTGTATTTTTTCCCTAGGCCATTCTGGTTAAGCGTTTGGAGCAGCAGAAGTGCGAAAAATTTTGTGCCTTCTCAACCATTTCTTGGCTTCAAACTACCATATCTCGCGAACGGATTGACCTAACCCAAAAATTCCTATTGCATCTGAAAGTAGATACTCGCCCGATTACAGCGGTATGCGTATTTTTTCCCTAGGCCATTCTGGTTAAGCGATTGGAGCAGCAGAATTGCGAAAAATTTGTTCTCTTCTCAACCATTTGTTGGCTTCAAACTCCCATATCTCGCGAACGGATTGACCTAACCCAAAAATTCCTATTGCATCTGAAAGTAGAAACTCGCCAGATTACAACGGTATGTGCATTTTTTCCCTAGGCCATTCTGGTTAAGCGTTTGGAGCAGCAGAATTGCGAAAAATTTGTTCTCTTCTCAACCATTTGTTGGCTTCAAACTCCCATATCTCGCGAACGGATTGACCTAACCCAAAAATTCCTATTGCATCTGAAAGTAGAAACTCGCCAGATTACAACGGTATGTGCATTTTTTCCCTAGGCCATTCTGGTTAAGCGTTTGGAGCAGCAGAATTGCGAAAAATTTGTTCTCTTCTCAACAATTTGTTGGCTTCAAAATTCCATATCTCGCGAACGGATTGAGCTAACCCGAAAATTCCTATTGCATCTGAAAGTAGAAACTCGCACGATTACAACGGAATGTGTATTTTTTCCCTAGGCCATTCTGGTTAAGCGTTTGGAGCAGCAGAATTGCGAAAAATTTTTTGCCTTGTCAAACATTTCTTGGCTTCAAACTCCCATATCTCGCGAACTGATTGACCTAACCCAAAAATTCCTATTGCATCTGAAAGTAGAAACTCGCCAGATTACAACGGTATGTGCATTTTTTCCCTAGGCTATTCTGGTTTCGCGTTTGGAGCAGCAGAATTGCGAAAAATTGTTTGCCTTGTCAAACATTTCTTGGCTTCAAACTCCCATATCTCGCGAACGGATTGACATAACCCAAAAATTCCTGTTGCGTCTGAAAGTAGAAACTCGCCCGATTACAACGGTATGTGTACTTTTTCCCTAGGCTATTCTGGTTAAGCGTTTGGAGCAGCAGAAGTGCGAAAAATTTTGTGCCTTCTCAACCATTTCTTGGCTTCAAACTCCCATATCTCGCGAACGGATTGACATAACCCAAAAATTCCTGTTGCGTCTGAAAGTAGAAACGCGCACGATTACAACGGAATGTGTATTTTTTCCCTAGGCCATTCTGGTTAAGCGTTTGGAGCAGCAGAAGTGCGAAAAATTTGTTGTCTTCTCAACCATTTCTTAGCTTCAAACTCCCATATCTCGCGAACGGATTGACCCAACCCAAAAATTCCTGTTGCGTCTGAAAGTAGAAACTCGCCCGATTACAACGGTATGCGTATTTTTTCCATAGGCCATTCTGGTTAAGCGATTGGAGCAGCAGAATTGCGAAAAATTTGTTGTCTTCTCAACCATTTCTTAGCTTCAAACTCCCATATCTCGCGAGCGGATTGACCCAACCCAAAAATTCCTGTTGCGTCTGAAGGTAGAAACTCGCCCGATTACAACGCTATGTGTACTTTTTCCCTAGGCTATTCTGGTTTCGCGTTTGGAGCAGCAGAATTGCAAAAAATTGTTTGCCTTGTCAAACATTTCTTGGCTTCAAACTCCCATATATCGCGAACGGATTGACATAACCCAAGAATTCCTGTTGCGTCTGAAAGTAGAAACTCGCACGATTACAACGGTATGTGTACTTTTTCCCTAGGCTATTCTGGTTTCGCGTTTGGAGCAGCAGAATTGCGAAAAATTGTTTGCCTTGTCAAACATTTCTTGGCTTCAATCTCCCATATCTCGCGAACGGATTGACAAAACCCAAGAATTCCTGTTGCGTCTGAAAGTAGAAACTCGCACGATTACAACGGAATGTGTATTTTTTCCCTAGGCCATTCTGGTTAAGCGTTTGGAGCAGCAGAAGTGCGAAAAATTTTGTGCCTTCTCAACCATTTCTTGGCTTCAAACTACCATATCTCGCGAACGGATTGACCTAACCCAAAAATTCCTATTGCATCTGAAAGTAGATACTCGCCCGATAACAGCGGTATGCGTATTTTTTCCCTAGGCCATTCTGGTTAAGCGATTGGAGCAGCAGAATTGCGAAAAATTTGTTCTCTTCTCAACCATTTGTTGGCTTCAAACTCCCATATCTCGCGAACGGATTGACCTAACCCAAAAATTCCTATTGCATCTGAAAGTAGAAACTCGCCCGATTACAACGGTATGTGTATTTTTTCCCTACGCCACTCTGGTTATGCGTTTGGAGCAGCAGAATTGCGAAAAATTTGTTGTCTTCTCAAACATTTCTTAGCTTCAAACTCCCATATCTCGCGAACGGATTGACCCAACCCAAAAATTCCTGTTGCGTCTGAAAGTACAAACTCGCCAGATTACAACGGTATGTGCATTTTTTCCCTAGGCCATTCTGGTTAAGCATTTGGAGCAGCAGAATTGCGAAAAATTTGTTCTCTTCTCAACCATTTGTTGGCTTCAAACTCCCATATCTCGCGAACGGATTGACCTAACCCAAAAATTCCTATTGCATCTGAAAGTAGAAACTCGCACGATTACAACGGAATGTGTATTTTTTCCCTAGGCCATTCTGGTTAAGCGTTTGGAGCAGCAGAATTGCGAAAAATTTTTTGCCTTGTCAAACATTTCTTGGCTTCAAACTCCCATATCTCGCGAACTGATTGACCTAACCCAAAAATTCCTATTGCATCTGAAAGTAGAAACTCGCCAGATTACAACGGTATGTGCATTTTTTCCCTAGGCCATTCTGGTTAAGCGTTTGGAGCAGCAGAATTGCGAAAAATTTGTTCTCTTCTCAACCATTTGTTGGCTTCAAACTCCCATATCTCGCGAACGGATTGACCTAACCCAAAAATTCCTATTGCATCTGAAAGTAGAAACTCGCCAGATTACAACGGTATGTGCATTTTTTCCCTAGGCCATTCTGGTTAAGCGTTTGGAGCAGCAGAATTGCGAAAAATTTGTTCTCTTCTCAACCATATGTTGGCTTCAAAATCCCATATCTCGCGAACGGATTGACCTAACCCGAAAATTCCTATTGCATCTGAAAGTAGAAACTCGCACGATTACAACGGAATGTGCATTTTTTCCCTAGGCCATTCTGGTTAAGCGTTTGGAGCAGCAGAATTGCGAAAAATTTGTTCTCTTCTCAACCATTTGTTGGCTTCAAACTCCCATATCTCGCGAACGGATTGACCCAACCCAAAAATTCCTGTTGCGTCTGAAAGTAGAAACTCGCCCGATTACAACGGTATGTGTAATTTTTCCCTAGGCTATTCTGGTTTCGCGTTTGGAGCAGCAGAATTGCGAAAAATTGTTTGCCTTGTCAAACATTTCTTGGCTTCAAACTCCCATATCTCGCGAACGGATTGACATAACCCAAAAATTCCTGTTGCGTCTGAAAGTAGAAACTCGCCCGATTACAACGGTATGTGTACTTTTTCCCTAGGCTATTCTGGTTAAGCGTTTGGAGCAGCAGAAGTGCGAAAAATTTTGTGCCTTCTCAACCATTTCTTGGCTTCAAACTCCCATATCTCGCGAACGGATTGACATACCCCAAAAATTCCGGTTGCGTCTGAAAGTAGAAACTCGCACGATTACAACGGTATGCATATTTTTTCCCTAGGCCATTCTGGTTAAGCGTTTGGAGCAGCAGAAGTGCGAAAAATTTGTTGTCTTCTCAACCATTTCTTAGCTTCAAACTCCCATATCTCGCGAGCGGATTGACCCAACCCAAAAATTCCTGTTGCGTCTGAAGGTAGAAACTCGCCCGATTACAACGGTATGTGTACTTTTTCCCTAGGCTATTCTGGTTTCGCGTTTGGAGCAGCAGAATTGCAAAAAATTGTTTGCCTTGTCAAACATTTCTTGGCTTCAAACTCCCATATCTCGCGAACGGATTGACATAACCCAAGAATTCCTGTTGCGTCTGAAAGTAGAAACTCGCACGATTACAACGGTATGTGTACTTTTTCCCTAGGCTATTCTGGTTTCGCGTTTGGAGCAGCAGAATTGCGAAAAATTGTTTGCCTTGTCAAACATTTCTTGGCTTCAATCTCCCATATCTCGCGAACGGATTGACAAAACCCAAGAATTCCTGTTGCGTCTGAAAGTAGAAACTCGCACGATTACAACGGAATGTGTATTTTTTCCCTAGGCCATTCTGGTTAAGCGTTTGGAGCAGCAGAAGTGCGAAAAATTTTGTGCCTTCTCAACCATTTCTTGGCTTCAAACTACCATATCTCGCGAACGGATTGACCTAACCCAAAAATTCCTATTGCATCTGAAAGTAGATACTCGCCCGATAACAGCGGTATGCGTATTTTTTCCCTAGGCCATTCTGGTTAAGCGATTGGAGCAGCAGAATTGCGAAAAATTTGTTCTCTTCTCAACCATTTGTTGGCTTCAAACTCCCATATCTCGCGAACGGATTGACCTAACCCAAAAATTCCTATTGCATCTGAAAGTAGAAACTCGCCCGATTACAACGGTATGTGTATTTTTTCCCTACGCCACTCTGGTTATACGTTTGGAGCAGCAGAATTGCGAAAAATTTGTTGTCTTCTCAAACATTTCTTAGCTTCAAACTCCCATATCTCGCGAACGGATTGACCCAACCCAAAAATTCCTGTTGCGTCTGAAAGTACAAACTCGCCAGATTACAACGGTATGTGCATTTTTTCCCTAGGCCATTCTGGTTAAGCATTTGGAGCAGCAGAATTGCGAAAAATTTGTTCTCTTCTCAACCATTTGTTGGCTTCAAACTCCCATATCTCGCGAACGGATTGACCTAACCCAAAAATTCCTATTGCATCTGAAAGTAGAAACTCGCACGATTACAACGGAATGTGTATTTTTTCCCTAGGCCATTCTGGTTAAGCGTTTGGAGCAGCAGAATTGCGAAAAATTTTTTGCCTTGTCAAACATTTCTTGGCTTCAAACTCCCATATCTCGCGAACTGATTGACCTAACCCAAAAATTCCTATTGCATCTGAAAGTAGAAACTCGCCAGATTACAACGGTATGTGCATTTTTTCCCTAGGCCATTCTGGTTAAGCGTTTGGAGCAGCAGAATTGCGAAAAATTTGTTCTCTTCTCAACCATTTGTTGGCTTCAAACTCCCATATCTCGCGAACGGATTGACCTAACCCAAAAATTCCTATTGCATCTGAAAGTAGAAACTCGCCAGATTACAACGGTATGTGCATTTTTTCCCTAGGCCATTCTGGTTAAGCGTTTGGAGCAGCAGAATTGCGAAAAATTTGTTCTCTTCTCAACCATTTGTTGGCTTCAAACTCCCATATCTCGCGAACGGATTGACCCAACCCAAAAATTCCTGTTGCGTCTGAAAGTAGAAACTCGCCCGATTACAACGGTATGTGTAATTTTTCCCTAGGCTATTCTGGTTTCGCGTTTGGAGCAGCAGAATTGCGAAAAATTGTTTGCCTTGTCAAACATTTCTTGGCTTCAAACTCCCATATCTCGCGAACGGATTGACATAACCCAAAAATTCCTGTTGCGTCTGAAAGTAGAAACTCGCCCGATTACAACGGTATGTGTACTTTTTCCCTAGGCTATTCTGGTTAAGCGTTTGGAGCAGCAGAAGTGCGAAAAATTTTGTGCCTTCTCAACCATTTCTTGGCTTCAAACTCCCATATCTCGCGAACGGATTGACATACCCCAAAAATTCCTGTTGCGTCTGAAAGTAGAAACTCGCACGATTACAACGGTATGCATATTTTTTCCCTAGGCCATTCTGGTTAAGCGTTTGGAGCAGCAGAAGTGCGAAAAATTTGTTGTCTTCTCAACCATTTCTTAGCTTCAAACTCCCATATCTCGCGAGCGGATTGACCCAACCCAAAAATTCCTGTTGCGTCTGAAGGTAGAAACTCGCCCGATTACAACGGTATGTGTACTTTTTCCCTAGGCTATTCTGGTTTCGCGTTTGGAGCAGCAGAATTGCAAAAAATTGTTTGCCTTGTCAAACATTTCTTGGCTTCAAACTCCCATATATCGCGAACGGATTGACATAACCCAAGAATTCCTGTTGCGTCTGAAAGTAGAAACTCGCACGATTACAACGGTATGTGTACTTTTTACCTAGGCTATTCTGGTTTCGCGTTTGGAGCAGCAGAATTGCGAAAAATTGTTTGCCTTGTCAAACATTTCTTGGCTTCAATCTCCCATATCTCGCGAACGGATTGACAAAACCCAAGAATTCCTGTTGCGTCTGAAAGTAGAAACTCGCACGATTACAACGGAATGTGTATTTTTTCCCTAGGCCATTCTGGTTAAGCGTTTGGAGCAGCAGAAGTGCGAAAAATTTTGTGCCTTCTCAACCATTTCTTGGCTTCAAACTACCATATCTCGCGAACGGATTGACCTAACCCAAAAATTCCTATTGCATCTGAAAGTAGATACTCGCCCGATAACAGCGGTATGCGTATTTTTTCCCTAGGCCATTCTGGTTAAGCGATTGGAGCAGCAGAATTGCGAAAAATTTGTTCTCTTCTCAACCATTTGTTGGCTTCAAACTCCCATATCTCGCGAACGGATTGACCTAACCCAAAAATTCCTATTGCATCTGAAAGTAGAAACTCGCCCGATTACAACGGTATGTGTATTTTTTCCCTACGCCACTCTGGTTATGCGTTTGGAGCAGCAGAATTGCGAAAAATTTGTTGTCTTCTCAAACATTTCTTAGCTTCAAACTCCCATATCTCGCGAACGGATTGACCCAACCCAAAAATTCCTGTTGCGTCTGAAAGTACAAACTCGCCAGATTACAACGGTATGTGCATTTTTTCCCTAGGCCATTCTGGTTAAGCATTTGGAGCAGCAGAATTGCGAAAAATTTGTTCTCTTCTCAACCATTTGTTGGCTTCAAACTCCCATATCTCGCGAACGGATTGACCTAACCCAAAAATTCCTATTGCATCTGAAAGTAGAAACTCGCACGATTACAACGGAATGTGTATTTTTTCCCTAGGCCATTCTGGTTAAGCGTTTGGAGCAGCAGAATTGCGAAAAATTTTTTGCCTTGTCAAACATTTCTTGGCTTCAAACTCCCATATCTCGCGAACTGATTGACCTAACCCAAAAATTCCTATTGCATCTGAAAGTAGAAACTCGCCAGATTACAACGGTATGTGCATTTTTTCCCTAGGCCATTCTGGTTAAGCGTTTGGAGCAGCAGAATTGCGAAAAATTTGTTCTCTTCTCAACCATTTGTTGGCTTCAAACTCCCATATCTCGCGAACGGATTGACCTAACCCAAAAATTCCTATTGCATCTGAAAGTAGAAACTCGCCAGATTACAACGGTATGTGCATTTTTTCCCTAGGCCATTCTGGTTAAGCGTTTGGAGCAGCAGAATTGCGAAAAATTTGTTCTCTTCTCAACCATATGTTGGCTTCAAAATCCCATATCTCGCGAACGGATTGACCTAACCCGAAAATTCCTATTGCATCTGAAAGTAGAAACTCGCACGATTACAACGGAATGTGCATTTTTTCCCTAGGCCATTCTGGTTAAGCGTTTGGAGCAGCAGAATTGCGAAAAATTTGTTCTCTTCTCAACCATTTGTTGGCTTCAAACTCCCATATCTCGCGAACGGATTGACCCAACCCAAAAATTCCTGTTGCGTCTGAAAGTAGAAACTCGCCCGATTACAACGGTATGTGTAATTTTTCCCTAGGCTATTCTGGTTTCGCGTTTGGAGCAGCAGAATTGCGAAAAATTGTTTGCCTTGTCAAACATTTCTTGGCTTCAAACTCCCATATCTCGCGAACGGATTGACATAACCCAAAAATTCCTGTTGCGTCTGAAAGTAGAAACTCGCCCGATTACAACGGTATGTGTACTTTTTCCCTAGGCTATTCTGGTTAAGCGTTTGGAGCAGCAGAAGTGCGAAAAATTTTGTGCCTTCTCAACCATTTCTTGGCTTCAAACTCCCATATCTCGCGAACGGATTGACATACCCCAAAAATTCCGGTTGCGTCTGAAAGTAGAAACTCGCACGATTACAACGGTATGCATATTTTTTCCCTAGGCCATTCTGGTTAAGCGTTTGGAGCAGCAGAAGTGCGAAAAATTTTTTGCCTTGTCAAACATTTCTTGGCTTCAAACTCCCATATCTCGCGAACTGATTGACCTAACCCAAAAATTCCTATTGCATCTGAAAGTAGAAACTCGCCCGATTACAACGGTATGTGTACTTTTTCCCTAGGCTATTCTGGTTAAGCGTTTGGAGCAGCAGAATTGCGAAAAATTTGTTCTCTTCTCAACCATTTGTTGGCTTCAAAATTCCATATCTCGCGAACGGATTGACCTAACCCGAAAATTCCTATTGCATCTGAAAGTAGAAACTCGCACGATTACAACGGAATGTGTATTTTTTCCCTAGGCCATTCTGGTTAAGCGTTTGGAGCAGCAGAATTGCGAAAAATTTTTTGCCTTGTCAAACATTTCTTGGCTTCAAACTCCCATATCTCGCGAACTGATTGACCTAACCCAAAAATTCCTATTGCATCTGAAAGTAGAAACTCGCCAGATTACAACGGTATGTGCATTTTTTCCCTAGGCTATTCTGGTTTCGCGTTTGGAGCAGCAGAATTGCGAAAAATTGTTTGCCTTGTCAAACATTTCTTGGCTTCAAACTCCCATATCTCGCGAACGGATTGACATAACCCAAAAATTCCTGTTGCGTCTGAAAGTAGAAACTCGCCCGATTACAACGGTATGTGTACTTTTTCCCTAGGCTATTCTGGTTAAGCGTTTGGAGCAGCAGAAGTGCGAAAAATTTTGTGCCTTCTCAACCATTTCTTGGCTTCAAACTCCCATATCTCGCGAACGGATTGACATAACCCAAAAGTTCCTGTTGCGTCTGAAAGTAGAAACGCGCACGATTACAACGGAATGTGTATTTTTTCCCTAGGCCATTCTGGTTAAGCGTTTGGAGCAGCAGAAGTGCGAAAAATTTGTTGTCTTCTCAACCATTTCTTAGCTTCAAACTCCCATATCTCGCGAACGGATTGACCCAACCCAAAAATTCCTGTTGCGTCTGAAAGTAGAAACTCGCCCGATTACAACGGTATGCGTATTTTTTCCATAGGCCATTCTGGTTAAGCGATTGGAGCAGCAGAATTGCGAAAAATTTGTTGTCTTCTCAACCATTTCTTAGCTTCAAACTCCCATATCTCGCGAGCGGATTGACCCAACCCAAAAATTCCTGTTGCGTCTGAAGGTAGAAACTCGCCCGATTACAACGGTATGTGTACTTTTTCCCTAGGCTATTCTGGTTTCGCGTTTGGAGCAGCAGAATTGCGAAAAATTGTTTGCCTTGTCAAACATTTCTTGGCTTCAAACTCCCATATCTCGCGAACGGATTGACATAACCCAAGAATTCCTGTTGCGTCTGAAAGTAGAAACTCGCACGATTACAACGGTATGTGTACTTTTTCCCTAGGCTATTCTGGTTTCGCGTTTGGAGCAGCAGAATTGCGAAAAATTGTTTGCCTTGTCAAACATTTCTTGGCTTCAATCTCCCATATCTCGCGAACGGATTGACAAAACCCAAGAATTCCTGTTGCGTCTGAAAGTAGAAACTCGCACGATTACAACGGAATGTGTATTTTTTCCCTAGGCCATTCTGGTTAAGCGTTTGGAGCAGCAGAAGTGCGAAAAATTTTGTGCCTTCTCAACCATTTCTTGGCTTCAAACTACCATATCTCGCGAACGGATTGACCTAACCCAAAAATTCCTATTGCATCTGAAAGTAGAAACTCGCCAGATTACAACGGTATGTGCATTTTTTCCCTAGGCTATTCTGGTTTCGCGTTTGGAGCAGCAGAATTGCGAAAAATTTGTTGTCTTCTCAACCATTTCTTAGCTTCAAAGACCCATATCTCGCGAACTGATTGACCTAACCCAAAAATTCCTATTGCATCTGAAAGTAGAAACTCGCCAGATTACAACGGTATGTGCATTTTTTCCCTAGGCCATTCTGGTTAAGCGTTTGGAGCAGCAGAATTGCGAAAAATTTGTTCTCTTCTCAACCATTTGTTGGCTTCAAACTCCCATATCTCGCGAACGGATTGACCTAACCCAAAAATTCCTATTGCATCTGAAAGTAGAAACTCGCCAGATTACAACGGTATGTGCATTTTTTCCCTAGGCCATTCTGGTTAAGCGTTTGGAGCAGCAGAATTGCGAAAAATTTGTTCTCTTCTCAACCATTTGTTGGCTTCAAAATTCCATATCTCGCGAACGGATTGACCTAACCCGAAAATTCCTATTGCATCTGAAAGTAGAAACTCGCACGATTACAACGGAATGTGTATTTTTTCCCTAGGCCATTCTGGTTAAGCGTTTGGAGCAGCAGAATTGCGAAAAATTTTTTGCCTTGTCAAACATTTCTTGGCTTCAAACTCCCATATCTCGCGAACTGATTGACCTAACCCAAAAATTCCTATTGCATCTGAAAGTAGAAACTCGCCAGATTACAACGGTATGTGCATTTTTTCCCTAGGCTATTCTGGTTTCGCGTTTGGAGCAGCAGAATTGCGAAAAATTGTTTGCCTTGTCAAACATTTCTTGGCTTCAAACTCCCATATCTCGCGAACGGATTGACATAACCCAAAAATTCCTGTTGCGTCTGAAAGTAGAAACTCGCCCGATTACAACGGTATGTGTACTTTTTCCCTAGGCTATTCTGGTTAAGCGTTTGGAGCAGCAGAAGTGCGAAAAATTTTGTGCCTTCTCAACCATTTCTTGGCTTCAAACTCCCATATCTCGCGAACGGATTGACATAACCCAAAAGTTCCTGTTGCGTCTGAAAGTAGAAACGCGCACGATTACAACGGAATGTGTATTTTTTCCCTAGGCCATTCTGGTTAAGCGTTTGGAGCAGCAGAAGTGCGAAAAATTTGTTGTCTTCTCAACCATTTCTTAGCTTCAAACTCCCATATCTCGCGAACGGATTGACCCAACCCAAAAATTCCTGTTGCGTCTGAAAGTAGAAACTCGCCCGATTACAACGGTATGCGTATTTTTTCCATAGGCCATTCTGGTTAAGCGATTGGAGCAGCAGAATTGCGAAAAATTTGTTGTCTTCTCAACCATTTCTTAGCTTCAAACTCCCATATCTCGCGAGCGGATTGACCCAACCCAAAAATTCCTGTTGCGTCTGAAGGTAGAAACTCGCCCGATTACAACGGTATGTGTACTTTTTCCCTAGGCTATTCTGGTTTCGCGTTTGGAGCAGCAGAATTGCGAAAAATTGTTTGCCTTGTCAAACATTTCTTGGCTTCAAACTCCCATATCTCGCGAACGGATTGACATAACCCAAGAATTCCTGTTGCGTCTGAAAGTAGAAACTCGCACGATTACAACGGTATGTGTACTTTTTCCCTAGGCTATTCTGGTTTCGCGTTTGGAGCAGCAGAATTGCGAAAAATTGTTTGCCTTGTCAAACATTTCTTGGCTTCAATCTCCCATATCTCGCGAACGGATTGACAAAACCCAAGAATTCCTGTTGCGTCTGAAAGTAGAAACTCGCACGATTACAACGGAATGTGTATTTTTTCCCTAGGCCATTCTGGTTAAGCGTTTGGAGCAGCAGAAGTGCGAAAAATTTTGTGCCTTCTCAACCATTTCTTGGCTTCAAACTACCATATCTCGCGAACGGATTGACCTAACCCAAAAATTCCTATTGCATCTGAAAGTAGATACTCGCCCGATTACAGCGGTATGCGTATTTTTTCCCTAGGCCATTCTGGTTAAGCGATTGGAGCAGCAGAATTGCGAAAAATTTGTTCTCTTCTCAACCATTTGTTGGCTTCAAACTCCCATATCTCGCGAACGGATTGACCTAACCCAAAAATTCCTATTGCATCTGAAAGTAGAAACTCGCCCGATTACAACGGTATGTGTATTTTTTCCCTACGCCATTCTGGTTATGCGTTTGGAGCAGCAGAATTGCGAAAAATTTGTTCTCTTCTCAACCATTTGTTGGCTTCAAACTCCCATATCTCGCGAACGGATTGACCTAACCCAAAAATTCCTATTGCATCTGAAAGTAGAAACTCGCACGATTACAACGGAATGTGTATTTTTTCCCTAGGCCATTCTGGTTAAGCGTTTGGAGCAGCAGAATTGCGAAAAATTTTTTGCCTTGTCAAACATTTCTTGGCTTCAAACTTCCATATCTCGCGAACTGATTGACCTAACCCAAAAATTCCTATTGCATCTGAAAGTAGAAACTCGCCAGATTACAACGGTATGTGCATTTTTTCCCTAGGCCATTCTGGTTAAGCGTTTGGAGCAGCAGAATTGCGAAAAATTTGTTCTCTTCTCAACCATTTGTTGGCTTCAAACTCCCATATCTCGCGAACGGATTGACCTAACCCAAAAATTCCTATTGCATCTGAAAGTAGAAACTCGCCAGATTACAACGGTATGTGCATTTTTTCCCTAGGCCATTCTGGTTAAGCGTTTGGAGCAGCAGAATTGCGAAAAATTTGTTCTCTTCTCAACCATTTGTTGGCTTCAAAATTCCATATCTCGCGAACGGATTGAGCTAACCCGAAAATTCCTATTGCATCTGAAAGTAGAAACTCGCACGATTACAACGGAATGTGTATTTTTTCCGTAGGCCATTCTGGTTAAGCGTTTGGAGCAGCAGAATTGCGAAAAATTTTTTGCCTTGTCAAACATTTCTTGGCTTCAAACTCCCATATCTCGCGAACTGATTGACCTAACCCAAAAATTCCTATTGCATCTGAAAGTAGAAACTCGCCAGATTACAACGGTATGTGCATTTTTTCCCTAGGCTATTCTGGTTTCGCGTTTGGAGCAGCAGAATTGCGAAAAATTGTTTGCCTTGTCAAACATTTCTTGGCTTCAAACTCCCATATCTCGCGAACGGATTGACATAACCCAAAAATTCCTGTTGCGTCTGAAAGTAGAAACTCGCCCGATTACAACGGTATGTGTACTTTTTCCCTAGGCTATTCTGGTTAAGCGTTTGGAGCAGCAGAAGTGCGAAAAATTTTGTGCCTTCTCAACCATTTCTTGGCTTCAAACTCCCATATCTCGCGAACGGATTGACATAACCCAAAAATTCCTGTTGCGTCTGAAAGTAGAAACGCGCACGATTACAACGGAATGTGTATTTTTTCCCTAGGCCATTCTTTTTAAGCGTTTGGAGCAGCAGAAGTGCGAAAAATTTGTTGTCTTCTCAACCATTTCTTAGCTTCAAACTCCCATATCTCGCGAACGGATTGACCCAACCCAAAAATTCCTGTTGCGTCTGAAAGTACAAACTCGCCAGATTACAACGGTATGTGCATTTTTTCCCTAGGCCATTCTGGTTAAGCGTTTGGAGCAGCAGAATTGCGAAAAATTTGTTCTCTTCTCAACCATTTGTTGGCTTCAAAATTCCATATCTCGCGAACGGATTGAGCTAACCCGAAAATTCCTATTGCATCTGAAAGTAGAAACTCGCACGATTACAACGGAATGTGTATTTTTTCCCTAGGCCATTCTGGTTAAGCGTTTGGAGCAGCAGAATTGCGAAAAATTTTTTGCCTTGTCAAACATTTCTTGGCTTCAAACTCCCATATCTCGCGAACTGATTGACCTAACCCAAAAATTCCTATTGCATCTGAAAGTAGAAACTCGCCAGATTACAACGGTATGTGCATTTTTTCCCTAGGCTATTCTGGTTTCGCGTTTGGAGCAGCAGAATTGCGAAAAATTGTTTGCCTTGTCAAACATTTCTTGGCTTCAAACTCCCATATCTCGCGAACGGATTGACATAACCCAAAAATTCCTGTTGCGTCTGAAAGTAGAAACTCGCCCGATTACAACGGTATGTGTACTTTTTCCCTAGGCTATTCTGGTTAAGCGTTTGGAGCAGCAGAAGTGCGAAAAATTTTGTGCCTTCTCAACCATTTCTTGGCTTCAAACTCCCATATCTCGCGAACGGATTGACATAACCCAAAAATTCCTGTTGCGTCTGAAAGTAGAAACGCGCACGATTACAACGGAATGTGTATTTTTTCCCTAGGCCATTCTGGTTAAGCGTTTGGAGCAGCAGAAGTGCGAAAAATTTGTTGTCTTCTCAACCATTTCTTAGCTTCAAACTCCCATATCTCGCGAACGGATTGACCCAACCCAAAAATTCCTGTTGCGTCTGAAAGTAGAAACTCACCCGATTACAACGGTATGCGTATTTTTTCCATAGGCCATTCTGGTTAAGCGATTGGAGCAGCAGAATTGCGAAAAATTTGTTGTCTTCTCAACCATTTCTTAGCTTCAAACTCCCATATCTCGCGAGCGGATTGACCCAACCCAAAAATTCCTGTTGCGTCTGAAGGTAGAAACTCGCCCGATTACAACGGTATGTGTACTTTTTCCCTAGGCTATTCTGGTTTCGCGTTTGGAGCAGCAGAATTGCAAAAAATTGTTTGCCTTGTCAAACATTTCTTGGCTTCAAACTCCCATATCTCGCGAACGGATTGACATAACCCAAGAATTCCTGTTGCGTCTGAAAGTAGAAACTCGCACGATTACAACGGTATGTGTACTTTTTCCCTAGGCTATTCTGGTTTCGCGTTTGGAGCAGCAGAATTGCGAAAAATTGTTTGCCTTGTCAAACATTTCTTGGCTTCAATCTCCCATATCTCGCGAACGGATTGACAAAACCCAAGAATTCCTGTTGCGTCTGAAAGTAGAAACTCGCACGATTACAACGGAATGTGTATTTTTTCCCTAGGCCATTCTGGTTAAGCGTTTGGAGCAGCAGAAGTGCGAAAAATTTTGTGCCTTCTCAACCATTTCTTGGCTTCAAACTACCATATCTCGCGAACGGATTGACCTAACCCAAAAATTCCTATTGCATCTGAAAGTAGATACTCGCCCGATAACAGCGGTATGCGTATTTTTTCCCTAGGCCATTCTGGTTAAGCGATTGGAGCAGCAGAATTGCGAAAAATTTGTTCTCTTCTCAACCATTTGTTGGCTTCAAACTCCCATATCTCGCGAACGGATTGACCTAACCCAAAAATTCCTATTGCATCTGAAAGTAGAAACTCGCCCGATTACAACGGTATGTGTATTTTTTCCCTACGCCACTCTGGTTATGCGTTTGGAGCAGCAGAATTGCGAAAAATTTGTTGTCTTCTCAAACATTTCTTAGCTTCAAACTCCCATATCTCGCGAACGGATTGACCCAACCCAAAAATTCCTGTTGCGTCTGAAAGTACAAACTCGCCAGATTACAACGGTATGTGCATTTTTTCCCTAGGCCATTCTGGTTAAGCATTTGGAGCAGCAGAATTGCGAAAAATTTGTTCTCTTCTCAACCATTTGTTGGCTTCAAACTCCCATATCTCGCGAACGGATTGACCTAACCCAAAAATTCCTATTGCATCTGAAAGTAGAAACTCGCACGATTACAACGGAATGTGTATTTTTTCCCTAGGCCATTCTGGTTAAGCGTTTGGAGCAGCAGAATTGCGAAAAATTTTTTGCCTTGTCAAACATTTCTTGGCTTCAAACTCCCATATCTCGCGAACTGATTGACCTAACCCAAAAATTCCTATTGCATCTGAAAGTAGAAACTCGCCAGATTACAACGGTATGTGCATTTTTTCCCTAGGCCATTCTGGTTAAGCGTTTGGAGCAGCAGAATTGCGAAAAATTTGTTCTCTTCTCAACCATTTGTTGGCTTCAAACTCCCATATCTCCCGAACGGATTGACCTAACCCAAAAATTCCTATTGCATCTGAAAGTAGAAACTCGCCAGATTACAACGGTATGTGCATTTTTTCCCTAGGCCATTCTGGTTAAGCGTTTGGAGCAGCAGAATTGCGAAAAATTTGTTCTCTTCTCAACCATTTGTTGGCTTCAAAATTCCATATCTCGCGAACGGATTGAGCTAACCCGAAAATTCCTATTGCATCTGAAAGTAGAAACTCGCACGATTACAACGGAATGTGTATTTTTTCCCTAGGCCATTCTGGTTAAGCGTTTGGAGCAGCAGAATTGCGAAAAATTTTTTGCCTTGTCAAACATTTCTTGGCTTCAAACTCCCATATCTCGCGAACTGATTGACCTAACCCAAAAATTCCTATTGCATCTGAAAGTAGAAACTCGCCAGATTACAACGGTATGTGCATTTTTTCCCTAGGCTATTCTGGTTTCGCGTTTGGAGCAGCAGAATTGCGAAAAATTGTTTGCCTTGTCAAACATTTCTTGGCTTCAAACTCCCATATCTCGCGAACGGATTGACATAACCCAAAAATTCCTGTTGCGTCTGAAAGTAGAAACTCGCCCGATTACAACGGTATGTGTACTTTTTCCCTAGGCTATTCTGGTTAAGCGTTTGGAGCAGCAGAAGTGCGAAAAATTTTGTGCCTTCTCAACCATTTCTTGGCTTCAAACTCCCATATCTCGCGAACGGATTGACATAACCCAAAAATTCCTGTTGCGTCTGAAAGTAGAAACTCGCCCGATTACAACGGTATGTGTACTTTTTCCCTAGGCTATTCTGGTTAAGCGTTTGGAGCAGCAGAAGTGCGAAAAATTTTGTGCCTTCTCAACCATTTCTTGGCTTCAAACTCCCATATCTCGCGAACGGATTGACATACCCCAAAAATTCCTGTTGCGTCTGAAAGTAGAAACTCGCACGATTACAACGGTATGCATATTTTTTCCCTAGGCCATTCTGGTTAAGCGTTTGGAGCAGCAGAAGTGCGAAAAATTTGTTGTCTTCTCAACCATTTCTTAGCTTCAAACTCCCATATCTCGCGAACGGATTGACCCAACCCAAAAATTCCTGTTGCGTCTGAAAGTAGAAACTCGCCCGATTACAACGGTATGCGTATTTTTTCCATAGGCCATTCTGGTTAAGCGATTGGAGCAGCAGAATTGCGAAAAATTTGTTGTCTTCTCAACCATTTCTTAGCTTCAAACTCCCATATCTCGCGAACGGATTGACCCAACCCAAAAATTCCTGTTGCGTCTGAAAGTAGAAACTCGCCCGATTACAACGGTATGTGTACTTTTTCCCTAGGCTATTCTGGTTTCGCGTTTGGAGCAGCAGAATTGCGAAAAATTGTTTGCCTTGTCAAACATTTCTCGGCTTCAAACTCCCATATCTCGCGAACGGATTGACATAACCCAAGAATTCCTGTTGCGTCTGAAAGTAGAAACTCGCACGATTACAACGGAATGTGTATTTTTTCCCTAGGCCATTCTGGTTAAGCGTTTGGAGCAGCAGAAGTGCGAAAAATTTGTTGTCTTCTCAACCATTTCTTAGCTTCAAACTCCCATATCTCGCGAACGGATTGACCCAACCCAAAAATTCCTGTTGCGTCTGAAAGTAGAAACTCGCCCGATTACAACGGTATGTGTATTTTTTCCCTAGGCCATTCTGGTTAAGCGATTGGAGCAGCAGAATTGCGAAAAATTTGTTGTCTTCTCAACCATTTCTTAGCTTCAAACTCCCATATCTCGCGAACGGATTGACCCAACCCAAAAATTCCTGTTGCGTCTGAAAGTAGAAACTCGCCCGATTACAACGGTATGTGTACTTTTTCCCTAGGCTATTCTGGTTAAGCGTTTGGAGCAGCAGAAGTGCGAAAAATTTTGTGCCTTCTCAACCATTTCTTGGCTTCAAACTCCCATATCTCGCGAACGGATTGACATACCCCAAAAATTCCTGTTGCGTCTGAAAGTAGAAACTCGCACGATTACAACGGTATGCATATTTTTTCCCTAGGCCATTCTGGTTAAGCGTTTGGAGCAGCAGAAGTGCGAAAAATTTGTTGTCTTCTCAACCATTTCTTAGCTTCAAACTCCCATATCTCGCGAACGGATTGACCCAACCCAAAAATTCCTGTTGCGTCTGAAAGTAGAAACTCGCCCGATTACAACGGTATGCGTATTTTTTCCATAGGCCATTCTGGTTAAGCGATTGGAGCAGCAGAATTGCGAAAAATTTGTTGTCTTCTCAACCATTTCTTAGCTTCAAACTCCCATATCTCGCGAACGGATTGACCCAACCCAAAAATTCCTGTTGCGTCTGAAAGTAGAAACTCGCCCGATTACAACGGTATGTGTACTTTTTCCCTAGGCTATTCTGGTTTCGCGTTTGGAGCAGCAGAATTGCGAAAAATTGTTTGCCTTGTCAAACATTTCTCGGCTTCAAACTCCCATATCTCGCGAACGGATTGACATAACCCAAGAATTCCTGTTGCGTCTGAAAGTAGAAACTCGCACGATTACAACGGAATGTGTATTTTTTCCCTAGGCCATTCTGGTTAAGCGTTTGGAGCAGCAGAAGTGCGAAAAATTTGTTGTCTTCTCAACCATTTCTTAGCTTCAAACTCCCATATCTCGCGAACGGATTGACCCAACCCAAAAATTCCTGTTGCGTCTGAAAGTAGAAACTCGCCCGATTACAACGGTATGTGTATTTTTTCCCTAGGCCATTCTGGTTAAGCGATTGGAGCAGCAGAATTGCGAAAAATTTGTTGTCTTCTCAACCATTTCTTAGCTTCAAACTCCCATATCTCGCGAACGGATTGACCCAACCCAAAAATTCCTGTTGCGTCTGAAAGTAGAAACTCGCCCGATTACAACGGTATGTGTACTTTTTCCCTAGGCTATTCTGGTTAAGCGTTTGGAGCAGCAGAAGTGCGAAAAATTTTGTGCCTTCTCAACCATTTCTTGGCTTCAAACTCCCATATCTCGCGAACGGATTGACATACCCCAAAAATTCCTGTTGCGTCTGAAAGTAGATACTCGCACGATTACAACGGAATATGTATTTTTTCCCTAGGCCATTCTGGTTAAGCGTTTGGAGCAGCAGAAGTGCGAAAAATTTGTTGTCTTCTCAACCATTTCTTAGCTTCAAACTCCCATATCTCGCGAACGGATTGACCCAACCCAAAAATTCCTGTTGCGTCTGAAAGTAGAAACTCGCCCGATTACAACGGTATGCGTATTCTTTCCATAGGCCATTCTGGTTAAGCGATTGGAGCAGCAGAATTGCGAAAAATTTGTTGTCTTCTCAACCATTTCTTAGCTTCAAACTCCCATATCTCGCGAACGGATTGACCCAACCCAAAAATTCCTGTTGCGTCTGAAAGTAGAAACTCGCCCGATTACAACGGTATGTGTACTTTTTCCCTAGGCTATTCTGGTTTCGCGTTTGGAGCAGCAGAATTGCGAAAAATTGTTTGCCTTGTCAAACATTTCTTGGCTTCAAACTCCCATATCTCGCGAACGGATTGACATAACCCAAGAATTCCTGTTGCGTCTGAAAGTAGAAACTCGCACGATTACAACGAAATGTGTATTTTTTCCCTAGGCCATTCTGGTTAAGCGTTTGGAGCAGCAGAAGTGCGAAAAATTTGTTGTCTTCTCAACCATTTCTTAGCTTCAAACTCCCATATCTCGCGAACGGATTGACCCAACCCAAAAATTCCTGTTGCGTCTGAAAGTAGAAACTCGCCCGATTACAACGGTATGCGTATTTTTTCCCTAGGCCATTCTGGTTAAGCGTTTGGAGCAGCAGAAGTGCGAAAAATTTTGTGCCTTCTCAACCATTTCTTGGCTTCAAACTCCCATATCTCGCGAACGGATTGACCTAACCCAAAAATCCCTTTTGCATCTGAAAGTAGATACTCGCCCGATTACAACGGTATGCGTATTTTTTCCCTAGGCCACTCTGGTTAAGCGATTGGAGCAGCAGAATTGCGAAAAATTTGTTCTCTTCTCAACCATTTGTTGGCTTCAAACTCCCATATCTCGCGAACGGATTGACCTAACCCAAAAATTCCTATTGCATCTGAAAGTAGAAACTCGGCCGATTACAACGGTAGGTGTATTTTTTCCCTAGGCCATTCTGGTTAAGCGTTTGGAGCAGCAGAAGTGCGAAAAATTTGTTGTCTTCTCAACCATTTCTTAGCTTCAAACTCCCATATCTCGCGAACGGATTGACCCAACCCAAAAATTCCTGTTGCGTCTGAAAGTAGAAACTCGCCCGATTACAACGGTATGCGTATTTTTTCCATAGGCCATTCTGGTTAAGCGATTGGAGCAGCAGAATTGCGAAAAATTTGTTGTCTTCTCAACCATTTCTTAGCTTCAAACTCCCATATCTCGCGAACGGATTGACCCAACCCAAAAATTCCTGTTGCGTCTGAAAGTAGAAACTCGCACGATTTCAACGGAATGTGTATTTTTTCCCTAGGCCATTCTGGTTAAGCGTTTGGAGCAGCAGAATTGCGAAAAATTTTTTGCCTTGTCAAACATTTCTTGGCTTCAAACTCCCATATCTCGCGAACTGATTGACCTAACCCAAAAATTCCTATTGCATCTGAAAGTAGAAACTCGCCAGATTACAACGGTATGTGCATTTTTTCCCTAGGCCATTCTGGTTAAGCGTTTGGAGCAGCAGAATTGCGAAAAATTTGTTCTCTTCTCAACCATTTGTTGGCTTCAAACTCCCATATCTCGCGAACGGATTGACCCAACCCAAAAATTCCTGTTGCGTCTGAAAGTAGAAACTCGCCCGATTACAACGGTATGTGTACTTTTTCCCTAGGCTATTCTGGTTTCGCGTTTGGAGCAGCAGAATTGCGAAAAATTGTTCGCTTTGTCAAACATTTCTTGGCTTCAAACTCCCATATCTCGCGAACGGATTGACATAACCCAAAAATTCCTGTTGCGTCTGAAAGTAGAAACTCGCCCGATTACAACGGTATGTGTACTTTTTCCCTAGGCTATTCTGGTTAAGCGTTTGGAGCAGCAGAAGTGCGAAAAATTTTGTGCCTTCTCAACCATTTCTTGGCTTCAAACTCCCATATCTCGCGAACGGATTGACATAACCCAAAAATTCCTGTTGCGTCTGAAAGTAGAAACTCGCACGATTACAACGGAATGTGTATTTTTTCCCTAGGCCATTCTGGTTAAGCGTTTGGAGCAGCAGAAGTGCGAAAAATTTGTTGTCTTCTCAACCATTTCTTAGCTTCAAACTCCCATATCTCGCGAACGGATTGACCCAACCCAAAAATTCCTGTTGCGTCTGAAAGTAGAAACTCGCCCGATTACAACGGTATGCGTATTTTTTCCATAGGCCATTCTGGTTAAGCGATTGGAGCAGCAGAATTGCGAAAAATTTGTTGTCTTCTCAACCATTTCTTAGCTTCAAACTCCCATATCTCGCGAACGGATTGACCCAACCCAAAAATTCCTGTAGCGTCTGAAAGTAGAAACTCGCCCGATTACAACGGTATGTGTACTTTTTCCCTAGGCTATTCTGGTTTCGCGTTTGGAGCAGCAGAATTGCGAAAAATTGTTTGCCTTGTCAAACATTTCTTGGCTTCAAACTCCCATATCTCGCGAACGGATTGACATAACCCAAGAATTCCTGTTGCGTCTGAAAGTAGAAACTCGCACGATTACAACGGAATGTGTATTTTTTCCCTAGGCCATTCTGGTTAAGCGTTTGGAGCAGCAGAAGTGCGAAAAATTTGTTGTCTTCTCAACCATTTCTTAGCTTCAAACTCCCATATCTCGCGAACGGATTGACCCAACCCAAAAATTCCTGTTGCGTCTGAAAGTAGAAACTCGCCCGATTACAACGGTATGTGTACTTTTTCCCTATGCTATTCTGGTTTCGCGTTTGGAGCAGCAGAATTGCGAAAAATTGTTTGCCTTGTCAAACATTTCTTGGCTTCAAACTCCCATATCTCGCGAACGGATTGACATAACCCAAGAATTCCTGTTGCGTCTGAAAGTAGAAACTCGCACGATTACAACGGAATGTGTATTTTTTCCCTAGGTCATTCTGGTTAAGCGTTTGGAGCAGCAGAAGTGCGAAAAATTTTGTGCCTTCTCAACCATTTCTTGGCTTCAAACTCCCATATCTCGCGAACGGATTGACCTAACCCAAAAATCCCTTTTGCATCTGAAAGTAGATACTCGCCCGATTACAACGGTATGCGTATTTTTTCCCTAGGCCATTCTGGTTAAGCGATTGGAGCAGCAGAATTGCGAAAAATTTGTTCTCTTCTCAACATTTTGTTGGCTTCAAACTCCCATATCTCGCGAACGGATTGACCTAACCCAAAAACTCCTATTGCATCTGAAAGTAGAAACTCGGCCGATTACAACGGTAGGTGTATTTTTTCCCTACGCCATTCTGGTTATGCGTTTGGAGCAGCAGAATTGCGAAAAATTTGTTGTCTTCTCAACCATTTCTTAGCTTCAAACTCCCATATCTCGCGAACGGATTGACCCAACCCAAAAATTCCTGTTGCGTCTGAAAGTAGAAACTCGCCCGATTACAACGGTATGCGTATTTTTTCCCTAGGCCATTCTGGTTAAGCGATTGGAGCAGCAGAATTGCGAAAAATTTGTTGTCTTCTCAACCATTTCTTAGCTTCAAGCTCCCATATCTCGCGAACGGATTGACCCAACCCAAAAATTCCTGTTGCGTCTGAAAGTAGAAACTCGCCCGATTACAACGGTATGTGTACTTTTTCCCTAGGCTATTCTGGTTTCGCGTTTGGAGCAGCAGAATTGCGAAAAATTGTTTGCCTTGTCAAACATTTCTTGGCTTCAAACTCCCATATCTCGCGAACGGATTGACATAACCCAAGAATTCCTGTTGCGTCTGAAAGTAGAAACTCGCACGATTACAACGGAATGTGTATTTTTTCCCTAGGCCATTCTGGTTAAGCGTTTGGAGCAGCAGAAGTGCGAAAAATTTTGTGCCTTCTCAACCATTTCTTGGCTTCAAACTCCCATATCTCGCGAACGGATTGACCTAACCCAAAAATCCCTTTTGCATCTGAAAGTAGATACTCGCCCGATTACAACGGTATGTGTGTTTTTTCCCTAGGCCATTCTGGTTAAGCGTTTGGAGCAGCAGAATTGCGAAAAATTTGTTCTCTTCTCAACCATTTCTTAGCTTCAAACTCCCATATCTCGCGAACGGATTGACCTAACCCAAAAATTCCTATTGCATCTGAAAGTAGAAACTCGCCCGATTACAACGGTAGGTGTATTTTTTCCCTACGCCATTCTGGTTATGCGTTTGGAGCAGCAGAATTGCGAAAAATTTGTTGTCTTCTCAACCATTTCTTAGCTTCAAACTCCCATATCTCGCGAACGGATTCACCCAACCCAAAAATTCCTGTTGCGTCTGAAAGTAGAAACTCGCCCGATTACATCGGTATGTGTACTTTTTCCCTAGGCTATGCTGGTTTCGCGTTTGGAGCAGCAGAATTGCGAAAAATTGTTTGCCTTGTCAAACATTTCTTGGCTTCAAACTCCCATATCTCGCGAACGGATTGACATAACCCAAAAATTCCTGTTGCGTCTGAAAGTAGAAACTCGCACGATTTCAACGGAATGTGTATTTTTTCCCTAGGCCATTCTGGTTAAGCGTTTGGAGCAGCAGAAGTGCGAAAAATTTTGTGCCTTCTCAACCATTTCTTGGCTTCAAACTCCCATACCTCGCGAACGGATTGACCTAACCCAAAAATTCCTATTGCATCTGAAAGTAGAAACTCGCCAGATTACAACGGTATGTGCATTTTTTCCCTAGGCCATTCTGGTTAAGCGTTTGGAGCAGCAGAATTCCGAAAAATTTTTTGCGTTTCAACCATTTCTTGGCTTCTAACTCCCATATCTCGCGAACGGTTTGACCCAACACAAAAATTCCTGTTGCGTCTGAAAGTAGAAACTCGCCCGATTGCAACGGTATGTGTATTTTTTCCCTATGCCATTCTGGCTAAACGTTTGGAGCAGCAGAATTGCCAAAAATTTGTTGTCTTCTCAACCATCTCTTAGCTTCGAACTCCCATATCTCGCGAACGGATTGACCTAACCCAAAAATTCCTATTGCATCTGAAAGTAGAAACTCGCCAGATTACAACGGTTAGTGCATTTATTCCCTAGGCCATTGTGGTTAAGCGTTTGGAGCAGCAGAATTGCGAAGAATTTGTTCTCTTCTCAACCATTTGTTGGCTTCAAACTCCCATATCTCGCGAACGGAGTGACCTAACCCAAAAATTCCTATTGCATCTGAAAGTAGAAACTCGCACGATTACAACGGAATGTGTATTTTTTCCCTACGCCATTCTGGTTATGCGTTTGGAGCAGCAGAATTGCGAAAAATTTGTTGTCTTCTCAACCATTTCTTAGCTTCAAACTCCCATATCTCGCGAACGGATTCACCCAACCCAAAAATTCCTGTTGCGTCTGAAAGTAGAAACTCGCCCGATTACAACGGTATGTGTACTTTTTCCCTAGGCTATGCTGGTTTCGCGTTTGGAGCAGCAGAATTGCGAAAAATTGTTTGCCTTGTCAAACATTTCTTGGCTTCAAACTCCCATATCTCGCGAACGGATTGACATAACCCAAAAATTCCTGTTGCGTCTGAAAGTAGAAACTCGCACGATTTCAACGGAATGTGTATTTTTTCCCTAGGCCATTCTGGTTAAGCGTTTGGAGCAGCAGAAGTGCGAAAAATTTTGTGCCTTCTCAACCATTTCTTGGCTTCAAACTCCCATACCTCGCGAACGGATTGACCTAACCCAAAAATTCCTATTGCATCTGAAAGTAGAAACTCGCCAGATTACAACGGTATGTGCATTTTTTCCCTAGGCCATTCTGGTTAAGCGTTTGGAGCAGCAGAATTGCGAAAAATTTTTTGCGTTTCAACCATTTCTTGGCTTCTAACTCCCATATCTCGCGAACGGTTTGACCCAACACAAAAATTCCTGTTGCGTCTGAAAGTAGAAACTCGCCCGATTGCAACGGTATGTGCATTTTTTCCCTATGCCATTCTGGCTAAACGTTTGGAGCAGCAGAATTGCCAAAAATTTGTTGTCTTCTCAACCATCTCTTAGCTTCGAACTCCCATATCTCGCGAACGGATTGACCTAACCCAAAAATTCCTATTGCATCTGAAAGTAGAAACTCGCCAGATTACAACGGTTAGTGCATTTATTCCCTAGGCCATTGTGGTTAAGCGTTTGGAGCAGCAGAATTGCGAAGAATTTGTTCTCTTCTCAACCATTTGTTGGCTTCAAACTCCCATATCTCGCGAACGGAGTGACCTAACCCAAAAATTCCTATTGCATCTGAAAGTAGAAACTCGCACGATTACAACGGAATGTGTATTTTCTCCCTAGGCCATTCTGGTTAAGCGTTTGGAGCAGCAGAATTGCGAAAAATTTTTTGCCTTGTCAAACATTTCTTGGCTTCAAACTACCATATCTCGCGAACTGATTGACCTAACCCAAAAATTCCTATTGCATCTGAAAGTAGAAACTCGCCAGATTACAACGGTATGTGCATTTTTTCCCTAGGCCATTCTGGTTAAGCGTTTGGAGCAGCAGAATTGCGAAAAATTTGTTCTCTTCTCAACCATCTGTTGGCTTCAAACTCCCATATCTCGCGAACTGATTGACCTAACCCAAAAATTCCTATTGCATCTGAAAGTAGAAACTCGCCAGATTACAACGGTATGTGCATTTTTTCCCTAGGCCATTCTGGTTAAGCGTTTGGAGCAGCAGAATTGCGAAAAATTTGTTCTCTTCTCAACCATTTGTTGGCTTCAAACTCCCATATCTCGCGAACGGATTGACCTAACCCGAAAATTCCTATTGCATCTGAAAGTAGAAACTCGCACGATTACAAAGGAATGTGCATTTTTTCCCTAGGCCATTCTGGTTAAGCGTTTGGAGCAGCAGAATTGCGAAAAATTTGTTCTCTTCTCAACCATTTGTTGGCTTCAAACTCCCATATCTCGCGAACGGATTGACCCAACCCAAAAATTCCTGTTGCGTCTGAAAGTAGAAACTCGCCCGATTACAACGGTATGTGTACTTTTTCCCTAGGCTATTCTGGTTTCGCGTTTGGAGCAGCAGAATTGCGAAAAATTGTTTGCCTTGTCAAACATTTCTTGGCTTCAAACTCCCATATCTCGCGAACGGATTGACATAACCCAAAAATTCCTGTTGCGTCTGAAAGTAGAAACTCGCACGATTTCAACGGAATGTGTATTTTTTCCCTAGGCCATTCTGGTTAAGCGTTTGGAGCAGCAGAATTGCGAAAAATTTGTTCTCTTCTCAACCATTTGTTGGCTTCAAACTCCCATATCTCGCGAACGGATTGACCTAACCCAAAAATTCCTATTGCATCTGAAAGTAGAAACTCGCCAGATTACAACGGTATGTGCATTTTTTCCCTAGGCCATTCTGGTTAAGCGTTTGGAGCAGCAGAATTGCGAAAAATTTGGTCTCTTCTCAACCATTTGTTGGCTTCAAACTCCCATATCTCGCGAACGGATTGACCTAACCCGAAAATTCCTATTGCATCTGAAAGTAGAAACACGCACGATTACAACGGAATGTGTATTTTTTCCCTAGGCCATTCTGGTTTCGCGTTTGGAGCAGCAGAATTGCGAAAAATTTTTTGCCTTGTCAAACATTTCTTGGCTTCAAACTCCCATATCTCGCGAACGGATTGACATAACCCAAGAATTCCTGTTGCGTCTGAAAGTAGAAACTCGCCCGATTGCAACGGTATGTGCATTTTTTCCCTATGCCATTCTGGCTAAACGTTTGGAGCAGCAGAATTGCCAAAAATTTGTTGTCTTCTCAACCATCTCTTAGCTTCGAACTCCCATATCTCGCGAACGGATTGACCTAACCCAAAAATTCCTATTGCATCTGAAAGTAGAAACTCGCCAGATTACAACGGTATGTGCATTTATTCCCTAGGCCATTCTGGTTAAGCGTTTGGAGCAGCAGAATTGCGAAAAATTTGTTGTCTTCTCAACCATTTCTTAGCTTCAAACTCCCATATCTCGCGAACGGATTGACCCAACCCAAAAATTCCTGTTGCGTCTGAAAGTAGAAACTCGCCCGATTACAACGGTATGTGTACTTTTTCCCTAGGCTATTCTGGTTTCGCGTTTGGAGCAGCAGAATTGCGAAAAATTGTTTGCCTTGTCAAACATTTCTTGGCTTCAAACACCCATATCTCGCGAACGGATTGACATAACCCAAGAATTCCTGTTGCGTCTGAAAGTAGAAACTCGCACGATTACAACGGAATGTGTATTTTTTCCCTAGGCCATTCTGGTTAAGCGTTTGGAGCAGCAGAAGTGCGAAAAATTTTGTGCCTTCTCAACCATTTCTTGGCTTCAAACTCCCATATCTCGCGAACGGATTGACCTAACCCAAAAATTCCTATTGCATCTGAAAGTAGATACTCGCCCGATTACAACGGTATGCGTATTTTTTCCCTAGGCCATTCTGGTTAAGCGATTGGAGCAGCAGAATTGCGAAAAATTTGTTCTCTTCTCAACCATTTGTTGGCTTCAAACTCCCATATCTCGCGAACGGATTGACCTAACCCAAAAATTCCTATTGCATCTGAAAGTAGAAACTCGCCCGATTACAACGGTAGGTGTATTTTTTCCGTACGCCATTCTGGTTATGCGTTTGGAGCAGCAGAATTGCGAAAAATTTGTTGTCTTCTCAACCATTTCTTAGCTTCAAACTCCCATATCTCGCGAACGGATTCACCCAACCCAAAAATTCCTGTTGCGTCTGAAAGTAGAAACTCGCCCGATTACAACGGTATGTGTACTTTTTCCCTAGGCTATGCTGGTTTCGCGTTTGGAGCAGCAGAATTGCGAAAAATTGTTTGCCTTGTCAAACATTTCTTGGCTTCAAACTCCCATATCTCGCGAACGGATTGACATAACCCAAAAATTCCTGTTGCGTCTGAAAGTAGAAACTCGCACGATTTCAACGGAATGTGTATTTTTTCCCTAGGCCATTCTGGTTAAGCGTTTGGAGCAGCAGAAGTGCGAAAAATTTTGTGCCTTCTCAACCATTTCTTGGCTTCAAACTCCCATACCTCGCGAACGGATTGACCTAACCCAAAAATTCCTATTGCATCTGAAAGTAGAAACTCGCCAGATTACAACGGTATGTGCATTTTTTCCCTAGGCCATTCTGGTTAAGCGTTTGGAGCAGCAGAATTGCGAAAAATTTTTTGCGTTTCAACCATTTCTTGGCTTCTAACTCCCATATCTCGCGAACGGTTTGACCCAACACAAAAATTCCTGTTGCGTCTGAAAGTAGAAACTCGCCCGATTGCAACGGTATGTGTATTTTTTCCCTATGCCATTCTGGCTAAACGTTTGGAGCAGCAGAATTGCCAAAAATTTGTTGTCTTCTCAACCATCTCTTAGCTTCGAACTCCCATATCTCGCGAACGGATTGACCTAACCCAAAAATTCCTATTGCATCTGAAAGTAGAAACTCGCCAGATTACAACGGTTAGTGCATTTATTCCCTAGGCCATTGTGGTTAAGCGTTTGGAGCAGCAGAATTGCGAAGAATTTGTTCTCTTCTCAACCATTTGTTGGCTTCAAACTCCCATATCTCGCGAACGGAGTGACCTAACCCAAAAATTCCTATTGCATCTGAAAGTAGAAACTCGCACGATTACAACGGAATGTGTATTTTCTCCCTAGGCCATTCTGGTTAAGCGTTTGGAGCAGCAGAATTGCGAAAAATTTTTTGCCTTGTCAAACATTTCTTGGCTTCAAACTCCCATATCTCGCGAACTGATTGACCTAACCCAAAAATTCCTATTGCATCTGAAAGTAGAAACTCGCCAGATTACAACGGTATGTGCATTTTTTCCCTAGGCCATTCTGGTTAAGCGTTTGGAGCAGCAGAATTGCGAAAAATTTGTTCTCTTCTCAACCATCTGTTGGCTTCAAACTCCCATATCTCGCGAACTGATTGACCTAACCCAAAAATTCCTATTGCATCTGAAAGTAGAAACTCGCCAGATTACAACGGTATGTGCATTTTTTCCCTAGGCCATTCTGGTTAAGCGTTTGGAGCAGCAGAATTGCGAAAAATTTGTTCTCTTCTCAACCATTTGTTGGCTTCAAACTCCCATACCTCGCGAACGGATTGACCTAACCCGAAAATTCCTATTGCATCTGAAAGTAGAAACTCGCACGATTACAAAGGAATGTGCATTTTTTCCCTAGGCCATTCTGGTTAAGCGTTTGGAGCAGCAGAATTGCGAAAAATTTGTCCTCTTCTCAACCATTTGTTGGCTTCAAACTCCCATATCTCGCGAACGGATTGACCCAACCCAAAAATTCCTGTTGCGTCTGAAAGTAGAAACTCGCCCGATTACAACGGTATGTGTACTTTTTCCCTAGGCTATTCTGGTTTCGCGTTTGGAGCAGCAGAATTGCGAAAAATTGTTTGCCTTGTCAAACATTTCTTGGCTTCAAACTCCCATATCTCGCGAACGGATTGACATAACCCAAAAATTCCTGTTGCGTCTGAAAGTAGAAACTCGCACGATTTCAACGGAATGTGTATTTTTTCCCTAGGCCATTCTGGTTAAGCGTTTGGAGCAGCAGAATTGCGAAAAATTTGTTCTCTTCTCAACCATTTGTTGGCTTCAAACTCCCATATCTCGCGAACGGATTGACCTAACCCAAAAATTCCTATTGCATCTGAAAGTAGAAACTCGCCAGATTACAACGGTATGTGCATTTTTTCCCTAGGCCATTCTGGTTAAGCGTTTGGAGCAGCAGAATTGCGAAAAATTTGGTCTCTTCTCAACCATTTGTTGGCTTCAAACTCCCATATCTCGCGAACGGATTGACCTAACCCGAAAATTCCTATTGCATCTGAAAGTAGAAACACGCACGATTACAACGGAATGTGTATTTTTTCCCTAGGCCATTCTGGTTTCGCGTTTGGAGCAGCAGAATTGCGAAAAATTTTTTGCCTTGTCAAACATTTCTTGGCTTCAAACTCCCATATCTCGCGAACGGATTGACATAACCCAAGAATTCCTGTTGCGTCTGAAAGTAGAAACTCGCCCGATTGCAACGGTATGTGTATTTTTTCCCTATGCCATTCTGGCTAAACGTTTGGAGCAGCAGAATTGCCAAAAATTTGTTGTCTTCTCAACCATCTCTTAGCTTCGAACTCCCATATCTCGCGAACGGATTGACCTAACCCAAAAATTCCTATTGCATCTGAAAGTAGAAACTCGCCAGATTACAACGGTATGTGCATTTATTCCCTAGGCCATTCTGGTTAAGCGTTTGGAGCAGCAGAATTGCGAAAAATTTGTTCTCTTCTCAACCATTTGTTGGCTTCAAACTCCCATATCTCGCGAACGGATTGACCTAACGCAAAAATTTCTATTGCATCTGAAAGTAGAAACTCGCCAGATTACATGGGTATGTGCATTTTTTCCCCAGGCCATTCTGGTTAAGCGTTTGGAGCAGCAGAATTGCGAAAAATTTGTTCCCTTCTCAACCATTTGTTGGGTTCAAACTCCCATATCTCGCGAACGGAGTGACCTAACCCAAAAATTCCTATTGCATCTGAAAGTAGGAACTCGCACGATTACAACGGAATGTGTATTTTTTCCCTAGGCCATTCTGGTTAAGCGTTTGGAGCAGCAGAATTGCGAAAAATTTGTTCTCTTCTCAACCATTTGTTGGCTTCAAACTCCCATATCTCGCGAACGGATTGACCTAACCCGAAAATTCCTATTGCATCTGAAAGTAGAAACTCGCACGATTACAACGGAATGTGCATTTTTTCCCTAGGCCATTCTAGTTAAGCGTTTGGAGCAGCAGAATTGCGAAAAATTTGTTCTCTTCTCAACCATTTGTTGGCTTCAAACTCCCATATCTCGCGAACGGATTGACCCAACCCAAAAATTCCTGTTGCGTCTGAAAGTAGAAACTCGCCCGATTACAACGGTATGTGTACTTTTTCCCTAGGCTATTCTGGTTAAGCGTTTGGAGCAGCAGAAGTGCGAAAAATTTTGTGCCTTCTCAACCATTTCTTGGCTTCAAACTCCCATATCTCGCGAACGGATTGACCTAACCCAAAAATTCCTATTGCATCTGAAAGACGAAACTCGCCCGATTACAACGGTATGTGTACTTTTTCCCTAGGCTATTCTGGTTTCGCGTTTGGAGCAGCAGAATTGCGAAAAATTGTTTGCCTTGTCAAACATTTCTTGGCTTCAAACTCCCATATCTCGCGAACGGATTGACATAACCCAAAAATTCCTGTTGCGTCTGAAAGTAGAAACTCGCACGATTTCAACGGAATGTGCATTTTTTCCCCAGGCCATTCTGGTTAAGCGTTTGGAGCAGCAGAATTGCGAAAAATTTGTTCCCTTCTCAACCATTTGTTGGGTTCAAACTCCCATATCTCGCGAACGGAGTGACCTAACCCAAAAATTCCTATTGCATCTGAAAGTAGGAACTCGCACGATTACAACGGAATGTGTATTTTTTCCCTAGGCCATTCTGGTTAAGCGTTTGGAGCAGCAGAATTGCGAAAAATTTGTTCTCTTCTCAACCATTTGTTGGCTTCAAACTCCCATATCTCGCGAACGGATTGACCTAACCCGAAAATTCCTATTGCATCTGAAAGTAGAAACTCGCCAGATTACAACGGTATGTGCATTTTTTCCCTAGGCCATTCTGGTTAAGCGTTTGGAGCAGCAGAATTGCGAAAAATTTGTTCTCTTCTCAACCATTTGTTGGCTTCAAACTCCCATATCTCGCGAACGGATTGACCTAACCCGAAAATTCCTATTGCATCTGAAAGTAGAAACTCGCACGATTACAACGGAATGTGCATTTTTTCCCTAGGCCATTCTAGTTAAGCGTTTGGAGCAGCAGAATTGCGAAAAATTTGTTCTCTTCTCAACCATTTGTTGGCTTCAAACTCCCATATCTCGCGAACGGATTGACCCAACCCAAAAATTCCTGTTGCGTCTGAAAGTAGAAACTCGCCCGATTACAACGGTATGTGTACTTTTTCCCTAGGCTATTCTGGTTAAGCGTTTGGAGCAGCAGAAGTGCGAAAAATTTTGTGCCTTCTCAACCATTTCTTGGCTTCAAACTCCCATATCTCGCGAACGGATTGACCTAACCCAAAAATTCCTATTGCATCTGAAAGACGAAACTCGCCCGATTACAACGGTATGTGTACTTTTTCCCTAGGCTATTCTGGTTTCGCGTTTGGAGCAGCAGAATTGCGAAAAATTGTTTGCCTTGTCAAACATTTCTTGGCTTCAAACTCCCATATCTCGCGAACGGATTGACATAACCCAAAAATTCCTGTTGCGTCTGAAAGTAGAAACTCGCACGATTTCAACGGAATGTGTATTTTTTCCCTAGGCCATTCTGGTTAAGCGTTTGGAGCAGCAGAATTGCGAAAAATTTGTTCTCTTCTCAACCATTTGTTGGGTTCAAACTCCCATATCTCGCGAACGGAGTGACCTAACCCAAAAATTCCAATTGCATCTGAAAGTAGAAACTCGCCCGATTACAACGGTATGTGTACTTTTTCCCTAGGCTATTCTGGTTTCGCGTTTGGAGCAGCAGAATTGCGAAAAATTGTTTGCCTCGTCAAACATTTCTTGGCTTCAAACTCCCATATCTCGCGAACTGATTGACCTAACCCAAAAATTCCTATTGCATCTGAAAGTAGAAACTCGCCAGATTACAACGGTATGTGCATTTTTTCCCTAGGCCATTCTGGTTAAGCGTTTGGAGCAGCAGAATTGCGAAAAATTTGTTCTCTTCTCAACCATTTGTTGGCTTCAAACTCCCATATCTCGCGAACGGATTGACCTAACCCGAAAATTCCTATTGCATCTGAAAGTAGAAACTCGCACGATTACAACGGAATGTGCATTTTTTCCCTAGGCCATTCTGGTTAAGCGTTTGGAGCAGCAGAATTGCGAAAAATTTGTTCTCTTCTCAACCATTTGTTGGCTTCAAACTCCCATATCTCGCGAACGGATTGACCCAACCCAAAAATTCCTGTTGCGTCTGAAAGTAGAAACTCGCCCGATTACAACGGTATGTGTACTTTTTCCCTAGGCTATTCTAGTTAAGCGTTTGGAGCAGCAGAAGTGCGAAAAATTTTGTGCCTTCTCAACCATTTCTTGGCTTCAAACTCCCATATCTCGCGAACGGATTGACCTAACCCAAAAATTCCTATTGCATCTGAAAGTCGAAACTCGCCCGATTACAACGGTATGTGTACTTTTTCCCTAGGCTATTCTGGTTTCGCGTTTGGAGCAGCAGAATTGCGAAAAATTGTTTGCCTTGTCAAACATTTCTTGGCTTCAAACTCCCATATCTCGCGAACGGATTGACATAACCCAAAAATTCCTGTTGCGTCTGAAAGTAGAAACTCGCACGATTTCAACGGAATGTGTATTTTTTCCCTAGGCCATTCTGGTTAAGCGTTTGGAGCAGCAGAATTGCGAAAAATTTGTTCTCTTCTCAACCATTTGTTGGGTTCAAACTCCCATATCTCGCGAACGGAGTGACCTAACCCAAAAATTCCAATTGCATCTGAAAGTAGAAACTCGCACGATTACAACGGAATGTGTATTTTTTCCCTAGGCCATTCTGGTTAAGCGTTTGGAGCAGCAGAATTGCGAAAAATTTTTTGCCTCGTCAAACATTTCTTGGCTTCAAACTCCCATATCTCGCGAACTGATTGACCTAACCCAAAAATTCCTATTGCATCTGAAAGTAGAAAATCGCCAGATTACAACGGTATGTGCATTTTTTCCCTAGGCCATTCTGGTTAAGCGTTTGGAGCAGCAGAATTGCGAAAAATTTGTTCTCTTCTCAACCATTTGTTGGCTTCAAACTCCCATATCTCGCGAACGGATTGACCTAACGCAAAAATTCCTATTGCATCTGAAAGTAGAAACTCGCCAGATTACAACGGTATGAGCATTTTTTCCCTAGGCCATTCTGGTTAAGCGTTTGGAGCAGCAGAATTGCGAAAAATTTGTTCTCTTCTCAACCATTTGTTGGCTTCAAACTCCCATATCTCGCGAACGGATTGACCTAACCCGAAAATTCCTATTGCATCTGAAAGTAGAAACTCGCACGATTACAACGGAATGTGCATTTTTTCCCTAGGCCATTCTGGTTAAGCGTTTGGAGCAGCAGAATTGCGAAAAATTTGTTCTCTTCTCAACCATTTGTTGCCTTCAAACTCCCATATCTCGCGAACGGATTGACCCAACCCAAAAATTCCTGTTGCGTCTGAAAGTAGAAACTCGCCCGATTACAACGGTATGTGTACTTTTTCCCTAGGCTATTCTGGTTAAGCGTTTGGAGCAGCAGAAGTGCGAAAAATTTTGTGCCTTCTCAACCATTTCTTGGCTTCAAACTCCCATATCTCGCGAACGGATTGACCTAACCCAAAAATTCCTATTGCATCTGAAAGTCGAAACTCGCCCGATTACAACGGTATGTGTTCTTTTTCCCTAGGCTATTCTGGTTTCGTGTTTGGAGCAGCAGAATTGCGAAAAATTGTTTGCCTTGTCAAACATTTCTTGGCTTCAAACTCCCATATCTCGCGAACGGATTGACATAACCCAAAAATTCCTGTTGCGTCTGAAAGTAGAAACTCGCACGATTTCAACGGAATGTGTATTTTTTCCCTAGGCCATTCTGGTTAAGCGTTTGGAGCAGCAGAATTGCGAAAAATTTGTTCTCTTCTCAACCATTTGTTGGCTTCAAACTCCCATATCTCGCGAACGGATTGACCTAACCCAAAAATTCCTATTGCATCTGAAAGTAGAAACTCGCCAGATTACAACGGTATGTGCATTTTTTCCCTAGGCCATTCTGGTTAAGCGTTTGGAGCAGCAGAATTGCGAAAAATTTGTTCTCTTCTCAACCATTTGTTGGCTTCAAACTCCCATATCTCGCGAACGGATTGACCTAACCCGAAAATTCCTATTGCATCTGAAAGTAGAAACACGCACGATTACAACGGAATGTGTATTTTTTCCCTAGGCCATTCTGGATTCGCGTTTGGAGCAGTAGAATTGCGAAAAATTTTTTGCCTTGTCAAACATTTCTTGGCTTCAAACTCCCATATCTCGCGAACGGATTGACATAACCCAAGAATTCCTGTTGCGTCTGAAAGTAGAAACTCGCACGATTACAACGGAATGTGTATTTTTTCCCTAGGCCATTCTGGTTAAGCGTTTGGAGCAGCAGAAGTGCGAAAAATTTTGTGCCTTCTCAACCATTTCTTGGCTTCAAACTCCCATATCTCGCTAACGGATTGACCTAACCCAAAAATTCCTCTTCCATCTGAAAGTAGATACTCGCCCGATTACAACGGTATGCGTATTTTTTCCCTAGGCCATTCTGGTTAAGTGATTGGAGCAGCAGAATTGCGAAAGATTTGTTGTCTTCTCAACCATTTCTTAGCTTCAAACTCCCAAATCTCGCGAACGGATTGACCCAACCCAAAAATTCCTGTTGCGTCTGAAAGTAAAAACTAGCCCGATTACAACGGTATGTGTACTTTTTCCCTAGGCTATTCTGGTTTCGCGTTTGGAGCAGCAGAATTGCGAAAAATTGTTTGCCTTGTCAAACATTTCTTGGCTTCAAACTCCCATATCTCGCGAACGGATTGACATAACCCAAGAATTCCTGTTGCGTCTGAAAGTAGAAACTCGCACGATTACAACGGAATGTGTATTTTTTCCCTAGGCCATTCTGGTTAAGCGTTTGGAGCAGCAGAAGTGCGAAAAATTTTGTGCCTTCTCAACCATTTCTTGGCTTCAAACTCCCATATCTCGCGAACGGATTGACCTAACCCAAAAATTCCTATTGCATCTGAAAGTAGATACTCGCCCGATTACAACGGTATGCGTATTTTTTCCCTAGGCCATTCTGGTTAAGCGATTGGAGCAGCAGAATTGCGAAAAATTTGTTCTCTTCTCAACCATTTGTTGGCTTCAAACTCCCATATCTCGCGAACGGATTGACCTAACCCAAAAATTCCTATTGCATCTGAAAGTAGAAACTCGCCAGATTACATCGGTATGTGCATTTTTTCCCTAGGCCATTCTGGTTAAGCGTTTGGAGCAGCAGAATTGCGAAAAATTTGTTCTCTTCTCAACCATTTGTTGGCTTCAAACTCCCATATCTCGCGAACGGATTGACCTAACCCGAAAATTCCTATTGCATCTGAAAGTAGAAACTCGCACGATTACAACGGAATGTGCATTTTTTCCCTAGGCCATTCTGGTTAAGCGTTTGGAGCAGCAGAATTGCGAAAAATTTGTTCTCTTCTCAACCATTTGTTGGCTTCAAACTCCCATATCTCGCGAACGGATTGACCCAACCCAAAAATTCCTGTTGCGTCTGAAAGTAGAAACTCGCCCGATTACAACGGTATGTGTACTTTTTCCCTAGGCTATTCTGGTTAAGCGTTTGGAGCAGCAGAAGTGCGAAAAATTTTGTGCCTTCTCAACCATTTCTTGGCTTCAAACTCCCATATCTCGCGAACGGATTGACCTAACCCAAAAATTCCTATTGCATCTGAAAGTCGAAACTCGCCCGATTACAACGGTATGTGTTCTTTTTCCCTAGGCTATTCTGGTTTCGCGTTTGGAGCAGCAGAATTGCGAAAAATTGTTTGCCTTGTCAAACATTTCTTGGCTTCAAACTCCCATATCTCGCGAACGGATTGACATAACCCAAAAATTCCTGTTGCGTCTGAAAGTAGAAACTCGCACGATTTCAACGGAATGTGTATTTTTTCCCTAGGCCATTCTGGTTAAGCGTTTGGAGCAGCAGAATTGCGAAAAATTTGTTCTCTTCTCAACCATTTGTTGGCTTCAAACTCCCATATCTCGCGAACGGATTGACCTAACCCAAAAATTCCTATTGCATCTGAAAGTAGAAACTCGCCAGATTACAACGGTATGTGCATTTTTTCCCTAGGCCATTCTGGTTAAGCGTTTGGAGCAGCAGAATTGCGAAAAATTTGTTCTCTTCTCAACCATTTGTTGGCTTCAAACTCCCATATCTCGCGATCGGATTGACCTAACCCGAAAATTCCTATTGCATCTGAAAGTAGAAACTCGCACGATTACAACGGAATGTGCATTTTTTCCCTAGGCCATTCTGGTTAAGCGTTTGGAGCAGCAGAATTGCGAAAAATTTGTTCTCTTCTCAACCATTTGTTGGCTTCAAACTCCCATATCTCGCGAACGGATTGACCCAACCCAAAAATTCCTGTTGCGTCTGAAAGTAGAAACTCGCCCGATTACAACGGTATGTGTACTTTTTCCCTAGGCTATTCTGGTTAAGCGTTTGGAGCAGCAGAAGTGCGAAAAATTTTGTGCCTTCTCAACCATTTCTTGGCTTCAAACTCCCATATCTCGCGAACGGATTGACCTAACCCAAAAATTCCTATTGCATCTGAAAGTCGAAACTCGCCCGATTACAACGGTATGTGTTCTTTTTCCCTAGGCTATTCTGGTTTCGCGTTTGGAGCAGCAGAATTGCGAAAAATTGTTTGCCTTGTCAAACATTTCTTGGCTTCAAACTCCCATATCTCGCGAACGGATTGACATAACCCAAAAATTCCTGTTGCGTCTGAAAGTAGAAACTCGCACGATTTCAACGGAATGTGTATTTTTTCCCTAGGCCATTCTGGTTAAGCGTTTGGAGCAGCAGAATTGCGAAAGTTTGTTCTCTTCTCAACCATTTGTTGGCTTCAAACTCCCATATCTCGCGAACGGATTGACCTAACCCAAAAATTCCTATTGCATCTGAAAGTAGAAACTCGCCAGATTACAACGGTATGTGCATTTTTTCCCTAGGCCATTCTGGTTAAGCGTTTGGAGCAGCAGAATTGCGAAAAATTTGTTCTCTTCTCAACCATTTGTTGGCTTCAAACTCCCATATCTCGCGAACGGATTGACCTAACCCGAAAATTCCTATTGCATCTGAAAGTAGAAACACGCACGATTACAACGGAATGTGTATTTTTTCCCTAGGCCATTCTGGATTCGCGTTTGGAGCAGCAGAATTGCGAAAAATTTTTTGCCTTGTCAAACATTTCTTGGCTTCAAACTCCCATATCTCGCGAACGGATTGACATAACCCAAGAATTCCTGTTGCGTCTGAAAGTAGAAACTCGCACGATTACAACGGAATGTGTATTTTTTCCCTAGGCCATTCTGGTTAAGCGTTTGGAGCAGCAGAAGTGCGAAAAATTTTGTGCCTTCTCAACCATTTCTTGGCTTCAAACTCCCATATCTCGCTAACGGATTGACCTAACCCAAAAATTCCTCTTCCATCTGAAAGTAGATACTCGCCCGATTACAACGGTATGCGTATTTTTTCCCTAGGCCATTCTGGTTAAGCGATTGGAGCAGCAGAATTGCGAAAGATTTGTTGTCTTCTCAACCATTTCTTAGCTTCAAACTCCCAAATCTCGCGAACGGATTGACCCAACCCAAAAATTCCTGTTGCGTCTGAAAGTAAAAACTAGCCCGATTACAACGGTATGTGTACTTTTTCCCTAGGCTATTCTGGTTTCGCGTTTGGAGCAGCAGAATTGCGAAAAATTGTTTGCCTTGTCAAACATTTCTTGGCATCAAACTCCCATATCTCGCGAACGGATTGACATAACCCAAGAATTCCTGTTGCGTCTGAAAGTAGAAACTCGCACGATTACAACGGAATGTGTATTTTTTCCCTAGGCCATTCTGGTTAAGCGTTTGGAGCAGCAGAAGTGCGAAAAATTGTTTGCCTTGTCAAACATTTCTTGGCTTCAAACTCCCATATCTCGCGAACGGATTGACATAACCCAAAAATTCCTGTTGCGTCTGAAAGTAGAAACTCGCACGATTTCAACGGAATGTGTATTTTTTCCCTAGGCCATTCTGGTTAAGCGTTTGGAGCAGCAGAATTGCGAAAAATTTGTTCTCTTCTCAACCATTTGTTGGGTTCAAACTCCCATATCTCGCGAACGGAGTGACCTAACCCAAAAATTCCAATTGCATCTGAAAGTAGAAACTCGCCCGATTACAACGGTATGTGTACTTTTTCCCTAGGCTATTCTGGTTTCGCGTTTGGAGCAGCAGAATTGCGAAAAATTGTTTGCCTCGTCAAACATTTCTTGGCTTCAAACTCCCATATCTCGCGAACTGATTGACCTAACCCAAAAATTCCTATTGCATCTGAAAGTAGAAACTCGCCAGATTACAACGGTATGTGCATTTTTTCCCTAGGCCATTCTGGTTAAGCGTTTGGAGCAGCAGAATTGCGAAAAATTTGTTCTCTTCTCAACCATTTGTTGGCTTCAAACTCCCATATCTCGCGAACGGATTGACCTAACCCGAAAATTCCTATTGCATCTGAAAGTAGAAACTCGCACGATTACAACGGAATGTGCATTTTTTCCCTAGGCCATTCTGGTTAAGCGTTTGGAGCAGCAGAATTGCGAAAAATTTGTTCTCTTCTCAACCATTTGTTGGCTTCAAACTCCCATATCTCGCGAACGGATTGACCCAACCCAAAAATTCCTGTTGCGTCTGAAAGTAGAAACTCGCCCGATTACAACGGTATGTGTACTTTTTCCCTAGGCTATTCTAGTTAAGCGTTTGGAGCAGCAGAAGTGCGAAAAATTTTGTGCCTTCTCAACCATTTCTTGGCTTCAAACTCCCATATCTCGCGAACGGATTGACCTAACCCAAAAATTCCTATTGCATCTGAAAGTCGAAACTCGCCCGATTACAACGGTATGTGTACTTTTTCCCTAGGCTATTCTGGTTTCGCGTTTGGAGCAGCAGAATTGCGAAAAATTGTTTGCCTTGTCAAACATTTCTTGGCTTCAAACTCCCATATCTCGCGAACGGATTGACATAACCCAAAAATTCCTGTTGCGTCTGAAAGTAGAAACTCGCACGATTTCAACGGAATGTGTATTTTTTCCCTAGGCCATTCTGGTTAAGCGTTTGGAGCAGCAGAATTGCGAAAAATTTGTTCTCTTCTCAACCATTTGTTGGGTTCAAACTCCCATATCTCGCGAACGGAGTGACCTAACCCAAAAATTCCAATTGCATCTGAAAGTAGAAACTCGCACGATTACAACGGAATGTGTATTTTTTCCCTAGGCCATTCTGGTTAAGCGTTTGGAGCAGCAGAATTGCGAAAAATTTTTTGCCTCGTCAAACATTTCTTGGCTTCAAACTCCCATATCTCGCGAACTGATTGACCTAACCCAAAAATTCCTATTGCATCTGAAAGTAGAAAATCGCCAGATTACAACGGTATGTGCATTTTTTCCCTAGGCCATTCTGGTTAAGCGTTTGGAGCAGCAGAATTGCGAAAAATTTGTTCTCTTCTCAACCATTTGTTGGCTTCAAACTCCCATATCTCGCGAACGGATTGACCTAACGCAAAAATTCCTATTGCATCTGAAAGTAGAAACTCGCCAGATTACAACGGTATGAGCATTTTTTCCCTAGGCCATTCTGGTTAAGCGTTTGGAGCAGCAGAATTGCGAAAAATTTGTTCTCTTCTCAACCATTTGTTGGCTTCAAACTCCCATATCTCGCGAACGGATTGACCTAACCCGAAAATTCCTATTGCATCTGAAAGTAGAAACTCGCACGATTACAACGGAATGTGCATTTTTTCCCTAGGCCATTCTGGTTAAGCGTTTGGAGCAGCAGAATTGCGAAAAATTTGTTCTCTTCTCAACCATTTGTTGCCTTCAAACTCCCATATCTCGCGAACGGATTGACCCAACCCAAAAATTCCTGTTGCGTCTGAAAGTAGAAACTCGCCCGATTACAACGGTATGTGTACTTTTTCCCTAGGCTATTCTGGTTAAGCGTTTGGAGCAGCAGAAGTGCGAAAAATTTTGTGCCTTCTCAACCATTTCTTGGCTTCAAACTCCCATATCTCGCGAACGGATTGACCTAACCCAAAAATTCCTATTGCATCTGAAAGTCGAAACTCGCCCGATTACAACGGTATGTGTTCTTTTTCCCTAGGCTATTCTGGTTTCGTGTTTGGAGCAGCAGAATTGCGAAAAATTGTTTGCCTTGTCAAACATTTCTTGGCTTCAAACTCCCATATCTCGCGAACGGATTGACATAACCCAAAAATTCCTGTTGCGTCTGAAAGTAGAAACTCGCACGATTTCAACGGAATGTGTATTTTTTCCCTAGGCCATTCTGGTTAAGCGTTTGGAGCAGCAGAATTGCGAAAAATTTGTTCTCTTCTCAACCATTTGTTGGCTTCAAACTCCCATATCTCGCGAACGGATTGACCTAACCCAAAAATTCCTATTGCATCTGAAAGTAGAAACTCGCCAGATTACAACGGTATGTGCATTTTTTCCCTAGGCCATTCTGGTTAAGCGTTTGGAGCAGCAGAATTGCGAAAAATTTGTTCTCTTCTCAACCATTTGTTGGCTTCAAACTCCCATATCTCGCGAACGGATTGACCTAACCCGAAAATTCCTATTGCATCTGAAAGTAGAAACACGCACGATTACAACGGAATGTGTATTTTTTCCCTAGGCCATTCTGGATTCGCGTTTGGAGCAGTAGAATTGCGAAAAATTTTTTGCCTTGTCAAACATTTCTTGGCTTCAAACTCCCATATCTCGCGAACGGATTGACATAACCCAAGAATTCCTGTTGCGTCTGAAAGTAGAAACTCGCACGATTACAACGGAATGTGTATTTTTTCCCTAGGCCATTCTGGTTAAGCGTTTGGAGCAGCAGAAGTGCGAAAAATTTTGTGCCTTCTCAACCATTTCTTGGCTTCAAACTCCCATATCTCGCTAACGGATTGACCTAACCCAAAAATTCCTCTTCCATCTGAAAGTAGATACTCGCCCGATTACAACGGTATGCGTATTTTTTCCCTAGGCCATTCTGGTTAAGCGATTGGAGCAGCAGAATTGCGAAAGATTTGTTGTCTTCTCAACCATTTCTTAGCTTCAAACTCCCAAATCTCGCGAACGGATTGACCCAACCCAAAAATTCCTGTTGCGTCTGAAAGTAAAAACTAGCCCGATTACAACGGTATGTGTACTTTTTCCCTAGGCTATTCTGGTTTCGCGTTTGGAGCAGCAGAATTGCGAAAAATTGTTTGCCTTGTCAAACATTTCTTGGCTTCAAACTCCCATATCTCGCGAACGGATTGACATAACCCAAGAATTCCTGTTGCGTCTGAAAGTAGAAACTCGCACGATTACAACGGAATGTGTATTTTTTCCCTAGGCCATTCTGGTTAAGCGTTTGGAGCAGCAGAAGTGCGAAAAATTTTGTGCCTTCTCAACCATTTCTTGGCTTCAAACTCCCATATCTCGCGAACGGATTGACCTAACCCAAAAATTCCTATTGCATCTGAAAGTAGATACTCGCCCGATTACAACGGTATGCGTATTTTTTCCCTAGGCCATTCTGGTTAAGCGATTGGAGCAGCAGAATTGCGAAAAATTTGTTCTCTTCTCAACCATTTGTTGGCTTCAAACTCCCATATCTCGCGAACGGATTGACCTATCGCAAAAATTCCTATTGCATCTGAAAGTAGAAACTCGCCAGATTACATCGGTATGTGCATTTTTTCCCTAGGCCATTCTGGTTAAGCGTTTGGAGCAGCAGAATTGCGAAAAATTTGTTCTCTTCTCAACCATTTGTTGGCTTCAAACTCCCATATCTCGCGAACGGATTGACCTAACCCGAAAATTCCTATTGCATCTGAAAGTAGAAACTCGCACGATTACAACGGAATGTGCATTTTTTCCCTAGGCCATTCTGGTTAAGCGTTTGGAGCAGCAGAATTGCGAAAAATTTGTTCTCTTCTCAACCATTTGTTGGCTTCAAACTCCCATATCTCGCGAACGGATTGACCCAACCCAAAAATTCCTGTTGCGTCTGAAAGTAGAAACTCGCCCGATTACAACGGTATGTGTACTTTTTCCCTAGGCTATTCTGGTTAAGCGTTTGGAGCAGCAGAAGTGCGAAAAATTTTGTGCCTTCTCAACCATTTCTTGGCTTCAAACTCCCATATCTCGCGAACGGATTGACCTAACCCAAAAATTCCTATTGCATCTGAAAGTCGAAACTCGCCCGATTACAACGGTATGTGTTCTTTTTCCCTAGGCTATTCTGGTTTCGCGTTTGGAGCAGCAGAATTGCGAAAAATTGTTTGCCTTGTCAAACATTTCTTGGCTTCAAACTCCCATATCTCGCGAACGGATTGACATAACCCAAAAATTCCTGTTGCGTCTGAAAGTAGAAACTCGCACGATTTCAACGGAATGTGTATTTTTTCCCTAGGCCATTCTGGTTAAGCGTTTGGAGCAGCAGAATTGCGAAAAATTTGTTCTCTTCTCAACCATTTGTTGGCTTCAAACTCCCATATCTCGCGAACGGATTGACCTAACCCAAAAATTCCTATTGCATCTGAAAGTAGAAACTCGCCAGATTACAACGGTATGTGCATTTTTTCCCTAGGCCATTCTGGTTAAGCGTTTGGAGCAGCAGAATTGCGAAAAATTTGTTCTCTTCTCAACCATTTGTTGGCTTCAAACTCCCATATCTCGCGATCGGATTGACCTAACCCGAAAATTCCTATTGCATCTGAAAGTAGAAACTCGCACGATTACAACGGAATGTGCATTTTTTCCCTAGGCCATTCTGGTTAAGCGTTTGGAGCAGCAGAATTGCGAAAAATTTGTTCTCTTCTCAACCATTTGTTGGCTTCAAACTCCCATATCTCGCGAACGGATTGACCCAACCCAAAAATTCCTGTTGCGTCTGAAAGTAGAAACTCGCCCGATTACAACGGTATGTGTACTTTTTCCCTAGGCTATTCTGGTTAAGCGTTTGGAGCAGCAGAAGTGCGAAAAATTTTGTGCCTTCTCAACCATTTCTTGGCTTCAAACTCCCATATCTCGCGAACGGATTGACCTAACCCAAAAATTCCTATTGCATCTGAAAGTCGAAACTCGCCCGATTACAACGGTATGTGTTCTTTTTCCCTAGGCTATTCTGGTTTCGCGTTTGGAGCAGCAGAATTGCGAAAAATTGTTTGCCTTGTCAAACATTTCTTGGCTTCAAACTCCCATATCTCGCGAACGGATTGACATAACCCAAAAATTCCTGTTGCGTCTGAAAGTAGAAACTCGCACGATTTCAACGGAATGTGTATTTTTTCCCTAGGCCATTCTGGTTAAGCGTTTGGAGCAGCAGAATTGCGAAAGTTTGTTCTCTTCTCAACCATTTGTTGGCTTCAAACTCCCATATCTCGCGAACGGATTGACCTAACCCAAAAATTCCTATTGCATCTGAAAGTAGAAACTCGCCAGATTACAACGGTATGTGCATTTTTTCCCTAGGCCATTCTGGTTAAGCGTTTGGAGCAGCAGAATTGCGAAAAATTTGTTCTCTTCTCAACCATTTGTTGGCTTCAAACTCCCATATCTCGCGAACGGATTGACCTAACCCGAAAATTCCTATTGCATCTGAAAGTAGAAACACGCACGATTACAACGGAATGTGTATTTTTTCCCTAGGCCATTCTGGATTCGCGTTTGGAGCAGCAGAATTGCGAAAAATTTTTTGCCTTGTCAAACATTTCTTGGCTTCAAACTCCCATATCTCGCGAACGGATTGACATAACCCAAGAATTCCTGTTGCGTCTGAAAGTAGAAACTCGCACGATTACAACGGAATGTGTATTTTTTCCCTAGGCCATTCTGGTTAAGCGTTTGGAGCAGCAGAAGTGCGAAAAATTTTGTGCCTTCTCAACCATTTCTTGGCTTCAAACTCCCATATCTCGCTAACGGATTGACCTAACCCAAAAATTCCTCTTCCATCTGAAAGTAGATACTCGCCCGATTACAACGGTATGCGTATTTTTTCCCTAGGCCATTCTGGTTAAGCGATTGGAGCAGCAGAATTGCGAAAGATTTGTTGTCTTCTCAACCATTTCTTAGCTTCAAACTCCCAAATCTCGCGAACGGATTGACCCAACCCAAAAATTCCTGTTGCGTCTGAAAGTAAAAACTAGCCCGATTACAACGGTATGTGTACTTTTTCCCTAGGCTATTCTGGTTTCGCGTTTGGAGCAGCAGAATTGCGAAAAATTGTTTGCCTTGTCAAACATTTCTTGGCATCAAACTCCCATATCTCGCGAACGGATTGACATAACCCAAGAATTCCTGTTGCGTCTGAAAGTAGAAACTCGCACGATTACAACGGAATGTGTATTTTTTCCCTAGGCCATTCTGGTTAAGCGTTTGGAGCAGCAGAAGTGCGAAAAATTTTGTGCCTTCTCAACCATTTCTTGGCTTCAAACTCCCATATCTCGCGAACGGATTGACCTAACCCAAAAATTCCTATTGCATCTGAAAGTAGATACTCGCCCGATTACAACGGTATGCGTATTTTTTCCCTAGGCCATTCTGGTTGAGCGATTGGAGCAGCAGAATTGCGAAAAATTTGTTCTCTTCTCAACCATTTGTTGGCTTCAAACTCCCATATCTCGCGAACGGATTGACATAATCCAAGAATTCCTGTTGCGTCTGAAAGTAGAAACTCGTACGATTACAACGGAATGTGTATTTTTTCCCTAGGCCATTCTGGTTATGCGTTTGGAGCAGCAGAAGTGCGAAAAATTTTGTGCCTTCTCAACCATTTCTTGGCTTCAAACTCCCATATCTCGCGAACGGATTGACCTAACCCAAAAATTCCTGTTGCGTCTGAAAGTAGAAACTCGCCCGATTACAACGGTATGTGTACTTTTTCCCTAGGCTATGCTGGTTTCGCGTTTGGAGCAGCAGAATTGCGAAAAATTGTTTGCCTTGTCAAACATTTCTTGGCTTCAAACTCCCATATCTCGCGAACGGATTGACATAACCCAAAAATTCCTGTTGGGTCTGAAAGTAGAAACTCGCACGATTTCAATGGAATGTGTATTTTTTCCCTAGGCCATTCTGGTTAAGCGTTTGGAGCAGCAGAAGTGCGAAAGATTTTGTGCCTTCTCAACCATTTCTTGGCTTCAAACTCCCATACCTCGCGAACGGATTGACCCAACCCAAAAATTCCTATTGCATCTGAAAGCAGAAACTCGCCCGATTACAACGGTATGTGTACTTTTTCCCTATGCTATGCTGGTTTCGCGTTTGGAGCAGCAGAAATGCGAAAAATTGTTGGCCTTGTCAAACATTTCCTGGCTTCAAACTCCCATATCTCGCGAACGGATTGACATAACCCAAAAATTCCTGTTGCGTCTGAAAGTAGAAACTTGCACGATTTCAACGGAATGTGTATTTTTTCCCTAGGCCATTCTGGTTAAGCGTTTGGAGCAGCAGAAGTGCGAAAAATTTTGTGCCTTCTCAACCATTTCTTGGCTTCAAACTCCCATACCTCGCGAACGGATTGACCTAACCCAAAAATTCCTATCGCATCTGAAAGTAGAAACTCGCCCGATTACAATGGTATGTGTATTTTTTCCCTAGGCCATTCTGGTTAAGCGTTTGGAGCAGCAGAATTGCGAAAAATTTTTTGCGTTTCAACCATTTCTTGGCTTCAAACTCCCATATCTCGCGAACGGTTTGACCCAACACAAAAATTCCTGTTGCGTCTGAAAGTAGAAACTCGCCCGATTGCAACGGTATGTGTATTTTTTCCCTATGCCATTCTGGCTAAACGTTTGGAGCAGCAGAATTGCCAAAAATTTGTTGTCTTCTCAACCATCTCTTAGCTTCGAACACCCATATCTCGCGAACGGATTGACCCAACCCAAAAATTCCTGTTGCGTCTGAAAGTAGAAACTCGCCCGATTACAACGGTATGTGTACTTTTTCCCTAGGCTATTCTGGTTAAGCGTTTGGAGCAGCAGAAGTGCGAAAAATTTTGTGCCTTCTCAACCATTTCTTGGCTTCAAACTCCCATATCTCGCGAACGGATTGACCTAACCCAAAAATTCCTATTGCATCTGAAAGTCGAAACTCGCCCGATTACAACGGTATGTGTACTTTTTCCCTAGGCTATTCTGGTTTCGCGTTTGGAGCAGCAGAATTGCGAAAAATTGTTTGCCTTGTCAAACATTTCTTGGCTTCAAACTCCCATATCTCGCGAACGGATTGACATAACCCAAAAATTCCTGTTGCGTCTGAAAGTAGAAACTCGCACGATTTCAACGGAATGTGTATTTTTTCCCTAGGCCATTCTGGTTAAGCGTTTGGAGCAGCAGAATTGCGAAAAATTTGTTCTCTTCTCAACCATTTGTTGGGTTCAAACTCCCATATCTCGCGAACGGAGTGACCTAACCCAAAAATTCCAATTGCATCTGAAAGTAGAAACTCGCACGATTACAACGGAATGTGTATTTTTTCCCTAGGCCATTCTGGTTAAGCGTTTGGAGCAGCAGAATTGCGAAAAATTTTTTGCCTTGTCAAACATTTCTTGGCTTCAAACTCCCATATCTCGCGAACTGATTGACCTAACCCAAAAATTCCTATTGCATCTGAAAGTAGAAACTCGCCAGATTACAACGGTATGTGCATTTTTTCCCTAGGCCATTCTGGTTAAGCGTTTGGAGCAGCAGAATTGCGAAAAATTTGTTCTCTTCTCAACCATTTGTTGGCTTCAAACTCCCATATCTCGCGAACGGATTGACCTAACGCAAAAATTCCTATTGCATCTGAAAGTAGAAACTCGCCAGATTACAACGGTATGTGCATTTTTTCCCTAGGCCATTCTGGTTAAGCGTTTGGAGCAGCAGAATTGCGAAAAATTTGTTCTCTTCTCAACCATTTGTTGGCTTCAAACTCCCATATCTCGCGAACGGATTGACCTAACCCGAAAATTCCTATTGCATCTGAAAGTAGAAACTCGCACGATTACAACGGAATGTGCATTTTTTCCCTAGGCCATTCTGGTTAAGCGTTTGGAGCAGCAGAATTGCGAAAAATTTGTTCTCTTCTCAACCATTTGTTGGCTTCAAACTCCCATATCTCGCGAACGGATTGACCCAACCCAAAAATTCCTGTTGCGTCTGAAAGTAGAAACTCGCCCGATTGCAACGGTATGTGTACTTTTTCCCTAGGCTATTCTGGTTAAGCGTTTGGAGCAGCAGAAGTGCGAAAAATTTTGTGCCTTCTCAACCATTTCTTGGCTTCAAACTCCCATATCTCGCGAACGGATTTACCTAACCCAAAAATTCCTATTGCATCTGAAAGTCGAAACTCGCCCGATTACAACGGTATGTGTACTTTTTCCCTAGGCTATTCTGGTTTCGCGTTTGGAGCAGCAGAATTGCGAAAAATTGTTTGCCTTGTCAAACATTTCTTGGCTTCAAACTCCCATATCTCGCGAACGGATTGACATAACCCAAAAATTCCTGTTGCGTCTGAAAGTAGAAACTCGCACGATTTCAACGGAATGTGTATTTTTTCCCTAGGCCATTCTGGTTAAGCGTTTGGAGCAGCAGAATTGCGAAAAATTTGTTCTCTTCTCAACCATTTGTTGGCTTCAAACTCCCATATCTCGCGAACGGATTGACCTAACCCAAAAATTCCTATTGCATCTGAAAGTAGAAACTCGCCAGATTACAACGGTATGTGCATTTTTTCCCTAGGCCATTCTGGTCAAGCGTTTGGAGCAGCAGAATTGCGAAAAATTTGTTCTCTTCTCAACCATTTGTTGGCTTCAAACTCCCATATCTCGCGAACGGATTGACCTAACCCGAAAATTCCTATTGCATCTGAAAGTAGAAACACGCACGATTACAACGGAATGTGTATTTTTTCCCTAGGCCATTCTGGTTTCGCGTTTGGAGCAGCAGAATTGCGAAAAATTTTTTGCCTTGTCAAACATTTCTTGGCTTCAAACTCCCATATCTCGCGAACGGATTGACATAACCCAAAAATTCCTCTTCCATCTGAAAGTAGATACTCGCCCGATTACAACGGTATGCGTATTTTTTCCCTAGGCCATTCTGGTTAAGCGATTGGAGCAGCAGAATTGCGAAAAATTTGTTGTCTTCTCAACCATTTCTTAGCTTCAAACTCCCAAATCTCGCGAACGGATTGACCCAACCCAAAAATTCCTGTTGCGTCTGAAAGTAGAAACTAGCCCGATTACAACGGTATGTGTACTTTTTCCCTAGGCTATTCTGGTTTCGCGTTTGGAGCAGCAGAATTGCGAAAAATTGTTTGCCTTGTCAAACATTTCTTGGCTTCAAACTCCCATATCTCGCGAACGGATTGACATAACCCAAGAATTCCTGTTGCGTCTGAAAGTAGAAACTCGCACGATTACAACGGAATGTGTATTTTTTCCCTAGGCCATTCTGGTTAAGCGTTTGGAGCAGCAGAAGTGCGAAAAATTTTGTGCCTTCTCAACCATTTCTTGGCTTCAAACTCCCATATCTCGCGAACGGATTGACCTAACCCAAAAATTCCTATTGCATCTGAAAGTAGATACTCGCCCGATTACAACGGTATGTGCATTTTTTCCCTAGGCCATTCTGGTTAAGCGTTTGGAGCAGCAGAATTGCGAAAAATTTGTTCTCTTCTCAACCATTTGTTGGCTTCAAACTCCCATATCTCGCGAACGGATTGACCTAACCCAAAAATTCCTATTGCATCTGAAAGTAGAAACTCGCCCGATTACAACGGTAGGTGTATTTTTTCCCTACGCCATTCTGGTTATGCGTTTGGAGCAGCAGAATTGCGAAAAATTTGTTGTCTTCTCAACCATTTCTTAGCTTCAAACTCCCATATCTCACGAACGGATTGACCCAACCCAAAAATTCCTGTTGCGTCTGAAAGTAGAAACTCGCCCGATTACAACGGTATGTGTACTTTTTCCCTAGGCTATGCTGGTTTCGCGTTTGGAGCAGCAGAATTGCGAAAAATTGTTTGCCTTGTCAAACATTTCTTGGCTTCAAACTCCCATATCTCGCGAACGGATTGACATAACCCAAAAATTCCTGTTGCGTCTGAAAGTAGAAACTCGCACGATTTCAACGGAATGTGTATTTTTTCCCTAGGCCATTCTGGTTTCGCGTTTGGAGCAGCAGAATTGCGAAAAATTTGTTCTCTTCTCAACCATTTGTTGGCTTCAAACTCCCATATCTCGCGAACGGATTGACATAATCCAAGAATTCCTGTTGCGTCTGAAAGTAGAAACTCGCACGATTACAACGGAATGTGTATTTTTTCCCTAGGCCATTCTGGTTAAGCGTTTGGAGCAGCAGAAGTGCGAAAAATTTTGTGCCTTCTCAACCATTTCTTGGCTTCAAACTCCCATATCTCGCGAACGGATTGACCTAACCCAAAAATTCCTATTGCATCTGAAAGTAGATACTCGCCCGATTACAACGGTATGCGTATTTTTTCCCTAGGCCATTCTGGTTAAGCGATTGGAGCAGCAGAATTGCGAAAAATTTGTTCTCTTCTCAACCATTTGTTGGCTTCAAACTCCCATATCTCGCGAACGGATTGACCTAACCCAAAAATTCCTATTGCATCTGAAAGTAGAAACTCGCCCGATTACAACGGTAGGTGTATTTTTTCCCTACGCCATTCTGGTTATGCGTTTGGAGCAGCAGAATTGCGAAAAATTTGTTGTCTTCTCAACCATTTCTTAGCTTCAAACTCCCATATCTCACGAACGGATTGACCCAACCCAAAAATTCCTGTTGCGTCTGAAAGTAGAAACTCGCCCGATTACAACGGTATGTGTACTTTTTCCCTAGGCTATGCTGGTTTCGCGTTTGGAGCAGCAGAATTGCGAAAAATTGTTTGCCTTGTCAAACATTTCTTGGCTTCAAACTCCCATATCTCGCGAACGGATTGACATAACCCAAAAATTCCTGTTGCGTCTGAAAGTAGAAACTCGCACGATTTCAACGGAATGTGTATTTTTTCCCTAGGCCATTCTGGTTTCGCGTTTGGAGCAGCAGAATTGCGAAAAATTTGTTCTCTTCTCAACCATTTGTTGGCTTCAAACTCCCATATCTCGCGAACGGATTGACATAATCCAAGAATTCCTGTTGCGTCTGAAAGTAGAAACTCGCACGATTACAACGGAATGTGTATTTTTTCCCTAGGCCATTCTGGTTAAGCGTTTGGAGCAGCAGAAGTGCGAAAAATTTTGTGCCTTCTCAACCATTTCTTGGCTTCAAACTCCCATATCTCGCGAACGGATTGACCTAACCCAAAAATTCCTATTGCATCTGAAAGTACATACTCGCCCGATTAGAACGGTATTCGTATTTTTTCCCTAGGCCATTCTGGTTAAGCGATTGGAGCAGCAGAATTGCGAAAAATTTGTTCTCTTCTCAACCATTTGTTGGCTTCAAACTCCCATATCTCGCGAACGGATTGACCTAACCCAAAAATTCCTATTGCATCTGAAAGTAGAAACTCGCCCGATTACAACGGTATGTGTACTTTTTCCCTAGGCTATGCTGGTTTCGCGTTTGGAGCAGCAGAATTGCGAAAAATTGTTTGCCTTGTCAAACATTTCTTGGCTTCAAACTCCCATATCTCGCGAACGGATTGACATAACCCAAAAATTCCTGTTGGGTCTGAAAGTAGAAACTCGCACGATTTCAACGGAATGTGTATTTTTTCCCTAGGCCATTCTGGTTAAGCGTTTGGAGCAGCAGAAGTGCGAAAGATTTTGTGCCTTCTCAACCATTTCTTGGCTTCAAACTCCCATACCTCGCGAACGGATTGACCCAACCCAAAAATTCCTATTGCATCTGAAAGCAGAAACTCGCCCGATTACAACGGTATGTGTACTTTTTCCCTAGGCTATGCTGGTTTCGCGTTTGGAGCAGCAGAAATGCGAAAAATTGTTTGCCTTGTCAAACATTTCTTGGCTTCAAACTCCCATATCTCGCGAACGGATTGACATAACCCAAAAATTCCTGTTGCGTCTGAAAGTAGAAACTCGCCCGATTACAACGGTATGTGTACTTTTTCCCTAGGCTATTCTGGTTTCGCGTTTGGAGCAGCAGAATTGCGAAAAATTGTTTGCCTTGTCAAACATTTCTTGGCTTCAAACTCCCATATCTCGCGAACGGATTGACCTAACCCAAAAATTCCTATTGCATCTGAAAGTAGAAACTCGCCCGATTACAACGGTAGGTGTATTTTTTCCCTACGCCATTCTGGTTATGCGTTTGGAGCAGCAGAATTGCGAAAAATTTGTTGTCTTCTCAACCATTTCTTAGCTTCAAACTCCCATATCTCACGAACGGATTGACCCAACCCAAAAATTCCTGTTGCGTCTGAAAGTAGAAACTCGCCCGATTACAACGGTATGTGTACTTTTTCCCTAGGCTATGCTGGTTTCGCGTTTGGAGCAGCAGAATTGCGAAAAATTGTTTGCCTTGTCAAACATTTCTTGGCTTCAAACTCCCATATCTCGCGAACGGATTGACATAACCCAAAAATTCCTGTTGCGTCTGAAAGTAGAAACTCGCACGATTTCAACGGAATGTGTATTTTTTCCCTAGGCCATTCTGGTTTCGCGTTTGGAGCAGCAGAATTGCGAAAAATTTGTTCTCTTCTCAACCATTTGTTGGCTTCAAACTCCCATATCTCGCGAACGGATTGACCTAACCCAAAAATTCCTATTGCATCTGAAAGTAGAAACTCGCCCGATTACAACGGTAGGTGTATTTTTTCCCTACGCCATTCTGGTTATGCGTTTGGAGCAGCAGAATTGCGAAAAATTTGTTGTCTTCTCAACCATTTCTTAGCTTCAAACTCCCATATCTCACGAACGGATTGACCCAACCCAAAAATTCCTGTTGCGTCTGAAAGTAGAAACTCGCCCGATTACAACGGTATGTGTACTTTTTCCCTAGGCTATGCTGGTTTCGCGTTTGGAGCAGCAGAATTGCGAAAAATTGTTTGCCTTGTCAAACATTTCTTGGCTTCAAACTCCCATATCTCGCGAACGGATTGACATAACCCAAAAATTCCTGTTGCGTCTGAAAGTAGAAACTCGCACGATTTCAACGGAATGTGTATTTTTTCCCTAGGCCATTCTGGTTTCGCGTTTGGAGCAGCAGAATTGCGAAAAATTTGTTCTCTTCTCAACCATTTGTTGGCTTCAAACTCCCATATCTCGCGAACGGATTGACATAATCCAAGAATTCCAGTTGCGTCTGAAAGTAGAAACTCGCACGATTACAACGGAATGTGTATTTTTTCCCTAGGCCATTCTGGTTAAGCGTTTGGAGCAGCAGAAGTGCGAAAAATTTTGTGCCTTCTCAACCATTTCTTGGCTTCAAACTCCCATATCTCGCGAACGGATTGACCTAACCCAAAAATTCCTATTGCATCTGAAAGTACATACTCGCCCGATTAGAACGGTATTCGTATTTTTTCCCTAGGCCATTCTGGTTAAGCGATTGGAGCAGCAGAATTGCGAAAAATTTGTTCTCTTCTCAACCATTTGTTGGCTTCAAACTCCCATATCTCGCGAACGGATTGACCTAACCCAAAAATTCCTATTGCATCTGAAAGTAGAAACTCGCCCGATTACAACGGTATGTGTACTTTTTCCCTAGGCTATGCTGGTTTCGCGTTTGGAGCAGCAGAATTGCGAAAAATTGTTTGCCTTGTCAAACATTTCTTGGCTTCAAACTCCCATATCTCGCGAACGGATTGACATAACCCAAAAATTCCTGTTGGGTCTGAAAGTAGAAACTCGCACGATTTCAACGGAATGTGTATTTTTTCCCTAGGCCATTCTGGTTAAGCGTTTGGAGCAGCAGAAGTGCGAAAGATTTTGTGCCTTCTCAACCATTTCTTGGCTTCAAACTCCCATACCTCGCGAACGGATTGACCCAACCCAAAAATTCCTATTGCATCTGAAAGCAGAAACTCGCCCGATTACAACGGTATGTGTACTTTTTCCCTAGGCTATGCTGGTTTCGCGTTTGGAGCAGCAGAAATGCGAAAAATTGTTTGCCTTGTCAAACATTTCTTGGCTTCAAACTCCCATATCTCGCGAACGGATTGACATAACCCAAAAATTCCTGTTGCGTCTGAAAGTAGAAACTCGCACGATTTCAACGGAATGTGTATTTTTTCCCTAGGCCATTCTGGTTAAGCGTTTGGAGCAGCAGAAGTGCGAAAAATTTTGTGCCTTCTCAACCATTTCTTGGCTTCAAACTCCCATACCTCGCGAACGGATTGACCTAACCCAAAAATTCCTATTGCATCTGAAAGTAGAAACTCGCCCGATTACAATGGTATGTGTATTTTTTCCCTAGGCCATTCTGGTTAAGCGTTTGGAGCAGCAGAATTGCGAAAAATTTGTTCTCCTCTCAACCATTTGTTGGCTTCAAACTCCCATATCTCGCGAACGGATTGACCCAACCCAAAAATTCCTGTTGCGTCTGAAAGTAGAAACTCGCCCGATTACAACGGTTTGTGTACTTTTTCCCTAGGCTATTCTGGTTTCGCGTTTGGAGCAGCAGAATTGCGAAAAATTGTTTGCCTTGTCAAACATTTCTTGGCTTCAAACTCCCATATCTCGCGAACGGATTGACATAACCCAAAAATTCCTGTTGCGTCTGAAAGTAGAAACTCGCCCGATTACAACGGTATGTGTACTTTTTCCCTAGGCTACTCTGGTTAAGCGTTTGGAGCAGCAGAAGTGCGAAAAATTTTGTGCCTTCTCAACCATTTCTTGGCTTCAAACTCCCATATCTCGCGAACGGATTGACATAACCCAAAAATTCCTGTTGCGTCTGAAAGTAGAAACTCGCACGATTACAACGGAATGTGTATTTTTTCCCTAGGCCATTCTGGTTAAGCGTTTGGAGCAGCAGAAGAGCGAAAAATTTGTTGTCTTCTCAACCATTTCTTAGCTTCAAACTCCCATATCTCGCGAACGGATTGACCCAACCCAAAAATTCCTGTAGCGTCTGAAAGTAGAAACTCGCCCGATTACAACGGTATGTGTACTTTTTCCCTAGGCTATTCTGGTTTCGCGTTTGGAGCAGCAGAATTGCGAAAAATTGTTTGCCTTGTCAAACATTTCTTGGCTTCAAACTCCCATATCTCGCGAACGGATTGACCTAACCCAAAAATTCCTATTGCATCTGAAAGTAGAAACTCGCCCGATTACAACGGTAGGTGTATTTTTTCCCTACGCCATTCTGGTTATGCGTTTGGAGCAGCAGAATTGCGAAAAACTTGTTGTCTTCTCAACCATTTCTTAGCTTCAAACTCCCATATCTCACGAACGGATTGACCCAACCCAAAAATTCCTGTTGCGTCTGAAAGTAGAAACTCGCCCGATTACAACGGTATGTGTACTTTTTCCCTAGGCTATGCTGGTTTCGCGTTTGGAGCAGCAGAATTGCGAAAAATTGTTTGCCTTGTCAAACATTTCTTGGCTTCAAACTCCCATATCTCGCGAACGGATTGACATAACCCAAAAATTCCTGTTGCGTCTGAAAGTAGAAACTCGCCCGATTTCAACGGAATGTGTATTTTTTCCCTAGGCCATTCTGGTTTCGCGTTTGGAGCAGCAGAATTGCGAAAAATTTGTTCTCTTCTCAACCATTTGTTGGCTTCAAACTCCCATATCTCGCGAACGGATTGACATAATCCAAGAATTCCTGTTGCGTCTGAAAGTAGAAACTCGCACGATTACAACGGAATGTGTATTTTTTCCCTAGGCCATTCTGGTTAAGCGATTGGAGCAGCAGAATTGCGAAAAATTTGTTCTCTTCTCAACCATTTGTTGGCTTCAAACTCCCATATCTCGCGAACGGATTGACCTAACCCAAAAATTCCTATTGCATCTGAAAGTAGAAACTCGCCCGATTACAACGGTAGGTGTATTTTTTCCCTACGCCATTCTGGTTATGCGTTTGGAGCAGCAGAATTGCGAAAAATTTGTTGTCTTCTCAACCATTTCTTAGCTTCAAACTCCCATATCTCACGAACGGATTGACCCAACCCAAAAATTCCTGTTGCGTCTGAAAGTAGAAACTCGCCCGATTACAACGGTATGTGTACTTTTTCCCTAGGCTATGCTGGTTTCGCGTTTGGAGCAGCAGAATTGCGAAAAATTGTTTGCCTTGTCAAACATTTCTTGGCTTCAAACTCCCATATCTCGCGAACGGATTGACATAACCCAAAAATTCCTGTTGCGTCTGAAAGTAGAAACTCGCACGATTTCAACGGAATGTGTATTTTTTCCCTAGGCCATTCTGGTTTCGCGTTTGGAGCAGCAGAATTGCGAAAAATTTGTTCTCTTCTCAACCATTTGTTGGCTTCAAACTCCCATATCTCGCGAACGGATTGACATAATCCAAGAATTCCTGTTGCGTCTGAAAGTAGAAACTCGCACGATTACAACGGAATGTGTATTTTTTCCCTAGGCCATTCTGGTTAAGCGTTTGGAGCAGCAGAAGTGCGAAAAATTTTGTGCCTTCTCAACCATTTCTTGGCTTCAAACTCCCATATCTCGCGAACGGATTGACCTAACCCAAAAATTCCTATTGCATCTGAAAGTACATACTCGCCCGATTAGAACGGTATTCGTATTTTTTCCCTAGGCCATTCTGGTTAAGCGATTGGAGCAGCAGAATTGCGAAAAATTTGTTCTCTTCTCAACCATTTGTTGGCTTCAAACTCCCATATCTCGCGAACGGATTGACCTAACCCAAAAATTCCTATTGCATCTGAAAGTAGAAACTCGCCCGATTACAACGGTATGTGTACTTTTTCCCTAGGCTATGCTGGTTTCGCGTTTGGAGCAGCAGAATTGCGAAAAATTGTTTGCCTTGTCAAACATTTCTTGGCTTCAAACTCCCATATCTCGCGAACGGATTGACATAACCCAAAAATTCCTGTTGGGTCTGAAAGTAGAAACTCGCACGATTTCAACGGAATGTGTATTTTTTCCCTAGGCCATTCTGGTTAAGCGTTTGGAGCAGCAGAAGTGCGAAAGATTTTGTGCCTTCTCAACCATTTCTTGGCTTCAAACTCCCATACCTCGCGAACGGATTGACCCAACCCAAAAATTCCTATTGCATCTGAAAGCAGAAACTCGCCCGATTACAACGGTATGTGTACTTTTTCCCTAGGCTATGCTGGTTTCGCGTTTGGAGCAGCAGAAATGCGAAAAATTGTTTGCCTTGTCAAACATTTCTTGGCTTCAAATTCCCATATCTCGCGAACGGATTGACATAACCCAAAAATTCCTGTTGCGTCTGAAAGTAGAAACTCGCACGATTTCAACGGAATGTGTATTTTTTCCCTAGGCCATTCTGGTTAAGCGTTTGGAGCAGCAGAATTGCGAAAAATTTGTTCTCCTCTCAACCATTTGTTGGCTTCAAACTCCCATATCTCGCGAACGGATTGACCCAACCCAAAAATTCCTGTTGCGTCTGAAAGTAGAAACTCGCCCGATTACAACGGTATGTGTACTTTTTCCCTAGGCTATTCTGGTTTCGCGTTTGGAGCAGCAGAATTGCGAAAAATTGTTTGCCTTGTCAAACATTTCTTGGCTTCAAACTCCCATATCTCGCGAACGGATTGACATAACCCAAAAATTCCTGTTGCGTCTGAAAGTAGAAACTCGCCCGATTACAACGGTATGTGTACTTTTTCCCTAGGCTACTCTGGTTAAGCGTTTGGAGCAGCAGAAGTGCGAAAAATTTGTTCTCCTCTCAACCATTTGTTGGCTTCAAACTCCCATATCTCGCGAACGGATTGACCCAACCCAAAAATTCCTGTTGCGTCTGAAAGTAGAAACTCGCCCGATTACAACGATATGTGTACTTTTTCCCTAGGCTATTCTGGTTTCGCGTTTGGAGCAGCAGAATTGCGAAAAATTGTTTGCCTTGTCAAACATTTCTTGGCTTCAAACTCCCATATCTCGCGAACGGATTGACATAACCCAAAAATTCCTGTTGCGTCTGAAAGTAGAAACTCGCCCGATTACAACGGTATGTGTACTTTTTCCCTAGGCTACTCTGGTTAAGCGTTTGGAGCAGCAGAAGTGCGAAAAATTTTGTGCCTTCTCAACCATTTCTTGGCTTCAAACTCCCATATCTCGCGAACGGATTGACATAACCCAAAAATTCCTGTTGCGTCTGAAAGTAGAAACTCGCACGATTACAACGGAATGTGTATTTTTTCCCTAGGCCATTCTGGTTAAGCGTTTGGAGCAGCAGAAGTGCGAAAAATTTGTTGTCTTCTCAACCATTTCTTAGCTTCAAACTCCCATATCTCGCGAACGGATTGACCCAACCCAAAAATTCCTGTTGCGTCTGAAAGTAGAAACTCGCCCGATTACAACGGTATGCGTATTTTTTCCATAGGCCATTCTGGTTAAGCGATTGGAGCAGCAGAATTGCGAAAAATTTGTTGTCTTCTCAACCATTTCTTAGCTTCAAACTCCCATATCTCGCGAACGGATTGACCCAACCCAAAAATTCCTGTAGCGTCTGAAAGTAGAAACTCGCCCGATTACAACGGTATGTGTACTTTTTCCCTAGGCTATTCTGGTTTCGCGTTTGGAGCAGCAGAATTGCGAAAAATTGTTTGCCTTGTCAAACATTTCTTGGCTTCAAACTCCCATATCTCGCGAACGGATTGACCTAACCCAAAAATTCCTATTGCATCTGAAAGTAGAAACTCGCCCGATTACAACGGTAGGTGTATTTTTTCCCTACGCCATTCTGGTTATGCGTTTGGAGCAGCAGAATTGCGAAAAATTTGTTGTCTTCTCAACCATTTCTTAGCTTCAAACTCCCATATCTCACGAACGGATTGACCCAACCCAAAAATTCCTGTTGCGTCTGAAAGTAGAAACTCGCCCGATTACAACGGTATGTGTACTTTTTCCCTAGGCTATGCTGGTTTCGCGTTTGGAGCAGCAGAATTGCGAAAAATTGTTTGCCTTGTCAAACATTTCTTGGCTTCAAACTCCCATATCTCGCGAACGGATTGACATAACCCAAAAATTCCTGTTGCGTCTGAAAGTAGAAACTCGCACGATTTCAACGGAATGTGTATTTTTTCCCTAGGCCATTCTGGCTTCGCGTTTGGAGCAGCAGAATTGCGAAAAATTTGTTCTCTTCTCAACCATTTGTTGGCTTCAAACTCCCATATCTCGCGAACGGATTGACCTAACCCAAAAATTCCTATTGCATCTGAAAGTAGAAACTCGCCCGATTACAACGGTAGGTGTATTTTTTCCCTACGCCATTCTGGTTATGCGTTTGGAGCAGCAGAATTGCGAAAAATTTGTTGTCTTCTCAACCATTTCTTAGCTTCAAACTCCCATATCTCACGAACGGATTGACCCAACCCAAAAATTCCTGTTGCGTCTGAAAGTAGAAACTCGCCCGATTACAACGGTATGTGTACTTTTTCCCTAGGCTATGCTGGTTTCGCGTTTGGAGCAGCAGAATTGCGAAAAATTGTTTGCCTTGTCAAACATTTCTTGGCTTCAAACTCCCATATCTCGCGAACGGATTGACATAACCCAAAAATTCCTGTTGCGTCTGAAAGTAGAAACTCGCACGATTTCAACGGAATGTGTATTTTTTCCCTAGGCCATTCTGGTTTCGCGTTTGGAGCAGCAGAATTGCGAAAAATTTGTTCTCTTCTCAACCATTTGTTGGCTTCAAACTCCCATATCTCGCGAACGGATTGACATAATCCAAGAATTCCTGTTGCGTCTGAAAGTAGAAACTCGCACGATTACAACGGAATGTGTATTTTTTCCCTAGGCCATTCTGGTTAAGCGTTTGGAGCAGCAGAAGTGCGAAAAATTTTGTGCCTTCTCAACCATTTCTTGGCTTCAAACTCCCATATCTCGCGAACGGATTGACCTAACCCAAAAATTCCTATTGCATCTGAAAGTACATACTCGCCCGATTAGAACGGTATTCGTATTTTTTCCCTAGGCCATTCTGGTTAAGCGATTGGAGCAGCAGAATTGCGAAAAATTTGTTCTCTTCTCAACCATTTGTTGGCTTCAAACTCCCATATCTCGCGAACGGATTGACCTAACCCAAAAATTCCTATTGCATCTGAAAGTAGAAACTCGCCCGATTACAACGGTATGTGTACTTTTTCCCTAGGCTATGCTGGTTTCGCGTTTGGAGCAGCAGAATTGCGAAAAATTGTTTGCCTTGTCAAACATTTCTTGGCTTCAAACTCCCATATCTCGCGAACGGATTGACATAACCCAAAAATTCCTGTTGGGTCTGAAAGTAGAAACTCGCACGATTTCAACGGAATGTGTATTTTTTCCCTAGGCCATTCTGGTTAAGCGTTTGGAGCAGCAGAAGTGCGAAAGATTTTGTGCCTTCTCAACCATTTCTTGGCTTCAAACTCCCATACCTCGCGAACGGATTGACCCAACCCAAAAATTCCTATTGCATCTGAAAGCAGAAACTCGCCCGATTACAACGGTATGTGTACTTTTTCCCTAGGCTATGCTGGTTTCGCGTTTGGAGCAGCAGAAATGCGAAAAATTGTTTGCCTTGTCAAACATTTCTTGGCTTCAAATTCCCATATCTCGCGAACGGATTGACATAACCCAAAAATTCCTGTTGCGTCTGAAAGTAGAAACTCGCACGATTTCAACGGAATGTGTATTTTTTCCCTAGGCCATTCTGGTTAAGCGTTTGGAGCAGCAGAATTGCGAAAAATTTGTTCTCCTCTCAACCATTTGTTGGCTTCAAACTCCCATATCTCGCGAACGGATTGACCCAACCCAAAAATTCCTGTTGCGTCTGAAAGTAGAAACTCGCCCGATTACAACGGTATGTGTACTTTTTCCCTAGGCTATTCTGGTTTCGCGTTTGGAGCAGCAGAATTGCGAAAAATTGTTTGCCTTGTCAAACATTTCTTGGCTTCAAACTCCCATATCTCGCGAACGGATTGACATAACCCAAAAATTCCTGTTGCGTCTGAAAGTAGAAACTCGCCCGATTACAACGGTATGTGTACTTTTTCCCTAGGCTACTCTGGTTAAGCGTTTGGAGCAGCAGAAGTGCGAAAAATTTGTTCTCCTCTCAACCATTTGTTGGCTTCAAACTCCCATATCTCGCGAACGGATTGACCCAACCCAAAAATTCCTGTTGCGTCTGAAAGTAGAAACTCGCCCGATTACAACGATATGTGTACTTTTTCCCTAGGCTATTCTGGTTTCGCGTTTGGAGCAGCAGAATTGCGAAAAATTGTTTGCCTTGTCAAACATTTCTTGGCTTCAAACTCCCATATCTCGCGAACGGATTGACATAACCCAAAAATTCCTGTTGCGTCTGAAAGTAGAAACTCGCCCGATTACAACGGTATGTGTACTTTTTCCCTAGGCTACTCTGGTTAAGCGTTTGGAGCAGCAGAAGTGCGAAAAATTTTGTGCCTTCTCAACCATTTCTTGGCTTCAAACTCCCATATCTCGCGAACGGATTGACATAACCCAAAAATTCCTGTTGCGTCTGAAAGTAGAAACTCGCACGATTACAACGGAATGTGTATTTTTTCCCTAGGCCATTCTGGTTAAGCGTTTGGAGCAGCAGAAGTGCGAAAAATTTGTTGTCTTCTCAACCATTTCTTAGCTTCAAACTCCCATATCTCGCGAACGGATTGACCCAACCCAAAAATTCCTGTTGCGTCTGAAAGTAGAAACTCGCCCGATTACAACGGTATGCGTATTTTTTCCATAGGCCATTCTGGTTAAGCGATTGGAGCAGCAGAATTGCGAAAAATTTGTTGTCTTCTCAACCATTTCTTAGCTTCAAACTCCCATATCTCGCGAACGGATTGACCCAACCCAAAAATTCCTGTAGCGTCTGAAAGTAGAAACTCGCCCGATTACAACGGTATGTGTACTTTTTCCCTAGGCTATTCTGGTTTCGCGTTTGGAGCAGCAGAATTGCGAAAAATTGTTTGCCTTGTCAAACATTTCTTGGCTTCAAACTCCCATATCTCGCGAACGGATTGACCTAACCCAAAAATTCCTATTGCATCTGAAAGTAGAAACTCGCCCGATTACAACGGTAGGTGTATTTTTTCCCTACGCCATTCTGGTTATGCGTTTGGAGCAGCAGAATTGCGAAAAATTTGTTGTCTTCTCAACCATTTCTTAGCTTCAAACTCCCATATCTCACGAACGGATTGACCCAACCCAAAAATTCCTGTTGCGTCTGAAAGTAGAAACTCGCCCGATTACAACGGTATGTGTACTTTTTCCCTAGGCTATGCTGGTTTCGCGTTTGGAGCAGCAGAATTGCGAAAAATTGTTTGCCTTGTCAAACATTTCTTGGCTTCAAACTCCCATATCTCGCGAACGGATTGACATAACCCAAAAATTCCTGTTGCGTCTGAAAGTAGAAACTCGCACGATTTCAACGGAATGTGTATTTTTTCCCTAGGCCATTCTGGCTTCGCGTTTGGAGCAGCAGAATTGCGAAAAATTTGTTCTCTTCTCAACCATTTGTTGGCTTCAAACTCCCATATCTCGCGAACGGATTGACATAATCCAAGAATTCCTGTTGCGTCTGAAAGTAGAAACTCGCACGATTACAACGGAATGTGTATTTTTTCCCTAGGCCATTCTGGTTAAGCGATTGGAGCAGCAGAATTGCGAAAAATTTGTTCTCTTCTCAACCATTTGTTGGCTTCAAACTCCCATATCTCGCGAACGGATTGACCTAACCCAAAAATTCCTATTGCATCTGAAAGTAGAAACTCGCCCGATTACAACGGTAGGTGTATTTTTTCCCTACGCCATTCTGGTTATGCGTTTGGAGCAGCAGAATTGCGAAAAATTTGTTGTCTTCTCAACCATTTCTTAGCTTCAAACTCCCATATCTCACGAACGGATTGACCCAACCCAAAAATTCCTGTTGCGTCTGAAAGTAGAAACTCACCCGATTACAACGGTATGTGTACTTTTTCCCTAGGCTATGCTGGTTTCGCGTTTGGAGCAGCAGAATTGCGAAAAATTGTTTGCCTTGTCAAACATTTCTTGGCTTCAAACTCCCATATCTCGCGAACGGATTGACATAACCCAAAAATTCCTGTTGGGTCTGAAAGTAGAAACTCGCACGATTTCAACGGAATGTGTATTTTTTCCCTAGGCCATTCTGGTTAAGCGTTTGGAGCAGCAGAAGTGCGAAAGATTTTGTGCCTTCTCAACCATTTCTTGGCTTCAAACTCCCATACCTCGCGAACGGATTGACCCAACCCAAAAATTCCTATTGCATCTGAAAGCAGAAACTCGCCCGATTACAACGGTATGTGTACTTTTTCCCTAGGCTATGCTGGTTTCGCGTTTGGAGCAGCAGAAATGCGAAAAATTGTTTGCCTTGTCAAACATTTCTTGGCTTCAAACTCCCATATCTCGCGAACGGATTGACATAACCCAAAAATTCCTGTTGCGTCTGAAAGTAGAAACTCGCACGATTTCAACGGAATGTGTATTTTTTCCCTAGGCCATTCTGGTTAAGCGTTTGGAGCAGCAGAAGTGCGAAAAATTTTGTGCCTTCTCAACCATTTCTTGGCTTCAAACTCCCATACCTCGCGAACGGATTGACCTAACCCAAAAATTCCTATTGCATCTGAAAGTAGAAACTCGCCCGATTACAATGGTATGTGTATTTTTTCCCTAGGCCATTCTGGTTAAGCGTTTGGAGCAGCAGAATTGCGAAAAATTTGTTCTCTTCTCAACCATTTGTTGGCTTCAAACTCCCATATCTCGCGAACGGATTGACCCAACCCAAAAATTCCTGTTGCGTCTGAAAGTAGAAACTCGCCCGATTACAACGGTATGTGTACTTTTTCCCTAGGCTATTCTGGTTTCGCGTTTGGAGCAGCAGAATTGCGAAAAATTGTTTGCCTTGTCAAACATTTCTTGGCTTCAAACTCCCATATCTCGCGAACGGATTGACATAACCCAAAAATTCCTGTTGCGTCTGAAAGTAGAAACTCGCCCGATTACAACGGTATGTGTACTTTTTCCCTAGGCTATTCTGGTTAAGCGTTTGGAGCAGCAGAAGTGCGAAAAATTTTGTGCCTTCTCAACCATTTCTTGGCTTCAAACTCCCATATCTCGCGAACGGATTGACATAACCCAAAAATTCCTGTTGCGTCTGAAAGTAGAAACTCGCACGATTACAACGGAATGTGTATTTTTTCCCTAGGCCATTCTGGTTAAGCGTTTGGAGCAGCAGAAGTGCGAAAAATTTGTTGTCTTCTCAACCATTTCTTAGCTTCAAACTCCCATATCTCGCGAACGGATTGACCCAACCCAAAAATTCCTGTTGCGTCTGAAAGTAGAAACTCGCCCGATTACAACGGTATGCGTATTTTTTCCATAGGCCATTCTGGTTAAGCGATTGGAGCAGCAGAATTGCGAAAAATTTGTTGTCTTCTCAACCATTTCTTAGCTTCAAACTCCCATATCTCGCGAACGGATTGACCCAACCCAAAAATTCCTGTAGCGTCTGAAAGTAGAAACTCGCCCGATTACAACGGTATGTGTACTTTTTCCCTAGGCTATTCTGGTTTCGCGTTTGGAGCAGCAGAATTGCGAAAAATTGTTTGCCTTGTCAAACATTTCTTGGCTTCAAACTCCCATATCTCGCGAACGGATTGACATAACCCAAGAATTCCTGTTGCGTCTGAAAGTAGAAACTCGCACGATTACAACGGAATGTGTATTTTTTCCCTAGGCCATTCTGGTTAAGCGTTTGGAGCAGCAGAAGTGCGAAAAATTTGTTGTCTTCTCAACCATTTCTTAGCTTCAAACTCCCATATCTCGCGAACGGATTGACCCAACCCAAAAACTCCTGTTGCGTCTGAAAGTAGAAACTCGCCCGATTACAACGGTATGCGTATTTTTTCCCTAGGCCATTCTGGTTAAGCGATTGGAGCAGCAGAATTGCGAAAAATTTGTTGTCTTCTCAACCATTTCTTAGCTTCAAACTCCCATATCTCGCGAACGGATTGACCCAACCCAAAAATTCCTGTTGCGTCTGAAAGTAGAAACTCGCCCGATTACAACGGTATGTGTACTTTTTCCCTAAGCTATTCTGGTTTCGCGTTTGGAGCAGCAGAATTGCGAAAAATTGTTTGCCTTGTCAAACATTTCTTGGCTTCAAACTCCCATATCTCGCGAACGGATTGACATAACCCAAGAATTCCTGTTGCGTCTGAAAGTAGAAACTCGCACGATTACAACGGAATGTGTATTTTTTCCCTAGGTCATTCTGGTTAAGCGTTTGGAGCAGCAGAAGTGCGAAAAATTTTGTGCCTTCTCAACCATTTCTTGGCTTCAAACTCCCATATCTCGCGAACGGATTGACCTAACCCAAAAATCCCTTTTGCATCTGAAAGTAGATACTCGCCCGATTACAACGGTATGCGTATTTTTTCCCTAGGCCATTCTGGTTAAGCGATTGGAGCAGCAGAATTGCGAAAAATTTGTTCTCTTCTCAACCATTTGTTGGCTTCAAACTCCCATATCTCGCGAACGGATTGACCTAACCCAAAAATTCCTATTGCATCTGAAAGTAGAAACTCGGCCGATTACAACGGTAGGTGTATTTTTTCCCTACGCCATTCTGGTTATGCGTTTGGAGCAGCAGAATTGCGAAAAATTTGTTGTCTTCTCAACCATTTCTTAGCTTCAAACTCCCATATCTCGCGAACGGATTGACCCAACCCAAAAATTCCTGTTGCGTCTGAAAGTAGAAACTCGCCCGATTACAACGGTATGTGTACTTTTTCCCTAGGCTATTCTGGTTTCGCGTTTGGAGCAGCAGAATTGCGAAAAATTGTTTGCCTTGTCAAACATTTCTTGGCTTCAAACTCCCATATCTCGCGAACGGATTGACATAACCCAGAAATTCCTGTTGCGTCTGAAAGTAGAAACTCGCACGATTTCAACGGAATGTGTATTTTTTCCCTAGGCCATTCTGGTTAAGCGTTTGGAGCAGCAGAAGTGCGAAAAATTTTGTGCCTTCTCAACCATTTCTTGGCTTCAAACTCCCATACCTCGCGAACGGATTGACCTAACCCAAAAATTCCTATTGCATCTGAAAGTAGAAACTCGCCCGATTACAATGGTATGTGTATTTTTTCCCTAGGCCATTCTGGTTAAGCGTTTGGAGCAGCAGAATTGCGAAAAATTTGTTCTCTTCTCAACCATTTGTTGGCTTCAAACTCCCATATCTCGCGAACGGATTGACCCAACCCAAAAATTCCTGTTGCGTCTGAAAGTAGAAACTCGCCCGATTACAACGGTATGTGTACTTTTTCCCTAGGCTATTCTGGTTTCGCGTTTGGAGCAGCAGAATTGCGAAAAATTGTTTGCCTTGTCAAACATTTCTTGGCTTCAAACTCCCATATCTCGCGAACGGATTGACATAACCCAAAAATTCCTGTTGCGTCTGAAAGTAGAAACTCGCCCGATTACAACGGTATGTGTACTTTTTCCCTAGGCTATTCTGGTTAAGCGTTTGGAGCAGCAGAAGTGCGAAAAATTTTGTGCCTTCTCAACCATTTCTTGGCTTCAAACTCCCATATCTCGCGAACGGATTGACATAACCCAAAAATTCCTGTTGCGTCTGAAAGTAGAAACTCGCACGATTACAACGGAATGTGTATTTTTTCCCTAGGCCATTCTGGTTAAGCGTTTGGAGCAGCAGAAGTGCGAAAAATTTGTTGTCTTCTCAACCATTTCTTAGCTTCAAACTCCCATATCTCGCGAACGGATTGACCCAACCCAAAAATTCCTGTTGCGTCTGAAAGTAGAAACTCGCCCGATTACAACGGTATGCGTATTTTTTCCATAGGCCATTCTGGTTAAGCGATTGGAGCAGCAGAATTGCGAAAAATTTGTTGTCTTCTCAACCATTTCTTAGCTTCAAACTCCCATATCTCGCGAACGGATTGACCCAACCCAAAAATTCCTGTAGCGTCTGAAAGTAGAAACTCGCCCGATTACAACGGTATGTGTACTTTTTCCCTAGGCTATTCTGGTTTCGCGTTTGGAGCAGCAGAATTGCGAAAAATTGTTTGCCTTGTCAAACATTTCTTGGCTTCAAACTCCCATATCTCGCGAACGGATTGACATAACCCAAGAATTCCTGTTGCGTCTGAAAGTAGAAACTCGCACGATTACAACGGAATGTGTATTTTTTCCCTAGGCCATTCTGGTTAAGCGTTTGGAGCAGCAGAAGTGCGAAAAATTTGTTGTCTTCTCAACCATTTCTTAGCTTCAAACTCCCATATCTCGCGAACGGATTGACCCAACCCAAAAACTCCTGTTGCGTCTGAAAGTAGAAACTCGCCCGATTACAACGGTATGCGTATTTTTTCCCTAGGCCATTCTGGTTAAGCGATTGGAGCAGCAGAATTGCGAAAAATTTGTTGTCTTCTCAACCATTTCTTAGCTTCAAACTCCCATATCTCGCGAACGGATTGACCCAACCCAAAAATTCCTGTTGCGTCTGAAAGTAGAAACTCGCCCGATTACAACGGTATGTGTACTTTTTCCCTAAGCTATTCTGGTTTCGCGTTTGGAGCAGCAGAATTGCGAAAAATTGTTTGCCTTGTCAAACATTTCTTGGCTTCAAACTCCCATATCTCGCGAACGGATTGACATAACCCAAGAATTCCTGTTGCGTCTGAAAGTAGAAACTCGCACGATTACAACGGAATGTGTATTTTTTCCCTAGGTCATTCTGGTTAAGCGTTTGGAGCAGCAGAAGTGCGAAAAATTTTGTGCCTTCTCAACCATTTCTTGGCTTCAAACTCCCATATCTCGCGAACGGATTGACCTAACCCAAAAATCCCTTTTGCATCTGAAAGTAGATACTCGCCCGATTACAACGGTATGCGTATTTTTTCCCTAGGCCATTCTGGTTAAGCGATTGGAGCAGCAGAATTGCGAAAAATTTGTTCTCTTCTCAACCATTTGTTGGCTTCAAACTCCCATATCTCGCGAACGGATTGACCTAACCCAAAAATTCCTATTGCATCTGAAAGTAGAAACTCGGCCGATTACAACGGTAGGTGTATTTTTTCCCTACGCCATTCTGGTTATGCGTTTGGAGCAGCAGAATTGCGAAAAATTTGTTGTCTTCTCAACCATTTCTTAGCTTCAAACTCCCATATCTCGCGAACGGATTGACCCAACCCAAAAATTCCTGTTGCGTCTGAAAGTAGAAACTCGCCCGATTACAACGGTATGTGTACTTTTTCCCTAGGCTATTCTGGTTTCGCGTTTGGAGCAGCAGAATTGCGAAAAATTGTTTGCCTTGTCAAACATTTCTTGGCTTCAAACTCCCATATCTCGCGAACGGATTGACATAACCCAGAAATTCCTGTTGCGTCTGAAAGTAGAAACTCGCACGATTTCAACGGAATGTGTATTTTTTCCCTAGGCCATTCTGGTTAAGCGTTTGGAGCAGCAGAAGTGCGAAAAATTTTGTGCCTTCTCAACCATTTCTTGGCTTCAAACTCCCATACCTCGCGAACGGATTGACCTAACCCAAAAATTCCTATTGCATCTGAAAGTAGAAACTCGCCCGATTACAATGGTATGTGTATTTTTTCCCTAGGCCATTCTGGTTAAGCGTTTGGAGCAGCAGAATTGCGAAAAATTTTTAGCGTTTCAACCATTTCTTGGCTTCAAACTCCCATACCTCGCGAACGGATTGACCTAACCCAAAAATTCCTATTGCATCTGAAAGTAGAAACTCGCCCGATTACAATGGTATGTGTATTTTTTCCCTAGGCCATTCTGGTTAAGCGTTTGGAGCAGCAGAATTGCGAAAAATTTTTAGCGTTTCAACCATTTCTTGGCTTCAAACTCCCATATCTCGCGAACGGATTGACCTAACCCAAAAATCCCTTTTGCATCTGAAAGTAGATACTCGCCCGATTACAACGGTATGCGTATTTTTTCCCTAGGCCATTCTGGTTAAGCGATTGGAGCAGCAGAATTGCGAAAAATTTGTTCTCTTCTCAACCATTTGTTGGCTTCAAACTCCCATATCTCGCGAACGGATTGACCTAACCCAAAAATTCCTATTGCATCTGAAAGTAGAAACTCGGCCGATTACAACGGTAGGTGTATTTTTTCCCTACGCCATTCTGGTTATGCGTTTGGAGCAGCAGAATTGCGAAAAATTTGTTGTCTTCTCAACCATTTCTTAGCTTCAAACTCCCATATCTCGCGAACGGATTGACCCAACCCAAAAATTCCTGTTGCGTCTGAAAGTAGAAACTCGCCCGATTACAACGGTATGTGTACTTTTTCCCTAGGCTATTCTGGTTTCGCGTTTGGAGCAGCAGAATTGCGAAAAATTGTTTGCCTTGTCAAACATTTCTTGGCTTCAAACTCCCATATCTCGCGAACGGATTGACATAACCCAGAAATTCCTGTTGCGTCTGAAAGTAGAAACTCGCACGATTTCAACGGAATGTGTATTTTTTCCCTAGGCCATTCTGGTTAAGCGTTTGGAGCAGCAGAAGTGCGAAAAATTTTGTGCCTTCTCAACCATTTCTTGGCTTCAAACTCCCATACCTCGCGAACGGATTGACCTAACCCTAAAATTCCTATTGCATCTGAAAGTAGAAACTCGCCCGATTACAATGGTATGTGTATTTTTTCCCTAGGCCATTCTGGTTAAGCGTTTGGAGCAGCAGAATTGCGAAAAATTTTTAGCGTTTCAACCATTTCTTGGCTTCAAACTCCCATATCTCGGGAACGGTTTGACCCAACACAAAAATTCCTGTTGCGTCTGAAAGTAGAAACTCGCCTGATTGCAACGGTATGTGTATTTTTTCCCTATGCCATTCTGGCTAAACGTTTGGAGCAGCAGAATTGCGAAAAATTTTTTGCCTTGTCAAACATTTCTTGGCTTCAAACTCCCATATCTCGCGAACGGATTGACATAACCCAAGAATTCCTGTTGCGTCTGAAAGTAGAAACTCGCACGATTAGAACGGAATGTGTATTTTTTCCCTAGGCCATTCTGGTTAAGCGTTTGGAGCAGCAGAAGTGCGAAAAATTTTGTGCCTTCTCAACCATTTCTTGGCTTCAAACTCCCATATCTCTCGAACGGATTGACCTAACCCAAAAATTCCTTTTGCATCTGAAAGTAGAAACTCGCCCGATTACAACGGTATGCGTATTTTTTCCCTAGGCCATACTGGTTAAGCGATTGGAGGAGCAGAATTGCGAAAAATTTGTTGTCTTCTCAACCATTTCTTAGCTTCAAACTCCCATATCTCGGGAACGGATTGACCCAACCCAAAAATTCCTGTTGCGTCTGAAAGTAGAAACTCGCCCGATTACAACGGTATGCGTATTTTTTCCCTAGGCCATTCTGGTTAAGCGATTGGAGCAGCAGAATTGCGAAAAATTTGTTGTCTTCTCAACCATTTGTTGGCTTCAAACTTCCATATCTCGCGAACGGATTGACCTAACCCGAAAATTCCTATTGCATCTGAAAGTAGAAACACGCACGATTACAACGGAATGTGTATTTTTTCCCTAGGCCATTCTGGTTTCGCGTTTGGAGCAGCAGAATTGCGAAAAATTTTTTGCCTTGTCAAACATTTCTTGGCTTCAAACTCCCATATCTCGCGAACGGATTGACATAACCCAAGAATTCCTGTTGCGTCTGAAAGTAGAAACTCGCAGGATTACAACGGAATGTGTATTTTTTCCCTAGGCCATTCTGGTTAAGCGTTTGGAGCAGCAGAAGTGCGAAAAATTTTGTGCCTTCTCAACCATTTCTTGGCTTCAAACTCCCATATCTCGCGAACGGATTGACCTAACCCAAAAATTCCTATTGCATCTGAAAGTAGAAACTCGCCCGATTACAACGGTATGCGTATTTTTTCCCTAGGCCATACTGGTTAAGCGATTGGAGCAGCAGAATTGCGAAAAATTTGTTGTCTTCTCAACCATTTCTTAGCTTCAAACTCCCATATCTCGCGAACGGATTGACCAAACCCAAAAATTCCTGTTGCGTCTGAAAGTAGAAACTCGCCCGATTACAACGGTATGCGTATTTTTTCCCTAGGCCATTCTGGTTAAGCGATTGGAGCAGCAGAATTGCGAAAAATTTGTTGTCTTCTCAACCATTTCTTAGCTTCAAACTCCCATATCTCGCGAACGGATTGACCCAACCCAAAAATTCCTGTTGCGTCTGAAAGTAGAAACTCGCCCGATTACAACGGTATGTGTACTTTTTCCCTAGGCTATTCTGGTTTCGCGTTTGGAGCAGCAGAATTGCGAAAAATTGTTTGCCTTGTCAAACATTTCTTGGCTTCAAACACCCATATCTCGCGAACGGATTGACATAACCCAAGAATTCCTGTTGCGTCTGAAAGTAGAAACTCGCACGATTACAACGGAATGTGTATTTTTTCCCTAGGCCATTCTGGTTAAGCGTTTGGAGCAGCAGAAGTGCGAAAAATTTTGTGCCTTCTCAACCATTTCTTGGCTTCAAACTCCCATATCTCGCGAACGGATTGACCTAACCCAAAAATTCCTATTGCATCTGAAAGTAGATACTCGCCCGATTACAACGGTATGCGTATTTTTTCCCTAGGCAATTCTGGTTAAGCGATTGGAGCAGCAGAATTGCGAAAAATTTGTTCTCTTCTCAACCATTTGTTGGCTTCAAACTCCCATATCTCGCGAACGGATTGACCTAACCCAAAAATTCCTATTGCATCTGAAAGTAGAAACTCGCCCGATTACAACGGTAGGTGTATTTTTTCCCTAGGCCATTCTGGTTTCGCGTTTGGAGCAGCAGAATTGCGAAAAATTTTTTGCCTTGTCAAACATTTCTTGGCTTCAAACTCCCATATCTCGCGAACGGATTGACATAACCCAAGAATTCCTGTTGCGTCTGAAAGTAGAAACTCGCAGGAATACAACGGAATGTGTATTTTTTCCCTAGGCCATTCTGGTTAAGCGTTTGGAGCAGCAGAAGTGCGAAAAATTTTGTGCCTTCTCAACCATTTCTTGGCTTCAAACTCCCATATCTCGCGAACGGATTGACCTAACCCAAAAATTCCTATTGCATCTGAAAGTAGAAACTCGCCCGATTACAACGGTATGCGTATTTTTTCCCTAGGCCATACTGGTTAAGCGATTGGAGCAGCAGAATTGCGAAAAATTTGTTGTCTTCTCAACCATTTCTTAGCTTCAAACTCCCATATCTCGCGAACGGATTGACCAAACCCAAAAATTCCTGTTGCGTCTGAAAGTAGAAACTCGCCCGATTACAACGGTATGCGTATTTTTTCCCTAGGCAATTCTGGTTAAGCGATTGGAGCAGCAGAATTGCGAAAAATTTGTTCTCTTCTCAACCATTTGTTGGCTTCAAACTCCCATATCTCGCGAACGGATTGACCTAACCCAAAAATTCCTATTGCATCTGAAAGTAGAAACTCGCCCGATTACAACGGTAGGTGTATTTTTTCCCTACGCCATTCTGGTTATGCGTTTGGAGCAGCAGAATTGCGAAAAATTTGTTGTCTTCTCAACCATTTCTTAGCTTCAAACTCCCATATCTCGCGAACGGATTGACCAAACCCAAAAATTCCTGTTGCGTCTGAAAGTAGAAACTCGCCCGATTACAACGGTATGCGTATTTTTTCCCTAGGCCATTCTGGTTAAGCGATTGGAGCAGCAGAATTGCGAAAAATTTGTTGTCTTCTCAACCATTTCTTAGCTTCAAACTCCCATATCTCGCGAACGGATTGACCCAACCCAAAAATTCCTGTTGCGTCTGAAAGTAGAAACTCGCCCGATTACAACGGTATGTGTACTTTTTCCCTAGGCTATTCTGGTTTCGCGTTTGGAGCAGCAGAATTGCGAAAAATTGTTTGCCTTGTCAAACATTTCTTGGCTTCAAACACCCATATCTCGCGAACGGATTGACATAACCCAAGAATTCCTGTTGCGTCTGAAAGTAGAAACTCGCACGATTACAACGGAATGTGTATTTTTTCCCTAGGCCATTCTGGTTAAGCGTTTGGAGCAGCAGAAGTGCGAAAAATTTTGTGCCTTCTCAACCATTTCTTGGCTTCAAACTCCCATATCTCGCGAACGGATTGACCTAACCCAAAAATTCCTATTGCATCTGAAAGTAGATACTCGCCCGATTACAACGGTATGCGTATTTTTTCCCTAGGCAATTCTGGTTAAGCGATTGGAGCAGCAGAATTGCGAAAAATTTGTTCTCTTCTCAACCATTTGTTGGCTTCAAACTCCCATATCTCGCGAACGGATTGACCTAACCCAAAAATTCCTATTGCATCTGAAAGTAGAAACTCGCCCGATTACAACGGTAGGTGTATTTTTTCCCTACGCCATTCTGGTTATGCGTTTGGAGCAGCAGAATTGCGAAAAATTTGTTGTCTTCTCAACCATTTCTTAGCTTCAAACTCCCATATCTCGCGAATGGATTCACCCAACCCAAAAATTCCTGTTGCGTCTGAAAGTAGAAACTCGCCCGATTACAACGGTATGTGTACTTTTTCCCTGGGCTATGCTGGTTTCGCGTTTGGAGCAGCAGAATTGCGAAAAATTGTTTGCCTTGTCAAACATTTCTTGGCTTCAAACTCCCATATCTCGCGAACGGATTGACATAACCCAAAAATTCCTGTTGCGTCTGAAAGTAGAAACTCGCACGATTTCAACGGAATGTGTATTTTTTCCCTAGGCCATTCTGGTTAAGCGTTTGGAGCAGCAGAAGTGCGAAAAATTTTGTGCCTTCTCAACCATTTCTTGGCTTCAAACTCCCATACCTCGCGAACGGATTGACCTAACCCAAAAATTCCTATTGCATCTGAAAGTAGAAACTCGCCAGATTACAACGGTATGTGCATTTTTTCCCTAGGCCATTCTGGTTAAGCGTTTGGAGCAGCAGAATTGCGAAAAATTTTTTGCGTTTCAACCATTTCTTGGCTTCTAACTCCCATATCTCGCGAACGGTTTGACCCAACACAAAAATTCCTGTTGCGTCTGAAAGTAGAAACTCGCCCGATTGCAACGGTATGTGTATTTTTTCCCTATGCCATTCTGGCTAAACGTTTGGAGCAGCAGAATTGCCAAAAATTTGTTGTCTTCTCAACCATCTCTTAGCTTCGAACTCCCATATCTCGCGAACGGATTGACCTAACCCAAAAATTCCTATTGCATCTGAAAGTAGAAACTCGCCAGATTACAACGGTTAGTGCATTTATTCCCTAGGCCATTGTGGTTAAGCGTTTGGAGCAGCAGAATTGCGAAGAATTTGTTCTCTTCTCAACCATTTGTTGGCTTCAAACTCCCATATCTCGCGAACGGATTGACCTAACGCAAAAATTCCTATTGCATCTGAAAGTAGAAACTCGCCAGATTACAACGGTATGTGCATTTTTTCCCTAGGCCATTCTGGTTAAGCGTTTGGAGCAGCAGAATTGCGAAAAATTTGTTCTCTTCTCAACCATTTGTTGGCTTCAAACTCCCATATCTCGCGAACGGAGTGACCTAACCCAAAAATTCCTATTGAATCTGAAAGTAGAAACTCGCACGATTACAACGGAATGTGTATTTTTTCCCTAGGCCATTCTGGTTAAGCGTTTGGAGCAGCAGAATTGCGAAAAATTTTTTGCCTTGTCAAACATTTCTTGGCTTCAAACTCCCATATCTCGCGAACTGATTGACCTAACCCAAAAATTCCTATTGCATCTGAAAGTAGAAACTCGCTAGATTACAACGGTATGTGCATTTTTTCCCTAGGCCATTCTGGTTAAGCGTTTGGAGCAGCAGAATTGCGAAAAATTTGTTCTCTTCTCAACCATCTGTTGGCTTCAAACTCCCATATCTCGCGAACTGATTGACCTAACCCAAAAATTCCTATTGCATCTGAAAGTAGAAACTCGCCAGATTACAACGGTATGTGCATTTTTTCCCTAGGCCATTCTGGTTAAGCGTTTGGAGCAGCAGAATTGCGAAAAATTTGTTCTCTTCTCAACCATTTGTTGGCTTCAAACTCCCATATCTCGCGAACGGATTGACCTAACCCGAAAATTCCTATTGCATCTGAAAGTAGAAACTCGCACGATTACAAAGGAATGTGCATTTTTTCCCTAGGCCATTCTGGTTAAGCGTTTGGAGCAGCAGAATTGCGAAAAATTTGTTCTCTTCTCAACCATTTGTTGGCTTCAAACTCCCATATCTCGCGAACGGATTGACCCAACCCAAAAATTCCTGTTGCGTCTGAAAGTAGAAACTCGCCCGATTACAACGGTATGTGTACTTTTTCCCTAGGCTATTCTGGTTTCGCGTTTGGAGCAGCAGAATTGCGAAAAATTGTTTGCCTTGTCAAACATTTCTTGGCTTCAATCTCCCATATCTCGCGAACGGATTGACATAACCCAAAAATTCCTGTTGCGTCTGAAAGTAGAAACTCGCACGATTTCAACGGAATGTGTATTTTTTCCCTAGGCCATTCTGGTTAAGCGTTTGGAGCAGCAGAATTGCGAAAAATTTGTTCTCTTCTCAACCATTTGTTGGCTTCAAACTCCCATATCTCGCGAACGGATTGACCTAACCCAAAAATTCCTATTGCATCTGAAAGTAGAAACTCGCCAGATTACAACGGTATGTGCATTTTTTCCCTAGGCCATTCTGGTTAAGCGTTTGGAGCAGCAGAATTGCGAAAAATTTGTTCTCTTCTCAACCATTTGTTGGCTTCAAACTCCCATATCTCGCGAACGGATTGACCCAACCCAAAAATTCCTGTTGCGTCTGAAAGTAGAAACTCGGCCGATTACAACGGTATGTGTACTTTTTCCCTAGGCTATTCTGGTTAAGCGTTTGGAGCAGCAGAAGTGCGAAAAATTTTGTGCCTTCTCAACCATTTCTTGGCTTCAAACTCCCATATCTCGCGAACGGATTGACATAACCCAAGAATTCCTGTTGCGTCCGAAAGTAGAAACTCGCCCGATTGCAACGGTATGTGTATTTTTTCCCTATGCCATTCTGGCTAAACGTTTGGAGCAGCAGAATTGCCAAAAATTTGTTGTCTTCTCAACCATCTCTTAGCTTCGAACTCCCATATCTCGCGAACGGATTGACCTAACCCAAAAATTCCTATTGCATCTGAAAGTAGAAACTCGCCAGATTACAACGGTATGTGCATTTATTCCCTAGGCCATTCTGGTTAAGCGTTTGGAGCAGCAGAATTGCGAAAAATTTGTTCTCTTCTCAACCATTTGTTGGCTTCAAACTCCCATATCTCGCGAACGGATTGACCTAACGCAAAAATTCCTATTGCATCTGAAAGTAGAAACTCGCCAGATTACAACGGTACGTGCATTTTTTCCCTAGGCCATTCTGGTTAAGCGTTTGGAGCAGCAGAATTGCGAAAAATTTGTTCCCTTCTCAACCATTTGTTGGGTTCAAGCTCCCATATCTCGCGAACTGATTGACCTATCCCAAAATATCCTATTGCATCTGAAAGTAGAAACTCGCCAGATTACAACGGTATGTGCATTTTTTCCCTAGGCCATTCTGGTTAAGCGTTTGGAGCAGCAGAATTGCGAAAAATTTGTTCTCTTCTCAACCATTTGTTGGCTTCAAACTCCCATATCTCGCGAACGGATTGACCTAACGCAAAAATTCCTATTGCATCTGAAAGTAGAAACTCGCCAGATTACAACGGTATGTGCATTTTTTCCCTAGGCCATTCTGGTTAAGCGTTTGGAGCAGCAGAATTGCGAAAAATTTGTTCTCTTCTCAACCATTTGATGGCTTCAAACTCCCATATCTCGCGAACGGATTGACCTAACCCGAAAATTCCTATTGCATCTGAAAGTAGAAACTCGCACGATTACAACGGAATGTGCATTTTTTCCCTAGGCCATTCTGGTTAAGCGTTTGGAGCAGCAGAATTGCGAAAAATTTGTTCTCTTCTCAACCATTTGTTGGCTTCAAACTCCCATATCTCGCGAACGGATTGACCCAACCCAAAAATTCCTGTTGCGTCTGAAAGTAGAAACTCGCCCGATTACAACGGTATGTGTACTTTTTCCCTAGGCTATTCTGGTTAAGCGTTTGGAGCAGCAGAAGTGCGAAAAATTTTGTGCCTTCTCAACCATTTCTTGGCTTCAAACTCCCATATCTCGCGAACGGATTGACCTAACCCAAAAATTCCTATTGCATCTGAAAGTCGAAACTCGCCCGATTACAACGGTATGTGTACTTTTTCCCTAGGCTATTCTGGTTTCGCGTTTGGAGCAGCTGAATTGCGAAAAATTGTTTGCCTTGTCAAACATTTCTTGGCTTCAAACTCCCATATCTCGCGAACTGATTGACCTAACCCAAAAATTCCTATTGCATCTGAAAGTAGAAACTCGCCAGATTACAACGGTATGTGCATTTTTTCCCCAGGCCATTCTGGTTAAGCGTTTGGAGCAGCAGAATTGCGAAAAATTTGTTCTCTTCTCAACCATTTGTTGGCTTCAAACTCCCATATCTCGCGAACGGATTGACCTAACGCAAAAATTCCTATTGCATCTGAAAGTAGAAACTCGCCAGATTACAACGGTATGTGCATTTTTTCCCTAGGCCATTCTGGTTAAGTGTTTGGAGCAGCAGAATTGCGAAAAATTTGTTCTCTTCTCAACCATTTGTTGGCTTCAAACTCCCATATCTCGCGAACGGATTGACCTAACCCGAAAATTCCTATTGCATCTGAAAGTAGAAACTCGCACGATTACAACGGAATGTGCATTTTTTCCCTAGGCCATTCTGGTTAAGCGTTTGGAGCAGCAGAATTGCGAAAAATTTGTTCTCTTCTCAACCATTTGTTGGCTTCAAACTCCCATATCTCGCGAACGGATTGACCTAACGCAAAAATTCCTATTGCATCTGAAAGTAGAAACTCGCCAGATTACAACGGTATGTGCATTTTTTCCCTAGGCCATTCTGGTTAAGCGTTTGGAGCAGCAGAATTGCGAAAAATTTGTTCTCTTCTCAACCATTTGTTGGCTTCAAACTCCCATATCTCGCGAACGGATTGACCTAACCCGAAAATTCCTATTGCATCTGAAAGTAGAAACTCGCACGATTACAACGGAATGTGCATTTTTTCCCTAGGCCATTCTGGTTAAGCGTTTGGAGCAGCAGAATTGCGAAAAATTTGTTCTCTTCTCAACCATTTGTTGGCTTCAAACTCCCATATCTCGCGAACGGATTGACCCAACCCAAAAATTCCTGTAGCGTCTGAAAGTAGAAACTCGCCCGATTACAACGGTATGTGTACTTTTTCCCTAGGCTATTCTGGTTAAGCGTTTGGAGCAGCAGAATTGCGAAAAATTTTGTGCCTTCTCAACCATTTCTTGGCTTCAAACTCCCATATCTCGCGAACGGATTGACCTAACCCAAAAATTCCTGTTGCGTCTGAAAGTAGAAACTCGCACGATTTCAACGGAATGTGTATTTTTTCCCTAGGCCATTCTGGTTAAGCGTTTGGAGCAGCAGAATTGCGAAAAATTTGTTCTCTTCTCAACCATTTGTTGGGTTCAAACTCCCATATCTCGCGAACGGAGTGACCTAACCCAAAAATTCCAATTGCATCTGAAAGTAGAAACTCGCACGATTACAACGGAATGTGTATTTTTTCCCTAGGCCATTCTGGTTAAGCGTTTGGAGCAGCAGAATTGCGAAAAATTTTTTGCCTCGTCAAACATTTCTTGGCTTCAAACTCCCATATCTCGCGAACTGATTGACCTAACCCAAAAATTCCTATTGCATCTGAAAGTAGAAACTCGCCAGATTACAACGGTATGTGCATTTTTTCCCTAGGCCATTCTGGTTATGCGTTTGGAGCAGCAGAATTGCGAAAAATTTGTTCTCTTCTCAACCATTTGTTGGCTTCAAACTCCCATATCTCGCGAACGGATTGACCTAACGCAAAAATTCCTATTGCATCTGAAAGTAGAAACTCGCCAGATTACAACGGTATGTGCATTTTTTCCCTAGGCCATTCTGGTTAAGCGTTTGGAGCAGCAGAATTGCGAAAAATTTGTTCTCTTATCAACCATTTGTTGGCTTCAAACTCCCATATCTCGCGAACGGATTGACCTAACCCGAAAATTCCTATTGCATCTGAAAGTAGAAACTCGCACGATTACAACGGAATGTGCATTTTTTCCCTAGGCCATTCTGGTTAAGCGTTTGGAGCAGCAGAATTGCGAAAAATTTGTTCTCTTCTCAACCATTTGTTGGCTTCAAACTCCCATATCTCGCGAACGGATTGACCCAACCCAAAAATTCCTGTTGCGTCTGAAAGTAGAAACTCGCCCGATTACAACGGTATGTGTACTTTTTCCCTAGGCTATTCTGGTTAAGCGTTTGGAGCAGCAGAAGTGCGAAAAATTTTGTGCCTTCTCAACCATTTCTTGGCTTCAAACTCCCATATCTCGCGAACGGATTGACCTAACCCAAAAATTCCTATTGCATCTGAAAGTCGAAACTCGCCCGATTACAACGGTATGTGTACTTTTTCCCTAGGCTATTCTGGTTTCGCGTTTGGAGCAGCTGAATTGCGAAAAATTGTTTGCCTCGTCAAACATTTCTTGGCTTCAAACTCCCATATCTCGCGAACTGATTGACCTAACGCAAAAATTCCTATTGCATCTGAAAGTAGAAACTCGCCAGATTACAACGGTATGTGCATTTTTTCCCTAGGCCATTCTGGTTAAGCGTTTGGAGCAGCAGAATTGCGAAAAATTTGTTCTCTTCTCAACCATTTGATGGCTTCAAACTCCCATATCTCGCGAACGGATTGACCTAACCCGAAAATTCCTATTGCATCTGAAAGTAGAAACTCGCACGATTACAACGGAATGTGCATTTTTTCCCTAGGCCATTCTGGTTAAGCGTTTGGAGCAGCAGAATTGCGAAAAATTTGTTCTCTTCTCAACCATTTGTTGGCTTCAAACTCCCATATCTCGCGAACGGATTGACCCAACCCAAAAATTCCTGTTGCGTCTGAAAGTAGAAACTCGCCCGATTACAACGGTATGTGTACTTTTTCCCTAGGCTATTCTGGTTAAGCGTTTGGAGCAGCAGAAGTGCGAAAAATTTTGTGCCTTCTCAACCATTTCTTGGCTTCAAACTCCCATATCTCGCGAACGGATTGACCTAACCCAAAAATTCCTATTGCATCTGAAAGTCGAAACTCGCCCGATTACAACGGTATGTGTACTTTTTCCCTAGGCTATTCTGGTTTCGCGTTTGGAGCTGCTGAATTGCGAAAAATTGTTTGCCTTGTCAAACATTTCTTGGCTTCAAACTCCCATATCTCGCGAACTGATTGACCTAACCCAAAAATTCCTATTGCATCTGAAAGTAGAAACTCGCCAGATTACAACGGTATGTGCATTTTTTCCCCAGGCCATTCTGGTTAAGCGTTTGGAGCAGCAGAATTGCGAAAAATTTGTTCTCTTCTCAACCATTTGTTGGCTTCAAACTCCCATATCTCGCGAACGGATTGACCTAACGCAAAAATTCCTATTGCATCTGAAAGTAGAAACTCGCCAGATTACAACGGTATGTGCATTTTTTCCCTAGGCCATTCTGGTTAAGCGTTTGGAGCAGCAGAATTGCGAAAAATTTGTTCTCTTCTCAACCATTTGTTGGCTTCAAACTCCCATATCTCGCGAACGGATTGACCTAACCCGAAAATTCCTATTGCATCTGAAAGTAGAAACTCGCACGATTACAACGGAATGTGCATTTTTTCCCTAGGCCATTCTGGTTAAGCGTTTGGAGCAGCAGAATTGCGAAAAATTTGTTCTCTTCTCAACCATTTGTTGGCTTCAAACTCCCATATCTCGCGAACGGATTGACCTAACCCGAAAATTCCTATTGCATCTGAAAGTAGAAACTCGCACGATTACAACGGAATGTGCATTTTTTCCCTAGGCCATTCTGGTTAAGCGTTTGGAGCAGCAGAATTGCGAAAAATTTGTTCTCTTCTCAACCATTTGTTGGCTTCAAACTCCCATATCTCGCGAACGGATTGACCTAACGCAAAAATTCCTATTGCATCTGAAAGTAGAAACTCGCCAGATTACAACGGTATGTGCATTTTTTCCCTAGGCCATTCTGGTTAAGCGTTTGGAGCAGCAGAATTGCGAAAAATTTGTTCTCTTCTCAACCATTTGTTGGCTTCAAACTCCCATATCTCGCGAACGGATTGACCTAACCCGAAAATTCCTATTGCATCTGAAAGTAGAAACTCGCACGATTACAACGGAATGTGCATTTTTTCCCTAGGCCATTCTGGTTAAGCGTTTGGAGCAGCAGAATTGCGAAAAATTTGTTCTCTTCTCAACCATTTGTTGGCTTCAAACTCCCATATCTCGCGAACGGATTGACCTAACGCAAAAATTCCTATTGCATCTGAAAGTAGAAACTCGCCAGATTACAACGGTATGTGCATTTTTTCCCTAGGCCATTCTGGTTAAGCGTTTGGAGCAGCAGAATTGCGAAAAATTTGTTCTCTTCTCAACCATTTGTTGGCTTCAAACTCCCATATCTCGCGAACGGATTGACCTAACCCGAAAATTCCTATTGCATCTGAAAGTAGAAACTCGCACGATTACAACGGAATGTGCATTTTTTCCCTAGGCCATTCTGGTTAAGCGTTTGGAGCAGCAGAATTGCGAAAAATTTGTTCTCTTCTCAACCATTTGTTGGCTTCAAACTCCCATATCTCGCGAACGGATTGACCTAACCCAAAAATTCCTATTGCATCTGAAAGTCGAAACTCGCCCGATTACAACGGTATGTGTACTTTTTCCCTAGGCTATTCTGGTTTCGCGTTTGGAGCAGCAGAATTGCGAAAAATTGTTTGCCTTGTCAAACATTTCTTGGCTTCAAACTCCCATATCTCGCGAACGGAGTGACCTAACCCAAAAATTCCAATTGCATCTGAAAGTAGAAACTCGCACGATTACAACGGAATGTGTATTTTTTCCCTTGGCCATTCTGGTTAAGCGTTTGGAACAGCAGAATTGCGAAAAATTTTTTGCCTCGTCAAACATTTCTTGGCTTCAAACTCCCATATCTCGCGAACTGATTGACCTAACCCAAAAATTCCTATTGCATCTGAAAGTAGAAACTCGCCAGATTACAACGGTATGTGCATTTTTTCCCTAGGCCATTCTGGTTAAGCGTTTGGAGCAGCAGAATTGCGAAAAATTTGTTCTCTTCTCAACCATTTGTTGGCTTCAAACTCCCATATCTCGCGAACGGATTGACCTAACGCAAAAATTCCTATTGCATCTGAAAGTCGAAACACGCCCGATTACAACGGTATGTGTACTTTTTCCCTAGGCTATTCTGGTTTCGCGTTTGGAGCAGCAGAATTGCGAAAAATTGTTTGCCTTGTCAAACATTTCTTGGCTTCAAACTCCCATATCTCGCGAACTGATTGACCTATCCCAAAAATTCCTATTGCATCTGAAAGTAGAAACTCGTCAGATTACAACGGTATGTGCATTTTTTCCCTAGGCCATTCTGGTTAAGCGTTTGGAGCAGCAGAATTGCGAAAAATTTGTTCTCTTCTCAACCATTTGTTGGCTTCAAACTCCCATATCTCGCGAACGGATTGACCTAACGCAAAAATTCCTATTGCATCTGAAAGTAGAAACTCGCCAGATTACAACGGTATGTGCATTTTTTCCCTAGGCCATTCTGGTTAAGCGTTTGGAGCAGCAGAATTGCGAAAAATTTGTTCTGTTCTCAACCATTTGTTGGCTTCAAACTCCCATATCTCGCGAACGGATTGACCTAACCCGAAAATTCCTATTGCATCTGAAAGTAGAAACTCGCACGATTACAACGGAATGTGCATTTTTTCCCTAGGCCATTCTGGTTAAGCGTTTGGAGCAGCAGAATTGCGAAAAATTTGTTCTCTTCTCAACCATTTGTTGGCTTCAAACTCCCATATCTCGCGAAAGGATTGACCCAACCCAAAAATTCCTGTTGCGTCTGAAAGTAGAAACTCGCCCGATTACAACGGTATGTGTACTTTTTCCCTAGGCTATTCTGGTTAAGCGTTTGGAGCAGCAGAAGTGCGAAAAATTTTGTGCCTTCTCAACCATTTCTTGGCTTCAAACTCCCATATCTCGCGAACGGATTGACCTAACCCAAAAATTCCTATTGCATCTGAAAGTCGAAACTCGCCCGATTACAACGGTATGTGTACTTTTTCCCTAGGCTATTCTGGTTTCGCGTTTGGAGCAGCAGAATTGCGAAAAACTGTTTGCCTTGTCAAACATTTCTTGGCTTCAAACTCCCATATCTCGCGAACGGATTGACATAACCCAAAAATTCCTGTTGCGTCTGAAAGTAGAAACTCGCACGATTTCAACGGAATGTGTATTTTTTCCCTAGGCCATTCTGGTTAAGCGTTTGGAGCAGCAGAATTGCGAAAAATTTGTTCTCTTCTCAACCATTTGTTGGGTTCAAACTCCCATATCTCGCGAACGGAGTGACCTAACCCAAAAATTCCAATTGCATCTGAAAGTAGAAACTCGCACGATTACAACGGAATGTGTATTTTTTCCCTAGGCCATTCTGGTTAAGCGTTTGGAGCAGCAGAATTGCGAAAAATTTTTTGCCTTGTCAAACATTTCTTGGCTTCAAACTCCCATATCTCGCGAACTGATTGACCTAACCCAAAAATTCCTATTGCATCTGAAAGTAGAAACTCGCCAGATTACAACGGTATGTGCATTTTTTCCCTAGGCCATTCTGGTTAAGCGTTTGGAGCAGCAGAATTGCGAAAAATTTGTTCTCTTCTCAACCATTTGTTGGCTTCAAACTCCCATATCTCGCGAACGGATTGACCTAACGCAAAAATTCCTATTGCATCTGAAAGTAGAAACTCGCCAGATTGCAACGGTATGTGCATTTTTTCCCTAGGCCATTCTGGTTAAGCGTTTGGAGCAGCAGAATTGCGAAAAATTTGTTCTCTTCTCAACCATTTGTTGGCTTCAAACTCCCATATCTCGCGAACGGATTGACCTAACCCGAAAATTCCTATTGCATCTGAAAGTAGAAACTCGCACGATTACAACGGAATGTGCATTTTTTCCCTAGGCCATTCTGGTTAAGCGTTTGGAGCAGCAGAATTGCGAAAAATTTGTTCTCTTCTCAACCATTTGTTGGCTTCAAACTCCCATATCTCGCGAACGGATTGACCCAACCCAAAAATTCCTGTTGCGTCTGAAAGTAGAAACTCGCCCGATTACAACGGTATGTGTACTTTTTCCCTAGGCTATTCTGGTTAAGCGTTTGGAGCAGCAGAAGTGCGAAAAATTTTGTGCCTTCTCAACCATTTCTTGGCTTCAAACTCCCATATCTCGCGAACGGATTGACCTAACCCAAAAATTCCTATTGCATCTGAAAGTCGAAACTCGCCCGATTACAACGGTATGTGTACTTTTTCCCTAGGCTATTCTGGTTTCGCGTTTGGAGCAGCAGAATTGCGAAAAATTGTTTGCCTTGTCAAACATTTCTTGGCTTCAAACTCCCATATCTCGCGAACGGATTGACATAACCCAAAAATTCCTGTTGCGTCTGAAAGTAGAAACTCGCACGATTTCAACGGAATGTGTATTTTTTCCCTAGGCCATTCTGGTTAAGCGTTTGGAGCAGCAGAATTGCGAAAAATTTGTTCTCTTCTCAACCATTTGTTGGGTTCAAACTCCCATATCTCGCGAACGGAGTGACCTAACCCAAAAATTCCAATTGCATCTGAAAGTAGAAACTCGCACGATTACAACGGAATGTGTATTTTTTCCCTAGGCCATTCTGGTTAAGCGTTTGGAGCAGCAGAATTGCGAAAAATTTTTTGCCTCGTCAAACATTTCTTGGCTTCAAACTCCCATATCTCGCGAACTGATTGACCTAACCCAAAAATTCCTATTGCATCTGAAAGTAGAAACTCGCCAGATTACAACGGTATGTGCATTTTTTCCCTAGGCCACTCTGGTTAAGCGTTTGGAGCAGCAGAATTGCGAAAAATTTGTTCTCTTCTCAACCATTTGTTGTCTTCAAACTCCCATATCTCGCGAACGGATTGACCTAACGCAAAAATTCCTATTGCATCTGAAAGTAGAAACTCGCCAGATTACAACGGTATGTGCATTTTTTCCCTAGGCCATTCTGGTTAAGCGTTTGGAGCAGCAGAATTGCGAAAAATTTGTTCTCTTCTCAACCATTTGTTGGCTTCAAACTCCCATATCTCGCGAACGGATTGACCTAACCCGAAAATTCCTATTGCATCTGAAAGTAGAAACTCGCACGATTACAACGGAATGTGCATTTTTTCCCTAGGCCATTCTGGTTAAGCGTTTGGAGCAGCAGAATTGCGAAAAATTTTTTCTCTTCTCAACCATTTGTTGGCTTCAAACTCCCATATCTCGCGAACGGATTGACCCAACCCAAAAATTCCTGTTGCGTCTGAAAGTAGAAACTCGCCCGATTACTACGGTATGTGTACTTTTTCCCTAGGCTATTCTGGTTAAGCGTTTGGAGCAGCAGAAGTGCGAAAAATTTTGTGCCTTCTCAACCATTTCTTGGCTTCAAACTCCCATATCTCGCGAACGGATTGACCTAACCCAAAAATTCCTATTGCATCTGAAAGTCGAAACTCGCCCGATTACAACGGGATGTGTACTTTTTCCCTAGGCTATTCTGGTTTCGCGTTTGGAGCAGCAGAATTGCGAAAAATTGTTTGCCTTGTCAAACATTTCTTGGCTTCAAACTCCCATATCTCGCGAACTGATTGACCTATCCCAAAAATTCCTATTGCATCTGAAAGTAGAAACTCGCCAGATTACAACGGTATGTGCATTTTTTCCCTAGGCCATTCTGGTTAAGCGTTTGGAGCAGCAGAATTGCGAAAAATTTGTTCTCTTCTCAACCATTTGTTGGCTTCAAACTCCCATATCTCGCGAACGGATTGACCTAACGCAAAAATTCCTATTCCATCTGAAAGTAGAAACTCGCCAGATTACAACGGTATGTGCATTTTTTCCCTAGGCCATTCTGGTTAAGCGTTTGGAGCAGCAGAATTGCGAAGAATTTGTTCTCTCCTCAACCATTTGTTGGCTTCAAACTCCCATATCTCGCGAACGGATTGACCTAACCCGAAAATTCCTATTGCATCTGAAAGTAGAAACTCGCCAGATTACAACGGTATGTGCATTTTTTCCCTAGGCCACTCTGGTTAAGCGTTTGGAGCAGCAGAATTGCGAAAAATTTGTTCTCTTCTCAACCATTTGTTGTCTTCAAACTCCCATATCTCGCGAACGGATTGACCTAACGCAAAAATTCCTATTGCATCTGAAAGTAGAAACTCGCCAGATTACAACGGTATGTGCATTTTTTCCCTAGGCCATTCTGGTTAAGCGTTTGGAGCAGCAGAATTGCGAAAAATTTGTTCTCTTCTCAACCATTTGTTGGCTTCAAACTCCCATATCTCGCGAACGGATTGACCTAACCCGAAAATTCCTATTGCATCTGAAAGTAGAAACTCGCACGATTACAACGGAATGTGCATTTTTTCCCTAGGCCATTCTGGTTAAGCGTTTGGAGCAGCAGAATTGCGAAAAATTTTTTCTCTTCTCAACCATTTGTTGGCTTCAAACTCCCATATCTCGCGAACGGATTGACCCAACCCAAAAATTCCTGTTGCGTCTGAAAGTAGAAACTCGCCCGATTACTACGGTATGTGTACTTTTTCCCTAGGCTATTCTGGTTAAGCGTTTGGAGCAGCAGAAGTGCGAAAAATTTTGTGCCTTCTCAACCATTTCTTGGCTTCAAACTCCCATATCTCGCGAACGGATTGACCTAACCCAAAAATTCCTATTGCATCTGAAAGTCGAAACTCGCCCGATTACAACGGGATGTGTACTTTTTCCCTAGGCTATTCTGGTTTCGCGTTTGGAGCAGCAGAATTGCGAAAAATTGTTTGCCTTGTCAAACAATTCTTGGCTTCAAACTCCCATATCTCGCGAACTGATTGACCTATCCCAAAAATTCCTATTGCATCTGAAAGTAGAAACTCGCCAGATTACAACGGTATGTGCATTTTTTCCCTAGGCCATTCTGGTTAAGCGTTTGGAGCAGCAGAATTGCGAAAAATTTGTTCTCTTCTCAACCATTTGTTGGCTTCAAACTCCCATATCTCGCGAACGGATTGACCTAACGCAAAAATTCCTATTCCATCTGAAAGTAGAAACTCGCCAGATTACAACGGTATGTGCATTTTTTCCCTAGGCCATTCTGGTTAAGCGTTTGGAGCAGCAGAATTGCGAAAAATTTGTTCTCTCCTCAACCATTTGTTGGCTTCAAACTCCCATATCTCGCGAACGGATTGACCTAACCCGAAAATTCCTATTGCATCTGAAAGTAGAAACTCGCACGATTACAACGGAATGTGCATTTTTTCCCTAGGCCATTCTGGTTAAGCGTTTGGAGCAGCAGAATTGCGAAAAATTTGTTCTCTTCTCAACCATTTGTTGGCTTCAAACTCCCATATCTCGCGAACGGATTGACCCAACCCAAAAATTCCTGTTGCGACTGAAAGTAGAAACTCGCCAGATTACAACGGTATGTGCATTTTTTCCCTAGGCCATTCTGGTTAAGCGTTTGGAGCAGCAGAATTGCGAAAAATTTGTTCTCTTCTCAACCATTTCTTGGCTTCAAACTCCCATATCTCGCGAACGGATTGACCTAACCCAAAAATTCCTATTGCATCTGAAAGTCGAAACTCGCCCGATTACAACGGTATGTGTACTTTTTCCCTAGGCTATTCTGGTTTCGCGTTTGGAGCAGCAGAATTGCGAAAAATTGTTTGCCTTGTCAAACATTTCTTGACTTCAAACTCCCATATCTCGCGAACGGATTGACATAACCCAAAAATTACTGTTGCGTCTGAAAGTAGAAACTCGCACGATTTCAACGGAATGTGTATTTTTTCCCTAGGCCATTCTGGTTAAGCGTTTGGAGCAGCAGAATTGCGAAAAATTTGTTCTCTTCTCAACCATTTGTTGGGTTCAAACTCCCATATCTCGCGAACGGAGTGACCTAACCCAAAAATTCCAATTGCATCTGAAAGTAGAAACTCGCACGATTACAACGGAATGTGTATTTTTTCCCTAGGCCATTCTGGTTAAGCGTTTGGAGCAGCAGAATTGCGAAAAATTTTTTGCCTTGTCAAACATTTCTTGGCTTCAAACTCCCATATCTCGCGAACTGATTGACCTAACCCAAAAATTCCTATTGCATCTGAAAGTAGAAACTCGCCAGATTACAACGGTATGTGCATTTTTTCCCTAGGCCATTCTGGTTAAGCGTTTGGAGCAGCAGAATTGCGAAAAATTTGTTCTCTTCTCAACCATTTGTTGGCTTCAAACTCCCATATCTCGCGAACGGATTGACCTAACGCAAAAATTCCTATTGCATCTGAAAGTCGAAACTCGCCCGATTACAACGGTATGTGTACTTTTTCCCTAGGCTATTCTGGTTTCGCGTTTGGAGCAGCAGAATTGCGAAAAATTGTTTGCCTTGTCAAACATTTCTTGGCTTCAAACTCCCATATCTCGCGAACGGATTGACATAACCCAAAAATTACTGTTGCGTCTGAAAGTAGAAACTCGCACGATTTCAACGGAATGTGTATTTTTTCCCTAGGCCATTCTGGTTAAGCGTTTGGAGCAGCAGAATTGCGAAAAATTTGTTCTCTTCTCAACCATTTGTTGGGTTCAAACTCCCATATCTCGCGAACGGAGTGACCTAACCCAAAAATTCCAATTGCATCTGAAAGTAGAAACTCGCACGATTACAACGGAATGTGTATTTTTTCCCTAGGCCATTCTGGTTAAGCGTTTGGAGCAGCAGAATTGCGAAAAATTTTTTGCCTTGTCAAACATTTCTTGGCTTCAAACTCCCATATCTCGCGAACTGATTGACCTAACCCAAAAATTCCTATTGCATCTGAAAGTAGAAACTCGCCAGATTACAACGGTATGTGCATTTTTTCCCTAGGCCATTCTGGTTAAGCGTTTGGAGCAGCAGAATTGCGAAAAATTTGTTCTCTTCTCAACCATTTGTTGGCTTCAAACTCCCATATCTCGCGAACGGATTGACCTAACGCAAAAATTCCTATTGCATCTGAAAGTAGAAACTCGCCAGATTACAACGGTATGTGCATTTTTTCCCTAGGCTATTCTGGTTAAGCGTTTGGAGCAGCAGAAGTGCGAAAAATTTTGTGCCTTCTCAACCATTTCTTGGCTTCAAACTCCCATATCTCGCGAACGGATTGACCTAACCCAAAAATTCCTATTGCATCTGAAAGTCGAAACTCGCCCGATTACAACGGGATGTGTACTTTTTCCCTAGGCTATTCTGGTTTCGCGTTTGGAGCAGCAGAATTGCGAAAAATTGTTTGCCTTGTCAAACATTTCTTGGCTTCAAACTCCCATATCTCGCGAACTGATTGACCTATCCCAAAAATTCCTATTGCATCTGAAAGTAGAAACTCGCCAGATTACAACGGTATGTGCATTTTTTCCCTAGGCCATTCTGGTTAAGCGTTTGGAGCAGCAGAATTGCGAAAAATTTGTTCTCTTCTCAACCATTTGTTGGCTTCAAACTCCCATATCTCGCGAACGGATTGACCTAACGCAAAAATTCCTATTGCATCTGAAAGTAGAAACTCGCCAGATTACAACGGTATGTGCATTTTTTCCCTAGGCCATTCTGGTTAAGCGTTTGGAGCAGCAGAATTGCGAAAAATTTGTTCTCTTCTCAACCATTTGTTGGCTTCAAACTCCCATATCTCGCGAACGGATTGACCTAACCCGAAAATTCCTATTGCATCTGAAAGTAGAAACTCGCACGATTACAACGGAATGTGCATTTTTTCCCTAGGCCATTCTGGTTAAGCGTTTGGAGCAGCAGAATTGCGAAAAATTTGTTCTCTTCTCAACCATTTGTTGGCTTCAAACTCCCATATCTCGCGAACGGATTGACCCAACCCAAAAATTCCTGTTGCGTCTGAAAGTAGAAACTCGCCCGATTACAACGGTATGTGTACTTTTTCCCTAGGCTATTCTGGTTAAGCGTTTGGAGCAGCAGAAGTGCGAAAAATTTTGTGCCTTCTCAACCATTTCTTGGCTTCAAACTCCCATATCTCGCGAACGGATTGACCTAACCCAAAGATTCCTATTGCATCTGAAAGTCGAAACTCGCCCGATTACAACGGTATGTGTACTTTTTCCCTAGGCTATTCTGGTTTCGCGTTTGGAGCAGCAGAATTGCGAAAAATTGTTTGTCTTGTCAAACATTTCTTGGCTTCAAACTCCCATATCTCGCGAACGGATTGACATAACCCAAAAATTACTGTTGCGTCTGAAAGTAGAAACTCGCCAGATTTCAACGGAATGTGTATTTTTTCCCTAGGCCATTCTGGTTAAGCGTTTGGAGCAGCAGAATTGCGAAAAATTTGTTCTCTTCTCAACCATTTGTTGGCTTCAAACTCCCATATCTCGCGAACGGATTGACCCAACCCAAAAATTCCTGTTGCGTCTGAAAGTAGAAACTCGCACGATTACAACGGAATGTGCATTTTTTCCCTAGGCCATTCTGGTTAAGCGTTTGGAGCAGCAGAATTGCGAAAAATTTGTTCTCTTCTCAACCATTTGTTGGCTTCAAACTCCCATATCTCGCGAACGGATTGACCCAACCCAAAAATTCCTGTTGCGTCTGAAAGTAGAAACTCGCCAGATTACAACGGTATGTGCATTTTTTCCCTAGGCCATTCTGGTTAAGCGTTTGGAGCAGCAGAATTGCGAAAAATTTGTTCTCTTCTCAACCATTTCTTGGCTTCAAACTCCCATATCTCGCGAACGGATTGACCTAACCCAAAAATTCCTATTGCATCTGAAAGTCGAAACTCGCCCGATTACAACGGTATGTGTACTTTTTCCCTAGGCTATTCTGGTTTCGCGTTTGGAGCAGCAGAATTGCGAAAAATTGTTTGCCTTGTCAAACATTTCTTGACTTCAAACTCCCATATCTCGCGAACGGATTGACATAACCCAAAAATTACTGTTGCGTCTGAAAGTAGAAACTCGCACGATTTCAACGGAATGTGTATTTTTTCCCTAGGCCATTCTGGTTAAGCGTTTGGAGCAGCAGAATTGCGAAAAATTTGTTCTCTTCTCAACCATTTGTTGGGTTCAAACTCCCATATCTCGCGAACGGAGTGACCTAACCCAAAAATTCCAATTGCATCTGAAAGTAGAAACTCGCACGATTACAACGGAATGTGTATTTTTTCCCCAGGCCATTCTGGTTAAGCGTTTGGAGCAGCAGAATTGCGAAAAATTTTTTGCCTTGTCAAACATTTCTTGGCTTCAAACTCCCATATCTCGCGAACTGATTGACCTAACCCAAAAATTCCTATTGCATCTGAAAGTAGAAACTCGCCAGATTACAACGGTATGTGCATTTTTTCCCTAGGCCATTCTGGTTAAGCGTTTGGAGCAGCAGAATTGCGAAAAATTTGTTCTCTTCTCAACCATTTGTTGGCTTCAAACTCCCATATCTCGCGAACGGATTGACCTAACGCAAAAATTCCTATTGCATCTGAAAGTCGAAACTCGCCCGATTACAACGGTATGTGTACTTTTTCCCTAGGCTATTCTGGTTTCGCGTTTGGAGCAGCAGAATTGCGAAAAATTGTTTGCCTTGTCAAACATTTCTTGGCTTCAAACTCCCATATCTCGCGAACGGATTGACATAACCCAAAAATTACTGTTGCGTCTGAAAGTAGAAACTCGCACGATTTCAACGGAATGTGTATTTTTTCCCTAGGCCATTCTGGTTAAGCGTTTGGAGCAGCAGAATTGCGAAAAATTTGTTCTCTTCTCAACCATTTGTTGGGTTCAAACTCCCATATCTCGCGAACGGAGTGACCTAACCCAAAAATTCCAATTGCATCTGAAAGTAGAAACTCGCACGATTACAACGGAATGTGTATTTTTTCCCTAGGCCATTCTGGTTAAGCGTTTGGAGCAGCAGAATTGCGAAAAATTTTTTGCCTTGTCAAACATTTCTTGGCTTCAAACTCCCATATCTCGCGAACTGATTGACCTAACCCAAAAATTCCTATTGCATCTGAAAGTAGAAACTCGCCAGATTACAACGGTATGTGCATTTTTTCCCTAGGCCATTCTGGTTAAGCGTTTGGAGCAGCAGAATTGCGAAAAATTTGTTCTCTTCTCAACCATTTGTTGGCTTCAAACTCCCATATCTCGCGAACGGATTGACCTAACGCAAAAATTCCTATTGCATCTGAAAGTAGAAACTCGCCAGATTACAACGGTATGTGCATTTTTTCCCTAGGCTATTCTGGTTAAGCGTTTGGAGCAGCAGAAGTGCGAAAAATTTTGTGCCTTCTCAACCATTTCTTGGCTTCAAACTCCCATATCTCGCGAACGGATTGACCTAACCCAAAAATTCCTATTGCATCTGAAAGTCGAAACTCGCACGATTTCAACGGAATGTGTATTTTTTCCCTAGGCCATTCTGGTTAAGCGTTTGGAGCAGCAGAAGTGCGAAAAATTTTGTGCCTTGTCAAACATTTCTTGGCTTCAAACTCCCATATCTCGCGAACTGATTGACCTATCCCAAAAATTCCTATTGCATCTGAAAGTAGAAACTCGCCAGATTACAACGGTATGTGCATTTTTTCCCTAGGCCATTCTGGTTAAGCGTTTGGAGCAGCAGAATTGCGAAAAATTTGTTCTCTTCTCAACCATTTGTTGGCTTCAAACTCCCATATCTCGCGAACGGATTGACCTAACGCAAAAATTCCTATTGCATCTGAAAGTAGAAACTCGCCAGATTACAACGGTATGTGCATTTTTTCCCTAGGCCATTCTGGTTAAGCGTTTGGAGCAGCAGAATTGCGAAAAATTTGTTCTCTTCTCAACCATTTGTTGGCTTCAAACTCCCATATCTCGCGAACGGATTGACCTAACCCGAAAATTCCTATTGCATCTGAAAGTAGAAACTCGCACGATTACAACGGAATGTGCATTTTTTCCCTAGGCCATTCTGGTTAAGCGTTTGGAGCAGCAGAATTGCGAAAAATTTGTTCTCTTCTCAACCATTTGTTGGCTTCAAACTCCCATATCTCGCGAACGGATTGACCCAACCCAAAAATTCCTGTTGCGTCTGAAAGTAGAAACTCGCCCGATTACAACGGTATGTGTACTTTTTCCCTAGGCTATTCTGGTTAAGCGTTTGGAGCAGCAGAAGTGCGAAAAATTTTGTGCCTTCTCAACCATTTCTTGGCTTCAAACTCCCATATCTCGCGAACGGATTGACCTAACCCAAAAATTCCTATTGCATCTGAAAGTCGAAACTCGCCCGATTACAACGGTATGTGTACTTTTTCCCTAGGCTATTCTGGTTTCGCGTTTGGAGCAGCAGAATTGCGAAAAATTGTTTGTCTTGTCAAACATTTCTTGGCTTCAAACTCCCATATCTCGCGAACGGATTGACATAACCCAAAAATTACTGTTGCGTCTGAAAGTAGAAACTCGCACGATTTCAACGGAATGTGTATTTTTTCCCTAGGCCATTCTGGTTAAGCGTTTGGAGCAGCAGAATTGCGAAAAATTTGTTCTCTTCTCAACCATTTGTTGGGTTCAAACTCCCATATCTCGCGAACGGAGTGACCTAACCCAAAAATTCCAATTGCATCTGAAAGTAGAAACTCGCACGATTACAACGGAATGTGTATTTTTTCCCTAGGCCATTCCGGTTAAGCGTTTGGAGCAGCAGAATTGCGAAAAATTTTTTGCCTTGTCAAACATTTCTTGGCTTCAAACTCCCATATCTCGCGAACTGATTGACCTAACCCAAAAATTCCTATTGCATCTGAAAGTAGAAACTCGCCAGATTACAACGGTATGTGCATTTTTTCCCTAGGCCATTCTGGTTAAGCGTTTGGAGCAGCAGAATTGCGAAAAATTTGATCTCTTCTCAACCATTTGTTGGCTTCAAACTCCCATATCTCGCGAACGGATTGACCTAACGCAAAAATTCCTATTGCATCTGAAAGTAGAAACTCGCCAGATTACAACGGTATGTGCATTTTTTCCCTAGGCCATTCTGGTTAAGCGTTTGGAGCAGCAGAATTGCGAAAAATTTGTCCTCTTCTCAACCATTTGTTGGCTTCAAACTCCCATATCTCGCGAACGGATTGACCTAACCCGAAAATTCCTATTGCATCTGAAAGTAGAAACTCGCACGATTACAACGGAATGTGCATTTTTTCCCTAGGCCATTCTGGTTAAGCGTTTGGAGCAGCAGAATTGCGAAAAATTTGTTCTCTTCTCAACCATTTGTTGGCTTCAAACTCCCATATCTCGCGAACGGATTGACCCAACCCAAAAATTCCTGTTGCGTCTGAAAGTAGAAACTCGCCAGATTACAACGGTATGTGCATTTTTTCCCTAGGCCATTCTGGTTAAGCGTTTGGAGCAGCAGAATTGCGAAAAATTTGTTCTCTTCTCAACCATTTGTTGGCTTCAAACTCCCATATCTCGCGAACGGATTGACCCAACCCAAAAATTCCTGTTGCGTCTGAAAGTAGAAACTCGCCCGATTACAACGGTATGTGTACTTTTTCCCTAGGCTATTCTGGTTAAGCGTTTGGAGCAGCAGAAGTGCGAAAAATTTTGTGCCTTCTCAACCATTTCTTGGCTTCAAACTCCCATATCTCGCGAACGGATTGACCTAACCCAAAAATTCCTATTGCATCTGAAAGTCGAAACTCGCCCGATTACAACGGGATGTGTACTTTTTCCCTAGGCTATTCTGGTTTCGCGTTTGGAGCAGCAGAATTGCGAAAAATTGTTTGCCTTGTCAAACAATTCTTGGCTTCAAACTCCCATATCTCGCGAACTGATTGACCTATCCCAAAAATTCCTATTGCATCTGAAAGTAGAAACTCGCCAGATTACAACGGTATGTGCATTTTTTCCCTAGGCCATTCTGGTTAAGCGTTTGGAGCAGCAGAATTGCGAAAAATTTGTTCTCTTCTCAACCATTTGTTGGCTTCAAACTCCCATATCTCGCGAACGGATTGACCTAACGCAAAAATTCCTATTCCATCTGAAAGTAGAAACTCGCCAGATTACAACGGTATGTGCATTTTTTCCCTAGGCCATTCTGGTTAAGCGTTTGGAGCAGCAGAATTGCGAAAAATTTGTTCTCTCCTCAACCATTTGTTGGCTTCAAACTCCCATATCTCGCGAACGGATTGACCTAACCCGAAAATTCCTATTGCATCTGAAAGTAGAAACTCGCACGATTACAACGGAATGTGCATTTTTTCCCTAGGCCATTCTGGTTAAGCGTTTGGAGCAGCAGAATTGCGAAAAATTTGTTCTCTTCTCAACCATTTGTTGGCTTCAAACTCCCATATCTCGCGAACGGATTGACCCAACCCAAAAATTCCTGTTGCGTCTGAAAGTAGAAACTCGCCAGATTACAACGGTATGTGCATTTTTTCCCTAGGCCATTCTGGTTAAGCGTTTGGAGCAGCAGAATTGCGAAAAATTTGTTCTCTTCTCAACCATTTCTTGGCTTCAAACTCCCATATCTCGCGAACGGATTGACCTAACCCAAAAATTCCTATTGCATCTGAAAGTCGAAACTCGCCCGATTACAACGGTATGTGTACTTTTTCCCTAGGCTATTCTGGTTTCGCGTTTGGAGCAGCAGAATTGCGAAAAATTGTTTGCCTTGTCAAACATTTCTTGACTTCAAACTCCCATATCTCGCGAACGGATTGACATAACCCAAAAATTACTGTTGCGTCTGAAAGTAGAAACTCGCACGATTTCAACGGAATGTGTATTTTTTCCCTAGGCCATTCTGGTTAAGTGTTTGGAGCAGCAGAATTGCGAAAAATTTGTTCTCTTCTCAACCATTTGTTGGGTTCAAACTCCCATATCTCGCGAACGGAGTGACCTAACCCAAAAATTCCAATTGCATCTGAAAGTAGAAACTCGCACGATTACAACGGAATGTGTATTTTTTCCCTAGGCCATTCTGGTTAAGCGTTTGGAGCAGCAGAATTGCGAAAAATTTTTTGCCTTGTCAAACATTTCTTGGCTTCAAACTCCCATATCTCGCGAACTGATTGACCTAACCCAAAAATTCCTATTGCATCTGAAAGTAGAAACTCGCCAGATTACAACGGTATGTGCATTTTTTCCCTAGGCCATTCTGGTTAAGCGTTTGGAGCAGCAGAATTGCGAAAAATTTGTTCTCTTCTCAACCATTTGTTGGCTTCAAACTCCCATATCTCGCGAACGGATTGACCTAACGCAAAAATTCCTATTGCATCTGAAAGTAGAAACTCGCCAGATTACAACGGTATGTGCATTTTTTCCCTAGGCTATTCTGGTTAAGCGTTTGGAGCAGCAGAAGTGCGAAAAATTTTGTGCCTTCTCAACCATTTCTTGGCTTCAAACTCCCATATCTCGCGAACGGATTGACCTAACTCAAAAATTCCTATTGCATCTGAAAGTCGAAACTCGCCCGATTACAACGGGATGTGTACTTTTTCCCTAGGCTATTCTGGTTTCGCGTTTGGAGCAGCAGAATTGCGAAAAATTGTTTGCCTTGTCAAACATTTCTTGGCTTCAAACTCCCATATCTCGCGAACTGATTGACCTATCCCAAAAATTCCTATTGCATCTGAAAGTAGAAACTCGCCAGATTACAACGGTATGTGCATTTTTTCCCTAGGCCATTCTGGTTAAGCGTTTGGAGCAGCAGAATTGCGAAAAATTTGTTCTCTTCTCAACCATTTGTTGGCTTCAAACTCCCATATCTCGCGAACGGATTGACCTAACGCAAAAATTCCTATTGCATCTGAAAGTAGAAACTCGCCAGATTACAACGGTATGTGCATTTTTTCCCTAGGCCATTCTGGTTAAGCGTTTGGAGCAGCAGAATTGCGAAAAATTTGTTCTCTTCTCAACCATTTGTTGGCTTCAAACTCCCATATCTCGCGAACGGATTGACCTAACCCGAAAATTCCTATTGCATCTGAAAGTAGAAACTCGCACGATTACAACGGAATGTGCATTTTTTCCCTAGGCCATTCTGGTTAAGCGTTTGGAGCAGCAGAATTGCGAAAAATTTGTTCTCTTCTCAACCATTTGTTGGCTTCAAACTCCCATATCTCGCGAACGGATTGACCCAACCCAAAAATTCCTGTTGCGTCTGAAAGTAGAAACTCGCCCGATTACAACGGTATGTGTACTTTTTCCCTAGGCTATTCTGGTTAAGCGTTTGGAGCAGCAGAAGTGCGAAAAATTTTGTGCCTTCTCAACCATTTCTTGGCTTCAAACTCCCATATCTCGCGAACGGATTGACCTAACCCAAAAATTCCTATTGCATCTGAAAGTCGAAACTCGCCCGATTACAACGGTATGTGTACTTTTTCCCTAGGCTATTCTGGTTTCGCGTTTGGAGCAGCAGAATTGCGAAAAATTGTTTGTCTTGTCAAACATTTCTTGGCTTCAAACTCCCATATCTCGCGAACGGATTGACATAACCCAAAAATTACTGTTGCGTCTGAAAGTAGAAACTCGCACGATTTCAACGGAATGTGTATTTTTTCCCTAGGCCATTCTGGTTAAGCGTTTGGAGCAGCAGAATTGCGAAAAATTTGTTCTCTTCTCAACCATTTGTTGGGTTCAAACTCCCATATCTCGCGAACGGAGTGACCTAACCCAAAAATTCCAATTGCATCTGAAAGTAGAAACTCGCACGATTACAACGGAATGTGTATTTTTTCCCTAGGCCATTCCGGTTAAGCGTTTGGAGCAGCAGAATTGCGAAAAATTTTTTGCCTTGTCAAACATTTCTTGGCTTCAAACTCCCATATCTCGCGAACTGATTGACCTAACCCAAAAATTCCTATTGCATCTGAAAGTAGAAACTCGCCAGATTACAACGGTATGTGCATTTTTTCCCTAGGCCATTCTGGTTAAGCGTTTGGAGCAGCAGAATTGCGAAAAATTTGATCTCTTCTCAACCATTTGTTGGCTTCAAACTCCCATATCTCGCGAACGGATTGACCTAACGCAAAAATTCCTATTGCATCTGAAAGTAGAAACTCGCCAGATTACAACGGTATGTGCATTTTTTCCCTAGGCCATTCTGGTTAAGCGTTTGGAGCAGCAGAATTGCGAAAAATTTGTCCTCTTCTCAACCATTTGTTGGCTTCAAACTCCCATATCTCGCGAACGGATTGACCTAACCCGAAAATTCCTATTGCATCTGAAAGTAGAAACTCGCACGATTACAACGGAATGTGCATTTTTTCCCTAGGCCATTCTGGTTAAGCGTTTGGAGCAGCAGAATTGCGAAAAATTTGTTCTCTTCTCAACCATTTGTTGGCTTCAAACTCCCATATCTCGCGAACGGATTGACCCAACCCAAAAATTCCTGTTGCGTCTGAAAGTAGAAACTCGCCAGATTACAACGGTATGTGCATTTTTTCCCTAGGCCATTCTGGTTAAGCGTTTGGAGCAGCAGAATTGCGAAAAATTTGTTCTCTTCTCAACCATTTGTTGGCTTCAAACTCCCATATCTCGCGAACGGATTGACCCAACCCAAAAATTCCTGTTGCGTCTGAAAGTAGAAACTCGCCCGATTACAACGGTATGTGTACTTTTTCCCTAGGCTATTCTGGTTAAGCGTTTGGAGCAGCAGAAGTGCGAAAAATTTTGTGCCTTCTCAACCATTTCTTGGCTTCAAACTCCCATATCTCGCGAACGGATTGACCTAACCCAAAAATTCCTATTGCATCTGAAAGTCGAAACTCGCCCGATTACAACGGTATGTGTACTTTTTCCCTAGGCTATTCTGGTTTCGCGTTTGGAGCAGCAGAATTGCGAAAAATTGTTTGCCTTGTCAAACATTTCTTGGCTTCAAACTCCCATATCTCGCGAACGGATTGACATAACCCAAAAATTCCTGTTGCGTCTGAAAGTAGAAACTCGCACGATTTCAACGGAATGTGTATTTTTTCCCTAGGCCATTCTGGTTAAGCGTTTGGAGCAGCAGAATTGCGAAAAATTTGTTCTCTTCTCAACCATTTGTTGGCTTCAAACTCCCATATCTCGCGAACGGATTGACCTAACCCAAAAATTCCTATTGCATCTGAAAGTAGAAACTCGCCAGATTACAACGGTATGTGCATTTTTTCCCTAGGCCATTCTGGTTAAGCGTTTGGAGCAGCAGAATTGCGAAAAATTTGTTCTCTTTTCAACCATTTGTTGGCTTCAAACTCCCATATCTCGCGAACGGATTGACCTAACCCGAAAATTCCTATTGCATCTGAAAGTAGAAACACGCACGATTACAACGGAATGTGTATTTTTTCCCTAGGCCATTCTGGTTTCGCGTTTGGAGCAACAGAATTGCGAAAAATTTTTTGCCTTGTCAAACATTTCTTGGCTTCAAACTCCCATATCTCGCGAACGGTTTGACCCAACACAAAAATTCCTGTTGCGTCTGAAAGTAGAAACTCGCCCGATTGCAACGGTATGTGTATTTTTTCCCTATGCCATTCTGGCTAAACGTTTGGAGCAGCAGAATTGCCAAAAATTTGTTGTCTTCTCAACCATCTCTTAGCTTCGAACTCCCACATCTCGCGAACGGATTGTCCCAACCCAAAAATTCCTGTTGCGTCTGAAAGTAGAAACTCGCCCGATTACAACGGTATGTGTACTTTTTCCCTAGGCTATTCTGGTTAAGCGTTTGGAGCAGCAGAAGTGCGAAAAATTTTGTGCCTTCTCAACCATTTCTTGGCTTCAAACTACCTTATCTCGCGAACGGATTGACCTAACCCAAAAATTCCTATTGCATCTGAAAGTCGAAACTCGCCCGATTACAACGGTATGTGTACTTTTTCCCTAGGCTATTCTGGTTTCGCGTTTGGAGCAGCAGAATTGCGAAAAATTGTTTGCCTTGTCAAACATTTCTTGGCTTCAAACTCCCATATCTCGCGAACGGATTGACATAACCCAAAAATTCCTGTTGCGTCTGAAAGTAGACTCGCACGATTTCAACGGAATGTGTATTTTTTCCCTAGGCCATTCTGGTTAAGCGTTTGGAGCAGCAGAATTGCGAAAAATTTGTTCTCATCTCAACCATTTGTTGGGTTCAAACTCCCATATCTCGCGAACGGAGTGACCTAACCCAAAAATTCCAATTGCATCTGAAAGTAGAAACTCGCACGATTACAACGGAATGTGTATTTTTTCCCTAGGCCATTCTGGTTAAGCGTTTGGAGCAGCAGAATTGCGAAAAATTTTTTGCCTTGTCAAACATTTCTTGGCTTCAAACTCCCATATCTCGCGAACTGATTGACCTAACCCAAAAATTCCTATTGCATCTGAAAGTAGAAACTCGCCAGATTACAACGGTATGTGCATTTTTTCCCTAGGCCATTCTGGTTAAGCGTTTGGAGCAGCAGAATTGCGAAAAATTTGTTCTCTTCTCAACCATTTGTTGGCTTCAAACTCCCATATCTCGCGAACGGATTGACCTAACGCAAAAATTCCTATTGCATCTGAAAGTAGAAACTCGCCAGATTACAACGGAATGTGCATTTTTTCCCTAGGCCATTCTGGTTAAGCGTTTGGAGCAGCAGAATTGCGAAAAATTTGTTCTCTTCTCAACCATTTGTTGGCTTCAAACTCCCATATCTCGCGAACGGATTGACCCAACCCAAAAATTCCTGTTGCGTCTGAAAGTAGAAACTCGCCCGATTACAACGGTATGTGTACTTTTTCCCTAGGCTATTCTGGTTTCGCGTTTGGAGCAGCAGAATTGCGAAAAATTGTTTGCCTTGTCAAACATTTCTTGGCTTCAAACTCCCATATCTCGCGAACGGATTGACATAACCCAAAAATTCCTGTTGCGTCTGAAAGTAGAAACTCGCCCGATTACAACGGTATGTGTACTTTTTCCCTAGGCTATTCTGGTTAAGCGTTTGGAGCAGCAGAAGTGCGAAAAATTTTGTGCCTTCTCAACCATTTCTTGGCTTCAAACTCCCATATCTCGCGAACGGATTGACATAACCCAAAAATTCCTGTTGCGTCTGAAAGTAGAAACTCGCCCGATTACAACGGTATGTGTACTTTTTCCCTAGGCTATTCTGGTTTCGCGTTTGGAGCAGCAGAATTGCGAAAAATTGTTTGCCTTGTCAAACATTTCTTAGCTTCAAACTCCCATATCTCGCGAACGGATTGACCCAACCCAAAAATTCCTGTAGCGTCTGAAAGTAGAAACTCGCCCGATTACAACGGTATGTGTACTTTTTCCCTAGGCTATTCTGGTTTCGCGTTTGGAGCAGCAGAATTGCGAAAAATTGTTTGCCTTGTCAAACATTTCTTGGCTTCAAACTCCCATATCTCGCGAACGGATGGACATAACCCAAGAATTCCTGTTGCGTCTGAAAGTAGAAACTCGCACGATTACAACGGAATGTGTATTTTTTCCCTAGGCCATTCTGGTTAAGCGTTTGGAGCAGCAGAAGTGCGAAAAATTTGTTGTCTTCTCAACCATTTCTTAGCTTCAAACTCCCATATCTCGCGAACGGATTGACCCAACCCAAAAATTCCTGTTGCGTCTGAAAGTAGAAACTCGCCCGATTACAACGGTATGCGTACTTTTTCCCTAGGCCATTCTGGTTAAGCGATTGGAGCAGCAGAATTGCGAAAAATTTGTTGTCTTCTCAACCATTTCTTAGCTTCAAACACCCATATCTCGCGAACAGATTGACCCAACCCAAAAATTCCTGTTGCGTCTGAAAGTAGAAACTCGCCCGATTACAACGGTATGTGTACTTTTTCCCTAGGCTATTCTGGTTTCGCGTTTGGAGCAGCAGAATTGCGAAAAATTGTTTGCCTTGTCAAACATTTCTTGGCTTCAAACTCCCATATCTCGCGAACGGATTGACATAACCCAAGAATTCCTGTTGCGTCTGAAAGTAGAAACTCGCACGATTACAACGGAATGTGTACTTTTTCCCTAGGCTATTCTGGTTTCGCGTTTGGAGCAGCAGAATTGCGAAAAATTGTTTGCCTTGTCAAACATTTCTTGGCTTCAAACTCCCATATCTCGCGAACGGATTGACATAACCCAAGAATTCCTGTTGCGTCTGAAAGTAGAAACTCGCACGATTACAACGGAATGTGTATTTTTTCCCTAGGCCATTCTGGTTAAGCGTTTAGAGCAGCAGAAGTGCGAAAAATTTGTTGTCTTCTCAACCATTTCTTAGCTTCAAACTCCCATATCTCGCGAACGGATTGACCCAACCCAAAAATTCCTGTTGCGTCTGAAAGTAGAAACTCGCCCGATTACAACGGTATGTGTACTTTTTCCCTAGGCTATTCTGGTTTCGCGTTTGGAGCAGCAGAATTGCGAAAAATTGTTTGCCTTGTCAAACATTTCTTGGCTTCAAACTCCCATATCTCGCGAACGGATTGACATAACCCAAGAATTCCTGTTGCGTCTGAAAGTAGAAACTCGCACGATTACAACGGAATGTGTATTTTTTCCCTAGGTCATTCTGGTTAAGCGTTTGGAGCAGCAGAAGTGCGAAAAATTTTGTGCCTTCTCAACCATTTCTTGGCTTCAAACTCCCATATCTCGCGAACGGATTGACCTAACCCAAAAATCCCTTTTGCATCTGAAAGTAGATACTCGCCCGATTACAACGGTATGCGTATTTTTTCCCTAGGCCATTCTGGTTAAGCGATTGGAGCAGCAGAATTGCGAAAAATTTGTTCTCTTCTCAACCATTTGTTGGCTTCAAACTCCCATATCTCGCGAACGGATTGACCTAACCCAAAAATTCCTATTGCATCTGAAAGTAGAAACTCGGCCGATTACAACGGTAGGTGTATTTTTTCCCTACGCCATTCTGGTTATGCGTTTGGAGCAGCAGAATTGCGAAAAATTTGTTGTCTTCTCAACCATTTCTTAGCTTCAAACTCCCATATCTCGCGAACGGATTGACCCAACCCAAAAATTCCTGTTGCGTCTGAAAGTAGAAACTCGCCCGATTACAACGGTATGTGTACTTTTTCCCTAGGCTATTCTGGTTTCGCGTTTGGAGCAGCAGAATTGCGAAAAATTGTTTGCCTTGTCAAACATTTCTTGGCTTCAAACTCCCATATCTCGCGAACGGATTGACATAACCCAGAAATTCCTGTTGCGTCTGAAAGTAGAAACTCGCAGGATTACAACGGAATGTGTATTTTTTCCCTAGGCCATTCTGGTTAAGCGTTTGGAGCAGCAGAAGTGCGAAAAATTTTGTGCCTTCTCAACCATTTCTTGGCTTCAAACTCCCATATCTCGCGAACGGATTGACCTAACCCAAAAATTCCTATTGCATCTGAAAGTAGAAACTCGCCCGATTACAACGGTATGCGTATTTTTTCCCTAGGCCATACTGGTTAAGCGATTGGAGCAGCAGAATTGCGAAAAATTTGTTGTCTTCTCAACCATTTCTTAGCTTCAAACTCCCATATCTCGCGAACGGATTGACCAAACCCAAAAATTCCTGTTGCGTCTGAAAGTAGAAACTCGCCCGATTACAACGGTATGCGTATTTTTTCCCTAGGCCATTCTGGTTAAGCGATTAGAGCAGCAGAATTGCGAAAAATTTGTTGTCTTCTCAACCATTTCTTAGCTTCAAACTCCCATATCTCGCGAACGGATTGACCCAACCCAAAAATTCCTGTTGCGTCTGAAAGTAGAAACTCGCCCGATTACAACGGTATGTGTACTTTTTCCCTAGGCTATTCTGGTTTCGCGTTTGGAGCAGCAGAATTGCGAAAAATTGTTTGCCTTGTCAAACATTTCTTGGCTTCAAACACCCATATCTCGCGAACGGATTGACATAACCCAAGAATTCCTGTTGCGTCTGAAAGTAGAAACTCGCACGATTACAACGGAATGTGTATTTTTTCCCTAGGCCATTCTGGTTAAGCGTTTGGAGCAGCAGAAGTGCGAAAAATTTTGTGCCTTCTCAACCATTTCTTGGCTTCAAACTCCCATATCTCGCGAACGGATTGACCTAACCCAAAAATTCCTATTGCATCTGAAAGTAGATACTCGCCCGATTACAACGGTATGCGTATTTTTTCCCTAGGCAATTCTGGTTAAGCGATTGGAGCAGCAGAATTGCGAAAAATTTGTTCTCTTCTCAACCATTTGTTGGCTTCAAACTCCCATATCTCGCGAACGGATTGACCTAACCCAAAAATTCCTATTGCATCTGAAAGTAGAAACTCGCCCGATTACAACGGTAGGTGTATTTTTTCCCTACGCCATTCTGGTTATGCGTTTGGAGCAGCAGAATTGCGAAAAATTTGTTGTCTTCTCAACCATTTCTTAGCTTCAAACTCCCATATCTCGCGAACGGATTCACCCAACCCAAAAATTCCTGTTGCGTCTGAAAGTAGAAACTCGCCCGATTACAGCGGTATGTGTACTTTTTCCCTAGGCTATTCTGGTTTCGCGTTTGGAGCAGCAGAATTGCGAAAAATTGTTTGCCTTGTCAAACATTTCTTGGCTTCAAACTCCCATATCTCGCGAACGGATTGACATAACCCAAAAATTCCTGTTGCGTCTGAAAGTAGAAACTCGCACGATTTCAACGGAATGTGTATTTTTTCCCTAGGCCATTCTGGTTAAGCGTTTGGAGCAGCAGAAGTGCGAAAAATTTTGTGCCTTCTCAACCATTTCTTGGCTTCAAACTCCCATATCTCGCGAACGGATTGACATAACCCAAGAATTCCTGTTGCGTCTGAAAGTAGAAACTCGCCCGATTGCAACGGTATGTGTATTTTTTCCCTATGCCATTCTGGCTAAACGTTTGGAGCAGCAGAATTGCCAAAAATTTGTTGTCTTCTCAACCATCTCTTAGCTTCGAACTCCCATATCTCGCGAACGGATTGACCTAACCCAAAAATTCCTATTGCATCTGAAAGTAGAAACTCGCCAGATTACAACGGTATGTGCATTTATTCCCTAGGCCATTCTGGTTAAGCGTTTGGAGCAGCAGAATTGCGAAAAATTTGTTCTCTTCTCAACCATTTGTTGGCTTCAAACTCCCATATCTCGCGAACGGATTGACCTAACGCAAAAATTCCTATTGCATCTGAAAGTAGAAACTCGCCAGATTACAACGGTATGTGCATTTTTTCCCTAGGCCATTCTGGTTAAGCGTTTGGAGCAGCAGAATTGCGAAAAATTTGTTCCCTTCTCAACCATTTGTTGGGTTCAAACTCCCATATCTCGCGAACGGAGTGACCTAACCCAAAAATTCCTATTGCATCTGAAAGTAGAAACTCGCACGATTACAACGGAATGTGTATTTTTTCCCTAGGCCATTCTGGTTAAGCGTTTGGAGCAGCAGAATTGCGAAAAATTTTTTGCCTTGTCAAACATTTCTTGGCTTCAAACTCCCATATCTCGCGAACTGATTGACCTATCCCAAAAATTCCTATTGCATCTGAAAGTAGAAACTCGCCAGATTACAACGGTATGTGCATTTTTTCCCTAGGCCATTCTGGTTAAGCGTTTGGAGCAGCAGAATTGCGAAAAATTTGTTCTCTTCTCAACCATTTGTTGGCTTCAAACTCCCATATCTCGCGAACGGATTGACCTAACGCAAAAATTCCTATTGCATCTGAAAGTAGAAACTCGCCAGATTACAACGGTATGTGCATTTTTTCCCTAGGACATTCTGGTTAAGCGTTTGGAGCAGCAGAATTGCGAAAAATTTGTTCTCTTCTCAACCATTTGTTGGCTTCAAACTCCCATATCTCGCGAACGGATTGACCTAACCCGAAAATTCCTATTGCATCTGAAAGTAGAAACTCGCACGATTACAACGGAATGTGCATTTTTTCCCTAGGCCATTCTGGTTAAGCGTTTGGAGCAGCAGAATTGCGAAAAATTTGTTCTCTTCTCAACCATTTGTTGGCTTCAAACTCCCATATCTCGCGAACGGATTGACCCAACCCAAAAATTCCTGTTGCGTCTGAAAGTAGAAACTCGCCCGATTACAACGGTATGTGTACTTTTTCCCTAGGCTATTCTGGTTAAGCGTTTGGAGCAGCAGAAGTGCGAAAAATTTTGTGCCTTCTCAACCATTTCTTGGCTTCAAACTCCCATATCTCGCGAACGGATTGACCTAACCCAAAAATTCCTATTGCATCTGAAAGTCGAAACTCGCCCGATTACAACGGGATGTGTACTTTTTCCCTAGGCTATTCTGGTTTCGCGTTTGGAGCAGCAGAATTGCGAAAAATTGTTTGCCTTGTCAACCATTTGTTGGCTTCAAACTCCCATATCTCGCGAACGGATTGACCTAACGCAAAAATTCCTATTGCATCTGAAAGTAGAAACTCGCCAGATTACAACGGTATGTGTATTTTTTCCCTAGGCCATTCTGGTTAAGCGTTTGGAGCAGCAGAATTGCGAAAAATTTGTTCTCTTCTCAACCATTTGTTGGGTTCAAACTCCCATATCTCGCGAACGGAGTGACCTAACCCAAAAATTCCAATTGCATCTGAAAGTAGAAACTCGCACGATTACAACGGAATGTGTATTTTTTCCCTAGGCCATTCTGGTTAAGCGTTTGGAGCAGCAGAATTGCGAAAAATTTTTTGCCTCGTCAAACATTTCTTGGCTTCAAACTCCCATATCTCGCGAACTGATTGACCTAACCCAAAAATTCCTATTGCATCTGAAAGTAGAAACTCGCCCGATTACAACGGTAGGTGTATTTTTTCCCTACGCCATTCTGGTTATGCGTTTGGAGCAGCAGAATTGCGAAAAATTTGTTGTCTTCTCAACCATTTCTTAGCTTCAAACTCCCATATCTCGCGAACGGATTCACCCAACCCAAAAATTCCTGTTGCGTCTGAAAGTAGAAACTCGCCCGATTACAACGGTATGTGTACTTTTTCCCTAGGCTATGCTGGTTTCGCGTTTGGAGCAGCAGAATTGCGAAAAATTGTTTGCCTTGTCAAACATTTCTTGGCTTCAAACTCCCATATCTCGCGAACGGATTGACATAACCCAAAAATTCCTGTTGCGTCTGAAAGTAGAAACTCGCACGATTTCAACGGAATGTGTATTTTTTCCCTAGGCCATTCTGGTTAAGCGTTTGGAGCAGCAGAAGTGCGAAAAATTTTGTGCCTTCTCAACCATTTCTTGGCTTCAAACTCCCATATCTCGCGAACGGATTGACATAACCCAAGAATTCCTGTTGCGTCTGAAAGTAGAAACTCGCCCGATTGCAACGGTATGTGTATTTTTTCCCTATGCCATTCTGGCTAAACGTTTGGAGCAGCAGAATTGCCAAAAATTTGTTGTCTTCTCAACCATCTCTTAGCTTCGAACTCCCATATCTCGCGAACGGATTGACCTAACCCAAAAATTCCTATTGCATCTGAAAGTAGAAACTCGCCAGATTACAACGGTATGTGCATTTATTCCCTAGGCCATTCTGGTTAAGCGTTTGGAGCAGCAGAATTGCGAAAAATTTGTTCTCTTCTCAACCATTTGTTGGCTTCAAACTCCCATATCTCGCGAACGGATTGACCTAACGCAAAAATTCCTATTGCATCTGAAAGTAGAAACTCGCCAGATTACAACGGTATGTGCATTTTTTCCCTAGGCCATTCTGGTTAAGCGTTTGGAGCAGCAGAATTGCGAAAAATTTGTTCCCTTCTCAACCATTTGTTGGGTTCAAACTCCCATATCTCGCGAACGGAGTGACCTAACCCAAAAATTCCTATTGCATCTGAAAGTAGAAACTCGCACGATTACAACGGAATGTGTATTTTTTCCCTAGGCCATTCTGGTTAAGCGTTTGGAGCAGCAGAATTGCGAAAAATTTTTTGCCTTGTCAAACATTTCTTGGCTTCAAACTCCCATATCTCGCGAACTGATTGACCTATCCCAAAAATTCCTATTGCATCTGAAAGTAGAAACTCGCCAGATTACAACGGTATGTGCATGTTTTCCCTAGGCCATTCTGGTTAAGCGTTTGGAGCAGCAGAATTGCGAAAAATTTGTTCTCTTCTCAACCATTTGTTGGCTTCAAACTCCCATATCTCGCGAACGGATTGACCTAACGCAAAAATTCCTATTGCATCTGAAAGTAGAAACTCGCCAGATTACAACGGTATGTGCATTTTTTCCCTAGGCCATTCTGGTTAAGCGTTTGGAGCAGCAGAATTGCGAAAAATTTGTTCTCTTCTCAACCATTTGTTGGCTTCAAACTCCCATATCTCGCGAACGGATTGACCTAACCCGAAAATTCCTATTGCATCTGAAAGTAGAAACTCGCACGATTACAAAGGAATGTGCATTTTTTCCCTAGGCCATTCTGGTTAAGCGTTTGGAGCAGCAGAATTGCGAAAAATTTGTTCTCTTCTCAACCATTTGTTGGCTTCAAACTCCCATATCTCGCGAACGGATTGACCCAACCCAAAAATTCCTGTTGCGTCTGAAAGTAGAAACTCGCCCGATTACAACGGTATGTGTACTTTTTCCCTAGGCTATTCTGGTTAAGCGTTTGGAGCAGCAGAAGTGCGAAAAATTTTGTGCCTTCTCAACCATTTCTTGGCTTCAAACTCCCATATCTCGCGAACGGATTGACCTAACCCAAAAATTCCTATTGCATCTGAAAGTCGAAACTCGCCCGATTACAACGGTATGTGTACTTTTTCCCTAGGCTATTCTGGTTTCGCGTTTGGAGCAGCAGAATTGCGAAAAATTGTTTACCTTGTCAACCATTTGTTGGCTTCAAACTCCCATATCTCGCGAACGGATTGACCTAACGCAAAAATTCCTATTGCATCTGAAAGTAGAAACTCGCCAGATTACAACGGTATGTGTATTTTTTCCCTAGGCCATTCTGGTTAAGCGTTTGGAGCAGCAGAATTGCGAAAAATTTGTTCTCTTCTCAACCATTTGTTGGGTTCAAACTCCCATATCTCGCGAACGGAGTGACCTAACCCAAAAATTCCAATTGCATCTGAAAGTAGAAACTCGCACGATTACAACGGAATGTGTATTTTTTCCCTAGGCCATTCTGGTTAAGCGTTTGGAGCAGCAGAATTGCGAAAAATTTTTTGCCTCGTCAAACATTTCTTGGCTTCAAACTCCCATATCTCGCGAACTGATTGACCTAACCCAAAAATTCCTATTGCATCTGAAAGTAGAAACTCGCCAGATTACAACGGTATGTGCATTTTTTCCCTAGGCCATTCTGGTTATGCGTTTGGAGCAGCAGAATTGCGAAAAATTTGTTCTCTTCTCAACCATTTGTTGGCTTCAAACTCCCATATCTCGCGAACGGATTGACCTAACGCAAAAATTCCTATTGCATCTGAAAGTAGAAACTCGCCAGATTACAACGGTATGTGCATTTTTTCCCTAGGCCATTCTGGTTAAGCGTTTGGAGCAGCAGAATTGCGAAAAATTTGTTCTCTTCTCAACCATTTGTTGGCTTCAAACTCCCATATCTCGCGAACGGATTGACCTAACCCGAAAATTCCTATTGCATCTGAAAGTAGAAACTCGCACGATTACAACGGAATGTGCATTTTTTTCCTAGGCCATTCTGGTTAAGCGTTTGGAGCAGCAGAATTGCGAAAAATTTGTTCTCTTCTCAACCATTTGTTGGCTTCAAACTCCCATATCTCGCGAACGGATTGACCCAACCCAAAAATTCCTGTTGCGTCTGAAAGTAGAAACTCGCCCGATTACAACGGTATGTGTACTTTTTCCCTAGGCTATTCTGGTTAAGCGTTTGGAGCAGCAGAAGTGCGAAAAATTTTGTGCCTTCTCAACCATTTCTTGGCTTCAAACTCCCATATCTCGCGAACGGATTGACCTAACCCAAAAATTCCTATTGCATCTGAAAGTCGAAACACGCCCGATTACAACGGTATGTGTACTTTTTCCCTAGGCTATTCTGGTTTCGCGTTTGGAGCAGCAGAATTGCGAAAAATTGTTTGCCTTGTCAAACATTTCTTGGCTTCAAACTCCCATATCTCGCGAACTGATTGACCTATCCCAAAAATTCCTATTGAATCTGAAAGTAGAAACTCGCCAGATTACAACGGTATGTGCATTTTTTCCCTAGGCCATTCTGGTTGAGCGTTTGGAGCAGCAGAATTGCGAAAAATTTGTTCTCTTCTCAACCATTTGTTGGCTTCAAACTCCCATATCTCGCGAACGGATTGACCTAACGCAAAAATTCCTATTGCATCTGAAAGTAGAAACTCGCCAGATTACAACGGTATGTGCATTTTTTCCCTAGGCCATTCTGGTTAAGCGTTTGGAGCAGCAGAATTGCGAAAAATTTGTTCTCTTCTCAACCATTTGTTGGCTTCAAACTCCCATATCTCGCGAACGGATTGACCTAACCCGAAAATTCCTATTGCATCTGAAAGTAGAAACTCGCACGATTACAACGGAATGTGCATTTTTTCCCTAGGCCATTCTGGTTAAGCGTTTGGAGCAGCAGAATTGCGAAAAATTTGTTCTCTTCTCAACCATTTGTTGGCTTCAAACTCCCATATCTCGCGAACGGATTGACCCAACCCAAAAATTCCTGTTGCGTCTGAAAGTAGAAACTCGGCCGATTACAACGGTATGTGTACTTTTTCCCTAGGCTATTCTGGTTAAGCGTTTGGAGCAGCAGAAGTGCGAAAAATGTTGTGCCTTCTCAACCATTTCTTGGCTTCAAACTCCCATATCTCGCGAACGGATTGACCTAACCCAAAAATTCCTATTGCATCTGAAAGTCGAAACTCGCCCGATTACAACGGTATGTGTACTTTTTCCCTAGGCTATTCTGGTTTCGCGTTTGGAGCAGCAGAATTGCGAAAAATTGTTTGCCTTGTCAACCATTTGTTGGCTTCAAACTCCCATATCTCGCGAACGGATTGACCTAACGCAAAAATTCCTATTGCATCTGAAAGTAGAAACTCGCCAGATTACAACGGTATGTGCATTTTTTCCCTAGGCCATTCTGGTTAAGCGTTTGGAGCAGCAGAATTGCGAAAAATTTGTTCTCTTCTCAACCATTTGTTGGGTTCAAACTCCCATATCTCGCGAACGGAGTGACCTAACCCAAAAATTCCAATTGCATCTGAAAGTAGAAACTCGCACGATTACAACGGAATGTGTATTTTTTCCCTAGGCCATTCTGGTTAAGCGTTTGGAGCAGCAGAATTGCGAAAAATTTTTTGCCTTGTCAAACATTTCTTGGCTTCAAACTCCCATATCTCGCGAACTGATTGACCTAACCCAAAAATTCCTATTGCATCTGAAAGTAGAAACTCGCCAGATTACAACGGTATGTGCATTTTTTCCCTAGGCCATTCTGGTTAAGCGTTTTGGAGCAGCAGAATTGCGAAAAATTTGTTCTCTTCTCAACCATTTGTTGGCTTCAAACTCCCATATCTCGCGAACGGATTGACCTAACGCAAAAATTCCTATTGCATCTGAAAGTCGAAACACGCCCGATTACAACGGTATGTGTACTTTTTCCCTAGGCTATTCTGGTTTCGCGTTTGGAGCAGCAGAATTGCGAAAAATTGTTTGCCTTGTCAAACATTTCTTGACTTCAAACTCCCATATCTCGCGAACGGATTGACCTAACGCAAAAATTCCTATTGCATCTGAAAGTAGAAACTCGCCAGATTACAACGGTATGTGCATTTTTTCCCTAGGCCATTCTGGTTAAGCGTTTGGAGCAGCAGAATTGCGAAAAATTTGTTCTCTTCTCAACCATTTGTTGGCTTCAAACTCCCATATCTCGCGAACGGATTGACCTAACCCGAAAATTCCTATTGCATCTGAAAGTAGAAACTCGCACGATTACAACGGAATGTGCATTTTTTCCCTAGGCCATTCTGGTTAAGCGTTTGGAGCAGCAGAATTGCGAAAAATTTGTTCTCTTCTCAACCATTTGTTGGCTTCAAACTCCCATATCTCGCGAACGGATTGACCCAACCCAAAAATTCCTGTTGCGTCTGAAAGTAGAAACTCGCCCGATTACAACGGTATGTGTACTTTTTCCCTAGGCTATTCTGGTTAAGCGTTTGGAGCAGCAGAAGTGCGAAAAATTTTGTGCCTTCTCAACCATTTCTTGGCTTCAAACTCCCATATCTCGCGAACGGATTGACCTAACCCAAAAATTCCTATTGCATCTGAAAGTCGAAACACGCCCGATTACAACGGTATGTGTACTTTTTCCCTAGGCTATTCTGGTTTCGCGTTTGGAGCAGCAGAATTGCGAAAAATTGTTTGCCTTGTCAAACATTTCTTGGCTTCAAACTCCCATATCTCGCGAACTGATTGACCTATCCCAAAAATTCCTATTGCATCTGAAAGTAGAAACTCGCCAGATTACAACGGTATGTGCATTTTTTCCCTAGGCCATTCTGGTTAAGCGTTTGGAGCAGCAGAATTGCGAAAAATTTGTTCTCTTCTCAACCATTTGTTGGCTTCAAACTCCCATACTACCTTGATCAAAAAGTTTTAGGACTTTATTCATAAAATCAAAAATATAAATTTATTCGTCCAAATCGATATGGTCCCCTTCAAAGTAGTCCCCATTGACTGCAATGCACTTGCGCCAGCGCTTGATCCAATCCTCGAAACACCGCTGGTACTCAATTTTCGGTATGTCCATCAGAGCCGTCTTCGATTTTGTCATGACCTCCTCTCGGGTACTGTAACGCGTTCCGCGAAGCGGTTTTTTAATTCGGTTGAACAGAAAAAAGTCGCAGGGAGCCAGATCTGGTGAGTTTGAAGGCTGCTGGATAGTGTTCGTGTTGTTTTTCGTCAAAAACTTGCGGATAAGGATCGCATTGTGCGCCGGTGCGTTATCGTGGTGCAAAATCCACGAGATGTTTGCCCACAAATCTGGCCTTTTTTGACGAATTGCTTCGCGCAAACGTCTCAAAACGCCCAAATAATATTCTTTGTTGACTGTCTGTTTTTCTAGCAAGAATTCTTGATGCACAACACCATTGTAATCCATGAAAACCGTGAGCATCGCCTTCTTTCTTGACTGAAAACGACGTGGTTTTTTCGGTCTCGGCTCTTCCGGTGCACGCCATTCACTCGCTTGATGTCTGGATTGTGTGCCATACTCATAAATCCACGTCTCATCTCCAGTGATGATACGTTTAATAAATGTTAGGTCGGATTCGGCTTTGGAATGCAAACTCGTTGATGCTCAAATTATGCCATTTTCAAAATCGAAGACACGAACAAAGGAGATGTGCTCAGTACAACGTAACTTTTACAAATATCAAGCTATGATGCTGAAATTGGAAGGAAGTGTTAATGACAGATATGGTAACCTAACAAAAAAAAAAAGAAACAATCGGGTGATTGACAGCGACACACGGGGGACAGTCCTAGAACTTTTTGATCAAGGTAGTATCTCGCGAACGGATTGACCTAACGCAAAAATTCCTATTGCATCTGAAAGTAGAAACTCGCCAGATTACAACGGTATGTGCATTTTTTCCCTAGGCCATTCTGGTTAAGCGTTTGGAGCAGCAGAATTGCGAAAAATTTGTTCTCTTCTCAACCATTTGTTGGCTTCAAACTCCCATATCTCGCGAACGGATTGACCTAACGCAAAAATTCCTATTGCATCTGAAAGTAGAAACTCGCCCGATTACAACGGTAGGTGTATTTTTTCCCTAGGCCATTCTGGTTAAGCGTTTGGAGCAGCAGAATTGCGAAAAATTTGTTCTCTTCTCAACCATTTGTTGGCTTCAAACTCCCATATCTCGCGAACGGATTGACCCAACCCAAAAATTCCTGTTGCGTCTGAAAGTAGAAACTCGCCCGATTACAACGGTATGTGTACTTTTTCCCTAGGCTATTCTGGTTAAGCGTTTGGAGCAGCAGAAGTGCGAAAAATTTTGTGCCTTCTCAACCATTTCTTGGCTTCAAACTCCCATATCTCGCGAACGGATTGACCTAACCCAAAAATTCCTATTGCATCTGAAAGTCGAAACTCGCCCGATTACAACGGTATGTGTACTTTTTCCCTAGGCTATTCTGGTTTCGCGTTTGGAGCAGCAGAATTGCGAAAAATTGTTTGCCTTGTCAACCATTTGTTGGCTTCAAACTCCCATATCTCGCGAACGGATTGACCTAACGCAAAAATTCCTATTGCATCTGAAAGTAGAAACTCGCCAGATTACAACGGTATGTGCATTTTTTCCCTAGGCCATTCTGGTTAAGCGTTTGGAGCAGCAGAATTGCGAAAAATTTGTTCTCTTCTCAACCATTTGTTGGGTTCAAACTCCCATATCTCGCGAACGGAGTGACTTAACCCAAAAATTCCGATTGCATCTGAAAGTAGAAACTCGCACGATTACAACGGAATGTGTATTTTTTCCCTAGGCCATTCTGGTTAAGCGTTTGGAGCAGCAGAATTGCGAAAAATTTTTTGCCTTGTCAAACATTTCTTGGCTTCAAACTCCCATATCTCGCGAACTGATTGACCTAACCCAAAAATTCCTATTGCATCTGAAAGTAGAAACTCGCCAGATTACAACGGTATGTGCATTTTTTCCCTAGGCCATTCTGGTTAAGCGTTTGGAGCAGCAGAATTGCGAAAAATTTGTTCTCTTCTCAACCATTTGTTGGCTTCAAACTCCCATATCTCGCGAACGGATTGACCTAACGCAAAAATTCCTATTGCATCTGAAAGTCGAAACACGCCCGATTACAACGGTATGTGTACTTTTTCCCTAGGCTATTCTGGTTTCGCGTTTGGAGCAGCAGAATTGCGAAAAATTGTTTGCCTTGTCAAACATTTCTTGGCTTCAAACTCCCATATCTCGCGAACTGATTGACCTATCCCAAAAATTCCTATTGCATCTGAAAGTAGAAACTCGCCAGATTACAACGGTATGTGCATTTTTTCCCTAGGCAATCCTGGTTAAGCGTTTGGAGCAGCAGAATTGCGAAAAATTTGTTCTCTTCTCAACCATTTGTTGGCTTCAAACTCCCATATCTCGCGAACGGATTGACCTAACGCAAAAATTCCTATTGCATCTGAAAGTAGAAACTCGCCAGATTACAACGGTATGTGCATTTTTTCCCTAGGCCATTCTGGTTAAGCGTTTGGAGCAGCAGAATTGCGAAAAATTTGTTCTCTTCTCAACCATTTGTTGGCTTCAAACTCCCATATCTCGCGAACGGATTGACCTAACCCGAAAATTCCTATTGCATCTGAAAGTAGAAACTCGCACGATTACAACGGAATGTGTACTTTTTCCCTAGGCTATTCTGGTTAAGCGTTTGGAGCAGCAGAAGTGCGAAAAATTTTGTGCCTTCTCAACCATTTCTTGGCTTCAAACTCCCATATCTCGCGAACGGATTGACCTAACCCAAAAATTCCTATTGCATCTGAAAGTAGAAACTCGCCAGATTACAACGGTATGTGCATTTTTTCCCTAGGCCATTCTGGTTAAGCGTTTGGAGCAGCAGAATTGCGAAAAATTTGTTCTCTTCTCAACCATTTGTTGGCTTCAAACTCCCATATCTCGCGAACGGATTGACCTAACGCAAAAATTCCTATTGCATCTGAAAGTAGAAACTCGCCAGATTGCAACGGTATGTGCATTTTTTCCCTAGGCCATTCTGGTTAAGCGTTTGGAGCAGCAGAATTGCGAAAAATTTGTTCTCTTCTCAACCATTTGTTGGCTTCAAACTCCCATATCTCGCGAACGGATTGACCTAACCCGAAAATTCCTATTGCATCTGAAAGTAGAAACTCGCACGATTACAACGGAATGTGCATTTTTTCCCTAGGCCATTCTGGTTAAGCGTTTGGAGCAGCAGAATTGCGAAAAATTTGTTCTCTTCTCAACCATTTGTTGGCTTCAAACTCCCATATCTCGCGAACGGATTGACCCAACCCAAAAATTCCTGTTGCGTCTGAAAGTAGAAACTCGCCCGATTACAACGGTATGTGTACTTTTTCCCTAGGCTATTCTGGTTAAGCGTTTGGAGCAGCAGAAGTGCGAAAAATTTTGTGCCTTCTCAACCATTTCTTGGCTTCAAACTCCCATATCTCGCGAACGGATTGACCTAACCCAAAAATTCCTATTGCATCTGAAAGTCGAAACTCGCCCGATTACAACGGTATGTGTACTTTTTCCCTAGGCTATTCTGGTTTCGCGTTTGGAGCAGCAGAATTGCGAAAAATTGTTTGCCTTGTCAAACATTTCTTGGCTTCAAACTCCCATATCTCGCGAACGGATTGACATAACCCAAAAATTCCTGTTGCGTCTGAAAGTAGAAACTCGCACGATTTCAACGGAATGTGTATTTTTTCCCTAGGCCATTCTGGTTAAGCGTTTGGAGCAGCAGAATTGCGAAAAATTTGTTCTCTTCTCAACCATTTGTTGGGTTCAAACTCCCATATCTCGCGAACGGAGTGACCTAACCCAAAAATTCCAATTGCATCTGAAAGTAGAAACTCGCACGATTACAACGGAATGTGTATTTTTTCCCTAGGCCATTCTGGTTAAGCGTTTGGAGCAGCAGAATTGCGAAAAATTTTTTGCCTCGTCAAACATTTCTTGGCTTCAAACTCCCATATCTCGCGAACTGATTGACCTAACCCAAAAATTCCTATTGCATCTGAAAGCAGAAACTCGCCAGATTACAACGGTATGTGCATTTTTTCCCTAGGCCATTCTGGTTAAGCGTTTGGAGCAGCAGAATTGCGAAAAATTTGTTCTCTTCTCAACCATTTGTTGTCTTCAAACTCCCATATCTCGCGAACGGATTGACCTAACGCAAAAATTCCTATTGCATCTGAAAGTAGAAACTCGCCAGATTACAACGGTATGTGCATTTTTTCCCTAGGCCATTCTGGTTAAGCGTTTGGAGCAGCAGAATTGCGAAAAATTTGTTCTCTTCTCAACCATTTGTTGGGTTCAAACTCCCATATCTCGCGAACGGAGTGACCTAACCCAAAAATTCCAATTGCATCTGAAAGTAGAAACTCGCACGATTACAACGGAATGTGTATTTTTTCCCTAGGCCATTCTGGTTAAGCGTTTGGAGCAGCAGAATTGCGAAAAATTTTTTGCCTTGTCAAACATTTCTTGGCTTCAAACTCCCATATCTCGCGAACTGATTGACCTAACCCAAAAATTCCTATTGCATCTGAAAGTAGAAACTCGCCAGATTACAACGGTATGTGCATTTTTTCCCTAGGCCATTCTGGTTAAGCGTTTGGAGCAGCAGAATTGCGAAAAATTTGTTCTCTTCTCAACCATTTGTTGGCTTCAAACTCCCATATCTCGCGAACGGATTGACCTAACGCAAAAATTCCTATTGCATCTGAAAGTAGAAACTCGCCAGATTACAACGGTATGTGCATTTTTTCCCTAGGCTATTCTGGTTAAGCGTTTGGAGCAGCAGAAGTGCGAAAAATTTTGTGCCTTCTCAACCATTTCTTGGCTTCAAACTCCCATATCTCGCGAACGGATTGACCTAACCCAAAAATTCCTATTGCATCTGAAAGTCGAAACTCGCCCGATTACAACGGGATGTGTACTTTTTCCCTAGGCTATTCTGGTTTCGCGTTTGGAGCAGCAGAATTGCGAAAAATTTGTTCTCTTCTCAACCATTTGTTGGCTCCAAACTCCCATATCTCGCGAACGGATTGACCTAACCCGAAAATTCCTATTGCATCTGAAAGTAGAAACTCGCACGATTACAACGGAATGTGCATTTTTTCCCTAGGCCATTCTGGTTAAGCGTTTGGAGCAGCAGAATTGCGAAAAATTTGTTCTCTTCTCAACCATTTGTTGGCTTCAAACTCCCATATCTCGCGAACGGATTGACCCAACCCAAAAATTCCTGTTGCGTCTGAAAGTAGAAACTCGCCCGATTACTACGGTATGTGTACTTTTTCCCTAGGCTATTCTGGTTAAGCGTTTGGAGCAGCAGAAGTGCGAAAAATTTTGTGCCTTCTCAACCATTTCTTGGCTTCAAACTCCCATATCTCGCGAACGGATTGACCTAACCCAAAAATTCCTATTGCATCTGAAAGTCGAAACTCGCCCGATTACAACGGGATGTGTACTTTTTCCCTAGGCTATTCTGGTTTCGCGTTTGGAGCAGCAGAATTGCGAAAAATTGTTTGCCTTGTCAAACATTTCTTGGCTTCAAACTCCCATATCTCGCGAACTGATTGACCTATCCCAAAAATTCCTATTGCATCTGAAAGTAGAAACTCGCCAGATTACAACGGTATGTGCATTTTTTCCCTAGGCCATTCTGGTTAAGCGTTTGGAGCAGCAGAATTGCGAAAAATTTGTTCTCTTCTCAACCATTTGTTGGCTTCAGACTCCCATATCTCGCGAACGGATTGACCTAACGCAAAAATTCCTATTCCATCTGAAAGTAGAAACTCGCCAGATTACAACGGTATGTGCATTTTTTCCCTAGGCCATTCTGGTTAAGCGTTTGGAGCAGCAGAATTGCGAAAAATTTGTTCTCTTCTCAACCATTTGTTGGCTTCAAACTCCCATATCTCGCGAACGGATTGACCTAACCCGAAAATTTCTATTGCATCTGAAAGTAGAAACTCGCACGATTACAACGGAATGTGCATTTTTTCCCTAGGCCATTCTGGTTAAGCGTTTGGAGCAGCAGAATTGCGAAAAATTTGTTCTCTTCTCAACCATTTGTTGGCTTCAAACTCCCATATCTCGCGAACGGATTGACCCAACCCAAAAATTCCTGTTGCGTCTGAAAGTAGAAACTCGCCCGATTACAACGGTATGTGTACTTTTTCCCTAGGCTATTCTGGTTAAGCGTTTGGAGCAGCAGAAGTGCGAAAAATTTTGTGCCTTCTCAACCATTTCTTGGCTTCAAACTCCCATATCTCGCGAACGGATTGACCTAACCCAAAAATTCCTATTGCATCTGAAAGTCGAAACTCGCCCGATTACAACGGTATGTGTACTTTTTCCCTAGGCTATTCTGGTTTCGCGTTTGGAGCAGCAGAATTGCGAAAAATTGTTTGCCTTGTCAAACATTTCTTGGCTTCAAACTCCCATATCTCGCGAACGGATTGACATAACCCAAAAATTACTGTTGCGTCTGAAAGTAGAAACTCGCACGATTTCAACGGAATGTGTATTTTTTCCCTAGGCCATTCTGGTTAAGCGTTTGGAGCAGCAGAATTGCGAAAATTTGTTCTCTTCTCAACCATTTGTTGGGTTCAAACTCCCATATCTCGCGAACGGAGTGACCTAACCCAAAAATTCCAATTGCATCTGAAAGTAGAAACTCGCACGATTACAACGGAATGTGTATTTTTTCCCTAGGCCATTCTGGTTAAGCGTTTGGAGCAGCAGAATTGCGAAAAATTTTTTGCCTTGTCAAACATTTCTTGGCTTCAAACTCCCATATCTCGCGAACTGATTGACCTAACCCAAAAATTCCTATTGCATCTGAAAGTAGAAACTCGCCAGATTACAACGGTATGTGCATTTTTTCCCTAGGCCATTCTGGTTAAGCGTTTGGAGCAGCAGAATTGCGAAAAATTTGTTCTCTTCTCAACCATTTGTTGGCTTCAAACTCCCATATCTCGCGAACGGATTGACCTAACGCAAAAATTCCTATTGCATCTGAAAGTAGAAACTCGCCAGATTACAACGGTATGTGCATTTTTTCCCTAGGCTATTCTGGTTAAGCGTTTGGAGCAGCAGAAGTGCGAAAAATTTTGTGCCTTCTCAACCATTTCTTGGCTTCAAACTCCCATATCTCGCGAACGGATTGACCTAACCCAAAAATTCCTATTGCATCTGAAAGTCGAAACTCGCCCGATTACAACGGGATGTGTACTTTTTCCCTAGGCTATTCTGGTTTCGCGTTTGGAGCAGCAGAATTGCGAAAAATTGTTTGCCTTGTCAAACATTTCTTGGCTTCAAACTCCCATATCTCGCGAACTGATTGACCTATCCCAAAAATTCCTATTGCATCTGAAAGTAGAAACTCGCCAGATTACAACGGTATGTGCATTTTTTCCCTAGGCCATTCTGGTTAAGCGTTTGGAGCAGCAGAATTGCGAAAAATTTGTTCTCTTCTCAACCATTTGTTGGCTTCAAACTCCCATATCTCGCGAACGGATTGACCTAACGCAAAAATTCCTATTGCATCTGAAAGTAGAAACTCGCCAGATTACAACGGTATGTGCATTTTTTCCCTAGGCCATTCTGGTTAAGCGTTTGGAGCAGCAGAATTGCGAAAAATTTGCTCTCTTCTCAACCATTTGTTGGCTCCAAACTCCCATATCTCGCGAACGGATTGACCTAACCCGAAAATTCCTATTGCATCTGAAAGTAGAAACTCGCACGATTACAACGGAATGTGCATTTTTTCCCTAGGCCATTCTGGTTAAGCGTTTGGAGCAGCAGAATTGCGAAAAATTTGTTCTCTTCTCAACCATTTGTTGGCTTCAAACTCCCATATCTCGCGAACGGATTGACCCAACCCAAAAATTCCTGTTGCGTCTGAAAGTAGAAACTCGCCCGATTACAACGGTATGTGTACTTTTTCCCTAGGCTATTCTGGTTAAGCGTTTGGAGCAGCAGAAGTGCGAAAAATTTTGTGCCTTCTCAACCATTTCTTGGCTTCAAACTCCCATATCTCGCGAACGGATTGACCTAACCCAAAAATTCCTATTGCATCTGAAAGTCGAAACTCGCCCGATTACAACGGTATGTGTACTTTTTCCCTAGGCTATTCTGGTTTCGCGTTTGGAGCAGCAGAATTGCGAAAAATTGTTTGTCTTGTCAAACATTTCTTGGCTTCAAACTCCCATATCTCGCGAACGGATTGACATAACCCAAAAATTACTGTTGCGTCTGAAAGTAGAAACTCGCACGATTTCAACGGAATGTGTATTTTTTCCCTAGGCCATTCTGGTTAAGCGTTTGGAGCAGCAGAATTGCGAAAAATTTGTTCTCTTCTCAACCATTTGTTGGGTTCAAACTCCCATATCTCGCGAACGGAGTGACCTAACCCAAAAATTCCAATTGCATCTGAAAGTAGAAACTCGCACGATTACAACGGAATGTGTATTTTTTCCCTAGGCCATTCTGGTTAAGCGTTTGGAGCAGCAGAATTGCGAAAAATTTTTTGCCTTGTCAAACATTTCTTGGCTTCAAACTCCCATATCTCGCGAACTGATTGACGTAACCCAAAAATTCCTATTGCATCTGAAAGTAGAAACTCGCCAGATTACAACGGTATGTGCATTTTTTCCCTAGGCCATTCTGGTTAAGTGTTTGGAGCAGCAGAATTGCGAAAAATTTGTTCTCTTCTCAACCATTTGTTGGCTTCAAACTCCCATATCTCGCGAACGGATTGACCTAACGCAAAAATTCCTATTGCATCTGAAAGTAGAAACTCGCCAGATTACAACGGTATGTGTATTTTTTCCCTAGGCCATTCTGGTTAAGCGTTTGGAGCAGCAGAATTGCGAAAAATTTGTTCTCTTCTCAACCATTTGTTGGCTTCAAACTCCCATATCTCGCGAACGGATTGACCCAACCCAAAAATTCCTGTTGCGTCTGAAAGTAGAAACTCGCCCGATTACAACGGTATGTGTACTTTTTCCCTAGGCTATTCTGGTTTCGCGTTTGGAGCAGCAGAATTGCGAAAAATTGTTTGCCTTGTCAAACATTTCTTGGCTTCAAACTCCCATATCTCGCGAACTGATTGACCTATCCCAAAAATTCCTATTGCATCTGAAAGTAGAAACTCGCCAGATTACAACGGTATGTGCATTTTTTCCCTAGGCCATTCTGGTTAAGCGTTTGGAGCAGCAGAATTGCGAAAAATTTGTTCTCTTCTCAACCATTTGTTGGCTTCAGACTCCCATATCTCGCGAACGGATTGACCTAACGCAAAAATTCCTATTCCATCTGAAAGTAGAAACTCGCCAGATTACAACGGTATGTGCATTTTTTCCCTAGGCCATTCTGGTTAAGCGTTTGGAGCAGCAGAATTGCGAAAAATTTGTTCTCTTCTCAACCATTTGTTGGCTTCAAACTCCCATATCTCGCGAACGGATTGACCTAACCCGAAAATTTCTATTGCATCTGAAAGTAGAAACTCGCACGATTACAACGGAATGTGCATTTTTTCCCTAGGCCATTCTGGTTAAGCGTTTGGAGCAGCAGAATTGCGAAAAATTTGTTCTCTTCTCAACCATTTGTTGGCTTCAAACTCCCATATCTCGCGAACGGATTGACCCAACCCAAAAATTCCTGTTGCGTCTGAAAGTAGAAACTCGCCCGATTACAACGGTATGTGTACTTTTTCCCTAGGCTATTCTGGTTAAGCGTTTGGAGCAGCAGAAGTGCGAAAAATTTTGTGCCTTCTCAACCGTTTCTTGGCTTCAAACTCCCATATCTCGCGAACGGATTGACCTAACCCAAAAATTCCTATTGCATCTGAAAGTCGAAACTCGCCCGATTACAACGGTATGTGTACTTTTTCCCTAGGCTATTCTGGTTTCGCGTTTGGAGCAGCAGAATTGCGAAAAATTGTTTGCCTTGTCAAACATTTCTTGGCTTCAAACTCCCATATCTCGCGAACGGATTGACATAACCCAAAAATTACTGTTGCGTCTGAAAGTAGAAACTCGCACGATTTCAACGGAATGTGTATTTTTTCCCTAGGCCATTCTGGTTAAGCGTTTGGAGCAGCAGAATTGCGAAAAATTTGTTCTCTTCTCAACCATTTGTTGGGTTCAAACTCCCATATCTCGCGAACGGAGTGACCTAACCCAAAAATTCCAATTGCATCTGAAAGTAGAAACTCGCACGATTACAACGGAATGTGTATTTTTTCCCTAGGCCATTCTGGTTAAGCGTTTGGAGCAGCAGAATTGCGAAAAATTTTTTGCCTTGTCAAACATTTCTTGGCTTCAAACTCCCATATCTCGCGAACTGATTGACCTAACCCAAAAATTCCTATTGCATCTGAAAGTAGAAACTCGCCAGATTACAACGGTATGTGCATTTTTTCCCTAGGCCATTCTGGTTAAGCGTTTGGAGCAGCAGAATTGCGAAAAATTTGTTCTCTTCTCAACCATTTGTTGGCTTCAAACTCCCATATCTCGCGAACGGATTGACCTAACGCAAAAATTCCTATTGCATCTGAAAGTAGAAACTCGCCAGATTACAACGGTATGTGCATTTTTTCCCTAGGCTATTCTGGTTAAGCGTTTGGAGCAGCAGAAGTGCGAAAAATTTTGTGCCTTCTCAACCATTTCTTGGCTTCAAACTCCCATATCTCGCGAACGGATTGACCTAACCCAAAAATTCCTATTGCATCTGAAAGTCGAAACTCGCCCGATTACAACGGGATGTGTACTTTTTCCCTAGGCTATTCTGGTTTCGCGTTTGGAGCAGCAGAATTGCGAAAAATTGTTTGCCTTGTCAAACATTTCTTGGCTTCAAACTCCCATATCTCGCGAACTGATTGACCTATCCCAAAAATTCCTATTGCATCTGAAAGTAGAAACTCGCCAGATTACAACGGTATGTGCATTTTTTCCCTAGGCCATTCTGGTTAAGCGTTTGGAGCAGCAGAATTGCGAAAAATTTGTTCTCTTCTCAACCATTTGTTGGCTTCAAACTCCCATATCTCGCGAACGGATTGACCTAACGCAAAAATTCCTATTGCATCTGAAAGTAGAAACTCGCCAGATTACAACGGTATGTGCATTTTTTCCCTAGGCCATTCTGGTTAAGCGTTTGGAGCAGCAGAATTGCGAAAAATTTGTTCTCTTCTCAACCATTTGTTGGCTCCAAACTCCCATATCTCGCGAACGGATTGACCTAACCCGAAAATTCCTATTGCATCTGAAAGTAGAAACTCGCACGATTACAACGGAATGTGCATTTTTTCCCTAGGCCATTCTGGTTAAGCGTTTGGAGCAGCAGAATTGCGAAAAATTTGTTCTCTTCTCAACCATTTGTTGGCTTCAAACTCCCATATCTCGCGAACGGATTGACCCAACCCAAAAATTCCTGTTGCGTCTGAAAGTAGAAACTCGCCCGATTACAACGGTATGTGTACTTTTTCCCTAGGCTATTCTGGTTAAGCGTTTGGAGCAGCAGAAGTGCGAAAAATTTTGTGCCTTCTCAACCATTTCTTGGCTTCAAACTCCCATATCTCGCGAACGGATTGACCTAACCCAAAAATTCCTATTGCATCTGAAAGTCGAAACTCGCCCGATTACAACGGTATGTGTACTTTTTCCCTAGGCTATTCTGGTTTCGCGTTTGGAGCAGCAGAATTGCGAAAAATTGTTTGTCTTGTCAAACATTTCTTGGCTTCAAACTCCCATATCTCGCGAACGGATTGACATAACCCAAAAATTACTGTTGCGTCTGAAAGTAGAAACTCGCACGATTTCAACGGAATGTGTATTTTTTCCCTAGGCCATTCTGGTTAAGCGTTTGGAGCAGCAGAATTGCGAAAAATTTGTTCTCTTCTCAACCATTTGTTGGGTTCAAACTCCCATATCTCGCGAACGGAGTGACCTAACCCAAAAATTCCAATTGCATCTGAAAGTAGAAACTCGCCAGATTACAACGGTATGTGTATTTTTTCCCTAGGCCATTCTGGTTAAGCGTTTGGAGCAGCAGAATTGCGAAAAATTTGTTCTCTTCTCAACCATTTGTTGGCTTCAAACTCCCATATCTCGCGAACGGATTGACCTAACCCGAAAATTCCTATTGCATCTGAAAGTAGAAACTCGCACGATTACAACGGAATGTGCATTTTTTCCCTAGGCCATTCTGGTTAAGCGTTTGGAGCAGCAGAATTGCGAAAAATTTGTTCTCTTCTCAACCATTTGTTGGCTTCAAACTCCCATATCTCGCGAACGGATTGACCCAACCCAAAAATTCCTGTTGCGTCTGAAAGTAGAAACTCGCCCGATTACAACGGTATGTGTACTTTTTCCCTAGGCTATTCTGGTTAAGCGTTTGGAGCAGCAGAAGTGCGAAAAATTTTGTGCCTTCTCAACCATTTCTTGGCTTCAAACTCCCATATCTCGCGAACGGATTGACCTAACCCAAAAATTCCTGTTGCGTCTGAAAGTAGAAACTCGCAAGATTTCAACGGAATGTGTATTTTTTCCCTAGGCCATTCTGGTTAAGCGTTTGGAGCAGCAGAATTGCGAAAAATTTGTTCTCTTCTCAACCATTTGTTGGGTTCAAACTCCCATATCTCGCGAACGGAGTGACCTAACCCAAAAATTCCAATTGCATCTGAAAGTAGAAACTCGCACGATTACAACGGAATGTGTATTTTTTCCCTAGGCCATTCTGGTTAAGCGTTTGGAGCAGCAGAATTGCGAAAAATTTTTTGCCTCGTCAAACATTTCTTGGCTTCAAACTCCCATATCTCGCGAACTGATTGACCTAACCCAAAAATTCCTATTGCATCTGAAAGTAGAAACTCGCCAGATTACAACGGTATGTGCATTTTTTCCCTAGGCCATTCTGGTTAAGCGTTTGGAGCAGCAGAATTGCGAAAAATTTGTTCTCTTCTCAACCATTTGTTGGCTTCAAACTCCCATATCTCGCGAACGGATTGACCTAACGCAAAAATTCCTATTGCATCTGAAAGTAGAAACTCGCCAGATTACAACGGTATGTGCATTTTTTCCCTAGGCCATTCTGGTGAAGCGTTTGGAGCAGCAGAATTGCGAAAAATTTGTTCTCTTCTCAACCATTTGTTGGCTTCAAACTCCCATATCTCGCGAACGGATTGACCTAACCCGAAAATTCCTATTGCATCTGAAAGTAGAAACTCGCACGATTACAACGGAATGTGCATTTTTTCCCTAGGCCATTCTGGTTAAGCGTTTGGAGCAGCAGAATTGCGAAAAATTTGTTCTCTTCTCAACCATTTGTTGGCTTCAAACTCCCATATCTCGCGAACGGATTGACCCAACCCAAAAATTCCTGTTGCGTCTGAAAGTAGAAACTCGCCCGATTACAACGGTATGTGTACTTTTTCCCTAGGCTATTCTGGTTTCGCGTTTGGAGCAGCAGAATTGCGAAAAATTGTTTGCCTTGTCAAACATTTCTTGGCTTCAAACTCCCATATCTCGCGAACGGATTGACATAACCCAAAAATTCCTGTTGCGTCTGAAAGTAGAAACTCGCACGATTTCAACGGAATGTGTATTTTTTCCCTAGGCCATTCTGGTTAAGCGTTTGGAGCAGCAGAATTGCGAAAAATTTGTTCTCTTCTCAACCATTTGTTGGCTTCAAACTCCCATATCTCGCGAACGGATTGACCTAACCCAAAAATTCCTATTGCATCTGAAGGTAGAAACTCGCCAGATTACAACGGTATGTGCATTTTTTCCCTAGGCCATTCTGGTTAAGCGTTTGGAGCAGCAGAATTGCGAAAAATTTGTTCTCTTCTCAACCATTTGTTGGCTTCAAACTCCCATATCTCGCGAACGGATTGATCTAACCCGAAAATTCCTATTGCATCTGAAAGTAGAAACACGCACGATTACAACGGAATGTGTATTTTTTCCCTAGGCCATTCTGGTTTCGCGTTTGGAGCAACAGAATTGCGAAAAATTTTTTGCCTTGTCAAACATTTCTTGGCTTCAAACTCCCATATCTCGCGAACGGATTGACATAACCCAAGAATTCCTGTTGCGTCTGAAAGTAGAAACTCGCACGATTACAACGGAATGTGTATTTTTTCCCTAGGCCATTCTGGTTAAGCGTTTGGAGCAGCAGAAGTGCGAAAAATTTTGTGCCTTCTCAACCATTTCTTGGCTTCAAACTCCCATATCTCGCTAACGGATTGACCTAACCCAAAAATTCCTCTTCCATCTGAAAGTAGATACTCGCCCGATTACAACGGTATGCGTATTTTTTCCCTAGGCCATTCTGGTTAAGCGATTGGAGCAGCAGAATTGCGAAAGGTTTGTTGTCTTCTCAACCATTTCTTAGCTTCAAACTCCCAAATCTCGCGAACGGATTGACCCAACCCAAAAATTCCTGTTGCGTCTGAAAGTAGAAACTCGCCCGATTACAACGGTATGTGTACTTTTTCCCTAGGCTATGCTGGTTTCGCGTTTGGAGCAGCAGAATTGCGAAAAATTGTTTGCCTTGTCAAACATTTCTTTGCTTCAAACTCCCATATCTCGCGAACGGATTGACATAACCCAAAAATTCCTGTTGGGTCTGAAAGTAGAAACTCGCACGATTTCAACGGAATGTGTATTTTTTCCCTAGGCCATTCTGGTTAAGCGTTTGGAGCAGCAGAAGTGCGAAAGATTTTGTGCCTTCTCAACCATTTCTTGGCTTCAAACTCCCATACCTCGCGAACGGATTGACCCAACCCAAAAATTCCTATTGCATCTGAAAGCAGAAACTCGCCCGATTACAACGGTATGTGTACTTTTTCCCTAGGCTATGCTGGTTTCGCGTTTGGAGCAGCAGAAATGCGAAAAATTGTTTGCCTTGTCAAACATTTCTTGGCTTCAAACTCCCATATCTCGCGAACGGATTGACATAACCCAAAAATTCCTGTTGCGTCTGAAAGTAGAAACTTGCACGATTTCAACGGAATGTGTATTTTTTCCCTAGGCCATTCTGGTTAAGCGTTTGGAGCAGCAGAAGTGCGAAAAATTTTGTGCCTTCTCAACCATTTCTTGGCTTCAAACTCCCATACCTCGCGAACGGATTGACCTAACCCAAAAATTCCTATTGCATCTGAAAGTAGAAACTCGCCCGATTACAATGGTATGTGTATTTTTTCCCTAGGCCATTCTGGTTAAGCGTTTGGAGCAGCAGAATTGCGAAATATTTTTTGCGTTTCAACCATTTCTTGGCTTCAAACTCCCATATCTCGCGAACGGTTTGACCCAACACAAAAATTCCTGTTGCGTCTGAAAGTAGAAACTCGCCCGATTGCAACGGTATGTGTATTTTTTCCCTATGCCATTCTGGCTAAACGTTTGGAGCAGCAGAATTGCCAAAAATTTGTTGTCTTCTCAACCATCTCTTAGCTTCGAACTCCCATATCTCGCGAACGGATTGTCCCAACCCAAAAATTCCTGTTGCGTCTGAAAGTAGAAACTCGCCCGATTACAACGGTATGTGTACTTTTTCCCTAGGCTATTCTGGTTAAGCGTTTGGAGCAGCAGAAGTGCGAAAAATTTTGTGCCTTCTCAACCATTTCTTGGCTTCAAACTACCTTATCTCGCGAACGGATTGACCTAACCCAAAAATTCCTATTGCATCTGAAAGTCGAAACTCGCCCGATTACAACGGTATGTGTACTTTTTCCCTAGGCTATTCTGGTTTCGCGTTTGGAGCAGCAGAATTGCGAAAAATTGTTTGCCTTGTCAAACATTTCTTGGCATCAAACTCCCATATCTCGCGAACGGATTGACATGACCCAAAAATTCCTGTTGCGTCTGAAAGTAGACTCGCACGATTTCAACGGAATGTGTATTTTTTCCCTAGGCCATTCTGGTTAAGCGTTTGGAGCAGCAGAATTGCGAAAAATTTGTTCTCTTCTCAACCATTTGTTGGGTTCAAACTCCCATATCTCGCGAACGGAGTGACCTAACCCAAAAATTCCAATTGCATCTGAAAGTAGAAACTCGCACGATTACAACGGAATGTGTATTTTTTCCCTAGGCCATTCTGGTTAAGCGTTTGGAGCAGCAGAATTGCGAAAAATTTTTTGCCTTGTCAAACATTTCTTGGCTTCAAACTCCCATATCTCGCGAACTGATTGACCTAACCCAAAAATTCCTATTGCATCTGAAAGTAGAAACTCGCCAGATTACAACGGTATGTGCATTTTTTCCCTAGGCCATTCTGGTTAAGCGTTTGGAGCAGCAGAATTGCGAAAAATTTGTTCTCTTCTCAACCATTTGTTGGCTTCAAACTCCCATATCTCGCGAACGGATTGACCTAACGCAAAAATTCCTATTGCATCTGAAAGTAGAAACTCGCCAGATTACAACGGTATGTGCATTTTTTCCCTAGGCCATTCTGGTTAAGCGTTTGGAGCAGCAGAATTGCGAAAAATTTGTTCTCTTCTCAACCATTTGTTGGCTTCAAACTCCCATATCTCGCGAACGGATTGACCTAACCCGAAAATTCCTATTGCATCTGAAAGTAGAAACTCGCACGATTACAACGGAATGTGCATTTTTTCCCTAGGCCATTCTGGTTAAGCGTTTGGAGCAGCAGAATTGCGAAAAATTTGTTCTCTTCTCAACCATTTGTTGGCTTCAAACTCCCATATCTCGCGAACGGATTGACCCAACCCAAAAATTCCTGTTGCGTCTGAAAGTAGAAACTCGCCCGATTACAACGGTATGTGTACTTTTTCCCTAGGCTATTCTGGTTAAGCGTTTGGAGCAGCAGAAGTGCGAAAAATTTTGTGCCTTCTCAACCATTTCTTGGCTTCAAACTCCCATATCTCGCGAACGGATTGACCTAACCCAAAAATTCCTATTGCATCTGAAAGTCGAAACTCGCCCGATTACAACGGTATGTGTACTTTTTCCCTAGGCTATTCTGGTTTCGCGTTTGGAGCAGCAGAATTGCGAAAAATTGTTTGCCATGTCAAACATTTCTTGGCTTCAAACTCCCATATCTCGCGAACGGATTGACATAACCCAAAAATTCCTGTTGCGTCTGAAAGTAGAAACTCGCACGATTCCAACGGAATGTGTATTTTTTCCCTAGGCCATTCTGGTTAAGCGTTTGGAGCAGCAGAATTGCGAAAAATTTGTTCTCTTCTCAACCATTTGTTGGCTTCAAACTCCCATATCTCGCGAACGGATTGACCTAACCCAAAAATTCCTATTGCATCTGAAAGTAGAAACTCGCCAGATTACAACGGTATGTGCATTTTTTCCCTAGGCCATTCTGGTTAAGCGTTTGGAGCAGCAGAATTGCGAAAAATTTGTTCTCTTCTCAACCATTTGTTGGCTTCAAACTCCCATATCTCGCGAACGGATTGACCTAACCCGAAAATTCCTATTGCATCTGAAAGTAGAAACACGCACGATTACAACGGAATGTTCATTTTTTCCCTAGGCCATTCTGGTTTCGCGTTTGGAGCAACAGAATTGCGAAAAATTTTTTGCCTCGTCAAACATTTCTTGGCTTCAAACTCCCATATCTCGCGAACTGATTGACCTAACCCAAAAATTCCTATTGCATCTGAAAGTAGAAACTCGCCAGATTACAACGGTATGTGCATTTTTTCCCTAGGCCATTCTGGTTAAGCGTTTGGAGCAGCAGAATTGCGAAAAATTTGTTCTCTTCTCAACCATTTGTTGGCTTCAAACTCCCATATCTCGCGAACGGATTGACCTAACGCAAAAATTCCTATTGCATCTGAAAGTAGAAACTCGCCAGATTACAACGGTATGTGCATTTTTTCCCTAGGCCATTCTGGTTAAGCGTTTGGAGCAGCAGAATTGCGAAAAATTTGTTCTCTTCTCAACCATTTGTTGGCTTCAAACTCCCATATCTCGCGAACGGATTGACCTAACCCGAAAATTCCTATTGCATCTGAAAGTAGAAACTCGCACGATTACAACGGAATGTGCATTTTTTCCCTAGGCCCTTCTGGTTAAGCGTTTGGAGCAGCAGAATTGCGAAAAATTTGTTCTCTTCTCAACCATTTGTTGGCTTCAAACTCCCATATCTCGCGAACGGATTGACACAACCCAAAAATTCCTGTTGCGTCTGAAAGTAGAAACTCGCCCGATTACAACGGTATGTGCATTTTTTCCCTAGGCCATTCTGGTTAAGCGTTTGGAGCAGCAGAATTGCGAAAAATTTGTTCTCTTCTCAACCATTTGTTGGCTTCAAACTCCCATATCTCGCGAACGGATTGACCTAACGCAAAAATTCCTATTGCATCTGAAAGAAGAAACTCGCCAGATTACAACGGTATGTGCATTTTTTCCCTAGGCCATTCTGGTTAAGCGTTTGGAGCAGCAGAATTGCGAAAAATTTGTTCTCTTCTCAACCATTTGTTGGCTTCAAACTCCCATATCTCGCGAACGGATTGACCAAACCCGAAAATTCCTATTGCATCTGAAAGTAGAAACTCGCACGATTACAACGGAATGTGCATTTTTTCCCTAGGCCATTCTGGTTAAGCGTTTGGAGCAGCAGAATTGCGAAAAATTTGTTCTCTTCTCAACCATTTGTTGGCTTCAAACTCCCATATCTCGCGAACGGATTGACCCAACCCAAAAATTCCTGTTGCGTCTGAAAGTAGAAACTCGCCCGATTACAACGGTATGTGTACTTTTTCCCTAGGCTATTCTGGTTAAGCGTTTGGAGCAGCAGAAGTGCGAAAAATTTTGTGCCTTCTCAACCATTTCTTGGCTTCAAACTCCCATATCTCGCGAACGGATTGACCTAACCCAAAAATTCCTATTGCATCTGAAAGTCGAAACTCGCCCGATTACAACGGTATGTGTACTTTTTCCCTAGGCTATTCTGGTTTCGCGTTTGGAGCAGCAGAATTGCGAAAAATTGTTTGCCTTGTCAAACATTTCTTGGCTTCAAACTCCCATATCTCGCGAACGGATTGACATAACCCAAAAATTCCTGTTGCGTCTGAAAGTAGAAACTCGCACGATTTCAACGGAATGTGTATTTTTTCCCTAGGCCATTCTGGTTAAGCGTTTGGAGCAGCAGAATTGCGAAAAATTTGTTCTCTTCTCAACCATTTGTTGGCTTCAAACTCCCATATCTCGCGAACGGATTGACCTAACCCAAAAATTCCTATTGCATCTGAAAGTAGAAACTCGCCAGATTACAACGGTATGTGCATTTTTTCCCTAGGCCATTCTGGTTAAGCGTTTGGAGCAGCAGAATTGCGAAAAATTTGTTCTCTTCTCAACCATTCGTTGGCTTCAAACTCCCATATCTCGCGAACGGATTGACCTAACCCGAAAATTCCTATTGCATCTGAAAGTAGAAACACGCACGATTACAACGGAATGTGTATTTTTTCCCTAGGCCATTCTGGTTTCGCGTTTGGAGCAACAGAATTGCGAAAAATTTTTTGGCTTGTCAAACATTTCTTGGCTTCAAACTCCCATATCTAGCGAACGGATTGACATAACCCAAGAATTCCTGTTGCGTCTGAAAGTAGAAACTCGCACGATTACAACGGAATGTGTATTTTTTCCCTAGGCCATTCTGGTTAAGCGTTTGGAGCAGCAGAAGTGCGAAAAATTTTGTGCCTTCTCAACCATTTCTTGGCTTCAAACTCCCATATCTCGCTAACGGATTGACCTAACCCAAAAATTCCTCTTCCATCTGAAAGTAGATACTCGCCCGATTACAACGGTATGCGTATTTTTTCCCTAGGCCATTCTGGTTAAGCGATTGGAGCAGCAGAATTGCGAAAGATTTGTTGTCTTCTCAACCATTTCTTAGCTTCAAACTCCCAAATCTCGCGAACGGATTGACCCAACCCAAAAATTCCTGTTGCGTCTGAAAGTAGAAACTCGCCCGATTACAACGGTATGTGTACTTTTTCCCTAGGCTATGCTGGTTTCGCGTTTGGAGCAGCAGAATTGCGAAAAATTGTTTGCCTTGTCAAACATTTCTTGGCTTCAAACTCCCATATCTCGCGAACGGATTGACATAACCCAAAAATTCCTGTTGGGTCTGAAAGTAGAAACTCGCACGATTTCAACGGAATGTGTATTTTTTCCCTAGGCCATTCTGGTTAAGCGTTTGGAGCAGCAGAAGTGCGAAAGATTTTGTGCCTTCTCAACCATTTCTTGGCTTCAAACTCCCATACCTCGCGAACGGATTGACCCAACCCAAAAATTCCTATTGCATCTGAAAGCAGAAACTCGCCCGATTACAACGGTATGTGTACTTTTTCCCTAGGCTATGCTGGTTTCGCGTTTGGAGCAGCAGAAATGCGAAAAATTGTTTGCCTTGTCAAACATTTCTTGGCTTCAAACTCCCATATCTCGCGAACGGATTGACATAACCCAAAAATTCCTGTTGCGTCTGAAAGTAGAAACTTGCACGATTTCAACGGAATGTGTATTTTTTCCCTAGGCCATTCTGGTTAAGCGTTTGGAGCAGCAGAAGTGCGAAAAATTTTGTGCCTTCTCAACCATTTCTTGGCTTCAAACTCCCATATCTCGCGAACGGATTGACATAACCCAAAAATTCCAATTGCATCTGAAAGTAGAAACTCGCACGATTACAACGGAATGTGTATTTTTTCCCTAGGCCATTCTGGTTAAGCGTTTGGAGCAGCAGAATTGCGAAAAATTTTTTGCGTTTCAACCATTTCTTGGCTTCAAACTCCCATATCTCGCGAACGGTTTGACCCAACACAAAAATTCCTGTTGCGTCTGAAAGTAGAAACTCGCCCGATTGCAACGGTATGTGTATTTTTTCCCTATGCCATTCTGGCTAAACGTTTGGAGCAGCAGAATTGCCAAAAATTTGTTGTCTTCTCAACCATCTCTTAGCTTCGAACTCCCATATCTCGCGAACGGATTGTCCCAACCCAAAAATTCCTGTTGCGTCTGAAAGTAGAAACTCGCCCGATTACAACGGTATGTGTACTTTTTCCCTAGGCTATTCTGGTTAAGCGTTTGGAGCAGCAGAAGTGCGAAAAATTTTGTGCCTTCTCAACCATTTCTTGGCTTCAAACTACCTTATCTCGCGAACGGATTGACCTAACCCAAAAATTCCTATTGCATCTGAAAGTCGAAACTCGCCCGATTACAACGGTATGTGTACTTTTTCCCTAGGCTATTCTGGTTTCGCGTTTGGAGCAGCAGAATTGCGAAAAATTGTTTGCCTTGTCAAACATTTCTTGGCTTCAAACTCCCATATCTCGCGAACGGATTGACATAACCCAAAAATTCCTGTTGCGTCTGAAAGTAGACTCGCACGATTTCAACGGAATGTGTATTTTTTCCCTAGGCCATTCTGGTTAAGCGTTTGGAGCAGCAGAATTGCGAAAAATTTGTTCTCTTCTCAACCATTTGTTGGGTTCAAACTCCCATATCTCGCGAACGGATTGACATAACCCAAAAATTCCTGTTGCGTCTGAAAGTAGACTCGCACGATTTCAACGGAATGTGTATTTTTTCCCTAGGCCATTCTGGTTAAGCGTTTGGAGCAGCAGAATTGCGAAAAATTTGTTCTCTTCTCAACCATTTGTTGGCTTCAAACTCCCATATCTCGCGAACGGATTGACCTAACGCAAAAATTCCTATTGCATCTGAAAGTAGAAACTCGCCAGATTACAACGGTATGTGCATTTTTTCCCTAGGCCATTCTGGTTAAGCGTTTGGAGCAGCAGAATTGCGAAAAATTTGTTCTCTTCTCAACCATTTGTTGGCTTCAAACTCCCATATCTCGCGAACGGATTGACCTAACCCGAAAATTCCTATTGCATCTGAAAGTAGAAACTCGCACGATTACAACGGAATGTGCATTTTTTCCCTAGGCCATTCTGGTTAAGCGTTTGGAGCAGCAGAATTGCGAAAAATTTGTTCTCTTCTCAACCATTTGTTGGCTTCAAACTCCCATATCTCGCGAACGGATTGACCCAACCCAAAAATTCCTGTTGCGTCTGAAAGTAGAAACTCGCCCGATTACAACGGTATGTGTACTTTTTCCCTAGGCTATTCTGGTTAAGCGTTTGGAGCAGCAGAAGTGCGAAAAATTTTGTGCCTTCTCAACCATTTCTTGGCTTCAAACTCCCATATCTCGCGAACGGATTGACCTAACCCAAAAATTCCTATTGCATCTGAAAGTCGAAACTCGCCCGATTACAACGGTATGTGTACTTTTTCCCTAGGCTATTCTGGTTTCGCGTTTGGAGCAGCAGAATTGCGAAAAATTGTTTGCCATGTCAAACATTTCTTGGCTTCAAACTCCCATATCTCGCGAACGGATTGACATAACCCAAAAATTCCTGTTGCGTCTGAAAGTAGAAACTCGCACGATTTCAACGGAATGTGTATTTTTTCCCTAGGCCATTCTGCTTAAGCGTTTGGAGCAGCAGAATTGCGAAAAATTTGTTCTCTTCTCAACCATTTGTTGGCTTCAAACTCCCATATCTCGCGAACGGATTGACCTAACCCAAAAATTCCTATTGCATCTGAAAGTAGAAACTCGCCAGATTACAACGGTATGTGCATTTTTTCCCTAGGCCATTATGGTTAAGCGTTTGGAGCAGCAGAATTGCGAAAAATTTGTTCTCTTCTCAACCATTTGTTGGCTTCAAACTCCCATATCTCGCGAACGGATTGACCTAACCCGAAAATTCCTATTGCATCTGAAAGTAGAAACACGCACGATTACAACGGAATGTGTATTTTTTCCCTAGGCCATTCTGGTTTCGCGTTTGGAGCAGCAGAATTGCGAAAAATTTTTTGCCTTGTCAAACATTTCTTGGCTTCAAACTCCCATATCTCGCGAACGGATTGACATAACCCAAGAATTCCTGTTGCGTCTGAAAGTAGAAACTCGCACGATTACAACGGAATGTGTATTTTTTCCCTAGGCCATTCTGGTTAAGCGTTTGGAGCAGCAGAAGTGCGAAAAATGTTGTGCCTTCTCAACCATTTCTTGGCTTCAAACTCCCATATCTCGCTAACGGATTGACCTAACCCAAAAATTCCTCTTCCATCTGAAAGTAGATACTCGCCCGATTACAACGGTATGCGTATTTTTTCCCTAGGCCATTCTGGTTAAGCGATTGGAGCAGCAGAATTGCGAAAAATTTGTTGTCTTCTCAACCATTTCTTAGCTTCAAACTCCCAAATCTCGCGAACGGACTGACCCAACCCAAAAATTCCTGTTGCGTCTGAAAGTAGAAACTAGCCCGATTACAACGGTATGTGTACTTTTTCCCTAGGCTATTCTGGTTTCGCGTTTGGAGCAGCAGAATTGCGAAAAATTGTTTGCCTTGTCAAACATTTCTTGGCTTCAAACTCCCATATCTCGCGAACGGATTGACATAACCCAAGAATTCCTGTTGCGTCTGAAAGTAGAAACTCGCACGATTACAACGGAATGTGTATTTTTTCCCTAGGCCATTCTGGTTAAGCGTTTGGAGCAGCAGAAGTGCGAAAGAATTTGTGCCTTCTCAACCATTTCTTGGCTTCAAACTCCCATATCTCGCGAACGGATTGACCTAACCCAAAAATTCCTATTGCATCTGAAAGTAGATACTCGCCCGATTACAACGGTATGCGTATTTTTTCCCTAGGCCATTCTGGTTAAGCGATTGGAGCAGCAGAATTGCGAAAAATTTGTTCTCTTCTCAACCATTTGTTGGCTTCAAACTCCCATATCTCGCGAACGGATTGACCTAACCCAAAAATTCCTATTGCATCTGAAAGTAGAAACTCGCCCGATTACAACGGTAGGTGTATTTTTTCCCTACGCCATTCTGGTTATGCGTTTGGAGCAGCAGAATTGCGAAAAATTTGTTGTCTTCTCAACCATTTCTTAGCTTCAAACTCCCATATCTCACGAACGGATTGACCCAACCCAAAAATTCCTGTTGCGTCTGAAAGTAGAAACTCGCCCGATTACAACGGTATGTGTACTTTTTCCCTAGGCTATGCTGGTTTCGCGTTTGGAGCAGCAGAATTGCGAAAAATTGTTTGCCTTGTCAAACATTTCTTGGCTTCAAACTCCCATATCTCGCGAACGGATTGACATAACCCAAAAATTCCTGTTGCGTCTGAAAGTAGAAACTCGCACGATTTCAACGGAATGTGTATTTTTTCCCTAGGCCATTCTGGTTAAGCGTTTGGAGCAGCAGAAGTGCGAAAAATTTTGTGCCTTCTCAACCATTTCTTGGCTTCAAACTCCCATACCTCGCGAACGGATTGACCTAACCCAAAAATTCCTATTGCATCTGAAAGTAGAAACTCGCCCGATTACAATGGTATGTGTATTTTTTCCCTAGGCCATTCTGGTTAAGCGTTTGGAGCAGCAGAATTGCGAAAAATTTTTTGCGTTTCAACCATTTCTTGGCTTCAAACTCCCATATCTCGCGAACGGTTTGACCCAACACAAAAATTCCTGTTGCGTCTGAAAGTAGAAACTCGCCCGATTGCAACGGTATGTGTATTTTTTCCCTATGCCATTCTGGCTAAACGTTTGGAGCAGCAGAATTGCCAAAAATTTGTTGTCTTCTCAACCATCTCTTAGCTTCGAACTCCCATATCTCGCGAACGGATTGACCTAACCCAAAAATTCCTATTGCATCTGAAAGTAGAAACTCGCCAGATTACAACGGTATGTGCATTTTTTCCCTAGGCCATTCTGGTTAAGCGTTTGGAGCAGCAGAATTGCGAAAAATTTGTTCTCTTCTCAACCATTTGTTGGCTTCAAACTCCCATATCTCGCGAACGGATTGACCTAACCCGAAAATTCCTATTGCATCTGAAAGTAGAAACTCGCACGATTACAACGGAATGTTCATTTTTTCCCTAGGCCATTCTGGTTAAGCGTTTGGAGCAGCAGAATTGCGAAAAATTTGTTCTCTTCTCAACCATTTGTTGGCTTCAAACTCCCATATCTCGCGAACGGATTGACCCAACCCAAAAATTCCTGTTGCGTCTGAAAGTAGAAACTCGCCCGATTGCAACGGTATGTGTATTTTTTCCCTATGCCATTCTGGCTAAACGTTTGGAGCAGCAGAATTGCCAAAAATTTGTTGTCTTCTCAACCATCTCTTAGCTTCGAACTCCCATATCTCGCGAACGGATTGTCCCAACCCAAAAATTCCTGTTGCGTCTGAAAGTAGAAACTCGCCCGATTACAACGGTATGTGTACTTTTTCCCTAGGCTATTCTGGTTAAGCGTTTGGAGCAGCAGAAGTGCGAAAAATTTTGTGCCTTCTCAACCATTTCTTGGCTTCAAACTACCTTATCTCGCGAACGGATTGACCTAACCCAAAAATTCCTATTGCATCTGAAAGTCGAAACTCGCCCGATTACAACGGTATGTGTACTTTTTCCCTAGGCTATTCTGGTTTCGCGTTTGGAGCAGCAGAATTGCGAAAAATTGTTTGCCTTGTCAAACATTTCTTGGCTTCAAACTCCCATATCTCGCGAACGGATTGACATAACCCAAAAATTCCTGTTGCGTCTGAAAGTAGACTCGCACGATTTCAACGGAATGTGTATTTTTTCCCTAGGCCATTCTGGTTAAGCGTTTGGAGCAGCAGAATTGCGAAAAATTTGTTCTCTTCTCAACCATTTGTTGGGTTCAAACTCCCATATCTCGCGAACGGAGTGACCTAACCCAAAAATTCCAATTGCATCTGAAAGTAGAAACTCGCACGATTACAACGGAATGTGTATTTTTTCCCTAGGCCATTCTGGTTAAGCGTTTGGAGCAGCAGAATTGCGAAAAATTTTTTGCCTTGTCAAACATTTCTTGGCCTCAAACTCCCATATCTCGCGAACTGATTGACATAACCCAAAAATTCCTATTGCATCTGAAAGTAGAAACTCGCCAGATTACAACGGTATGTGCATTTTTTCCCTAGGCCATTCTGGTTAAGCGTTTGGAGCAGCAGAATTGCGAAAAATTTGTTCTCTTCTCAACCATTTGTTGGCTTCAAACTCCCATATCTCGCGAACGGATTGACCTAACGCAAAAATTCCTATTGCATCTGAAAGTAGAAACTCGCCAGATTACAACGGTATGTGCATTTTTTCCCTAGGCCATTCTGGTTAAGCGTTTGGAGCAGCAGAATTGCGAAAAATTTGTTCTCTTCTCAACCATTTGTTGGCTTCAAACTCCCATATCTCGCGAACGGATTGACCTAACCCGAAAATTCCTATTGCATCTGAAAGTAGAAACTCGCACGATTACAACGGAATGTGCATTTTTTCCCTAGGCCATTCTGGTTAAGCGTTTGGAGCAGCAGAATTGCGAAAAATTTGTTCTCTTCTCAACCATTTGTTGGCTTCAAACTCCCATATCTCGCGAACGGATTGACCCAACCCAAAAATTCCTGTTGCGTCTGAAAGTAGAAACTCGCCCGATTACAACGGTATGTGTACTTTTTCCCTAGGCTATTCTGGTTAAGCGTTTGGAGCAGCAGAAGTGCGAAAAATTTTGTGCCTTCTCAACCATTTCTTGGCTTCAAACTCCCATATCTCGCGAACGGATTGACCTAACCCAAAAATTCCTATTGCATCTGAAAGTCGAAACTCGCCCGATTACAACGGTATGTGTACTTTTTCCCTAGGCTATTCTGGTTTCGCGTTTGGAGCAGCAGAATTGCGAAAAATTGTTTGCCATGTCAAACATTTCTTGGCTTCAAACTCCCATATCTCGCGAACGGATTGACATAACCCAAAAATTCCTGTTGCGTCTGAAAGTAGAAACTCGCACGATTTCAACGGAATGTGTATTTTTTCCCTAGGCCATTCTGGTTAAGCGTTTGGAGCAGCAGAATTGCGAAAAATTTGTTCTCTTCTCAACCATTTGTTGGCTTCAAACTCCCATATCTCGCGAACGGATTGACCTAACCCAAAAATTCCTATTGCATCTGAAAGTAGAAACTCGCCAGATTACAACGGTATGTGCATTTTTTCCCTAGGCCATTATGGTTAAGCGTTTGGAGCAGCAGAATTGCGAAAAATTTGTTCTCTTCTCAACCATTTGTTGGCTTCAAACTCCCATATCTCGCGAACGGATTGACCTAACCCGAAAATTCCTATTGCATCTGAAAGTAGAAACACGCACGATTACAACGGAATGTGTATTTTTTCCCTAGGCCATTCTGGTTTCGCGTTTGGAGCAGCAGAATTGCGAAAAATTTTTTGCCTTGTCAAACATTTCTTGGCTTCAAACTCCCATATCTCGCGAACGGATTGACATAACCCAAGAATTCCTGTTGCGTCTGAAAGTAGAAACTCGCACGATTACAACGGAATGTGTATTTTTTCCCTAGGCCATTCTGGTTAAGCGTTTGGAGCAGCAGAAGTGCGAAAAATGTTGTGCCTTCTCAACCATTTCTTGGCTTCAAACTCCCATATCTCGCTAACGGATTGACCTAACCCAAAAATTCCTCTTCCATCTGAAAGTAGATACTCGCCCGATTACAACGGTATGCGTATTTTTTCCCTAGGCCATTCTGGTTTCGCGTTTGGAGCAGCAGAATTGCGAAAAATTTTTTGCCTTGTCAAACATTTCTTGGCTTCAAACTCCCATATCTCGCGAACGGATTGACATAACCCAAGAATTCCTGTTGCGTCTGAAAGTAGAAACTCGCACGATTACAACGGAATGTGTATTTTTTCCCTAGGCCATTCTGGTTAAGCGTTTGGAGCAGCAGAAGTGCGAAAAATGTTGTGCCTTCTCAACCATTTCTTGGCTTCAAACTCCCATATCTCGCTAACGGATTGACCTAACCCAAAAATTCCTCTTCCATCTGAAAGTAGATACTCGCCCGATTACAACGGTATGCGTATTTTTTCCCTAGGCCATTCTGGTTAAGCGATTGGAGCAGCAGAATTGCGAAAAATTTGTTGTCTTCTCAACCATTTCTTAGCTTCAAACTCCCAAATCTCGCGAACGGATTGACCCAACCCAAAAATTCCTGTTGCGTCTGAAAGTAGAAACTAGCCCGATTACAACGGTATGTGTACTTTTTCCCTAGGCTATTCTGGTTTCGCGTTTGGAGCAGCAGAATTGCGAAAAATTGTTTGCCTTGTCAAACATTTCTTGGCTTCAAACTCCCATATCTCGCGAACGGATTGACATAACCCAAGAATTCCTGTTGCGTCTGAAAGTAGAAACTCGCACGATTACAACGGAATGTGTATTTTTTCCCTAGGCCATTCTGGTTAAGCGTTTGGAGCAGCAGAAGTGCGAAAAATTTTGTGCCTTCTCAACCATTTCTTGGCTTCAAACTCCCATATCTCGCGAACGGATTGACCTAACCCAAAAATTCCTATTGCATCTGAAAGTAGATACTCGCCCGATTACAACGGTATGCGTATTTTTTCCCTAGGCCATTCTGGTTAAGCGATTGGAGCAGCAGAATTGCGAAAAATTTGTTCTCTTCTCAACCATTTGTTGGCTTCAAACTCCCATATCTCGCGAACGGATTGACCTAACCCAAAAATTCCTATTGCATCTGAAAGTAGAAACTCGCCCGATTACAACGGTAGGTGTATTTTTTCCCTACGCCATTCTGGTTATGCGTTTGGAGCAGCAGAATTGCGAAAAATTTGTTGTCTTCTCAACCATTTCTTAGCTTCAAACTCCCATATCTCACGAACGGATTGACCCAACCCAAAAATTCCTGTTGCGTCTGAAAGTAGAAACTCGCCCGATTACAACGGTATGTGTACTTTTTCCCTAGGCTATGCTGGTTTCGCGTTTGGAGCAGCAGAATTGCGAAAAATTGTTTGCCTTGTCAAACATTTCTTGGCTTCAAACTCCCATATCTCGCGAACGGATTGACATAACCCAAAAATTCCTGTTGCGTCTGAAAGTAGAAACTCGCACGATTTCAACGGAATGTGTATTTTTTCCCTAGGCCATTCTGGTTAAGCGTTTGGAGCAGCAGAAGTGCGAAAAATTTTGTGCCTTCTCAACCATTTCTTGGCTTCAAACTCCCATACCTCGCGAACGGATTGACCTAACCCAAAAATTCCTATTGCATCTGAAAGTAGAAACTCGCCCGATTACAATGGTATGTGTATTTTTTCCCTAGGCCATTCTGGTTAAGCGTTTGGAGCAGCAGAATTGCGAAAAATTTTTTGCGTTTCAACCATTTCTTGGCTTCAAACTCCCATATCTCGCGAACGGTTTGACCCAACACAAAAATTCCTGTTGCGTCTGAAAGTAGAAACTCGCCCGATTGCAACGGTATGTGTATTTTTTCCCTATGCCATTCTGGCTAAACGTTTGGAGCAGCAGAATTGCCAAAAATTTGTTGTCTTCTCAACCATCTCTTAGCTTCGAACTCCCATATCTCGCGAACGGATTGACCTAACCCAAAAATTCCTGTTGCGTCTGAAAGTAGAAACTCGCACGATTTCAACGGAATGTGTATTTTTTCCCTAGGCCATTCTGGTTAAGCGTTTGGAGCAGCAGAATTGCGAAAAATTTGTTCTCCTCTCAACCATTTGTTGGCTTCAAACTCCCATATCTCGCGAACGGATTGACCTAACCCAAAAATTCCTATTGCATCTGAAAGTAGAAACTCGCCAGATTACAACGGTATGTGCATTTTTCCCTAGGCCATTCTGGTTAAGCGTTTGGAGCAGCTGAATTGCGAAAAATTTGTTCTCTTCTCAACCATATGTTGGCTTCAAACTCCCATATCTCGCGAACGGATTGACCTAACCCGAAAATTCCTATTGCATCTGAAAGTAGAAACACGCACGATTACAACGGAATGTGTATTTTTTCCCTAGGCCATTCTGGTTTCGCGTTTGGAGCAGCAGAATTGCGAAAAATTTTTTGCCTTGTCAACCATTTCTTAGCTTCAAACTCCCATATCTCGCGAACGGATTGACCTAACCCAAAAATTCCTATTGCATCTGAAAGTAGAAACTCGCCCGATTACAACGGTAGGTGCATTTTTTCCCTACGCCATTCTGGTTATGCGTTTGGAGCAGCAGAATTGCGAAAAATTTGTTGTCTTCTCAACCATTTCTTAGCTTCAAACTCCCATATCTCGCGAACGGATTGACCCAACCCAATAATTCCTGTTGCGTCTGAAAGTAGAAACTCGCCCGATTACAACGGTATGTGTACTTTTTCCCTAGGCTATGCTGGTTTCGCGTTTGGAGCAGCAGAATTGCGAAAAATTGTTTGCCTTGTCAAACATTTCTTGGCTTCAAACTCCCATATCTCGCGAACGGATTGACCCAACCCAAAAATTCCTATTGCGTCTGAAAGTAGAAACTCGCCCGATTACAACGGTGTGCGTATTTTTTCCCTAGGCCATTCTGGTTAAGCGATTGGAGCAGCAGAATTGCGAAAAATTTGTTGTCTTGTCAACCATTTCTTAGCTTCAAACTCCCATATCTCGCGAACGGATTGACCTAACCCAAAAATTCCTATTGCATCTGAAAGTAGAAACTCGCCCGAGTACAACGGTATGTGCATTTTTTCCCTAGGCCATTCTGGTTAAGCGTTTGGAGCAGCAGAAGTGCGAAAAATTTTGTGCCTTCTCAACCATTTCTTGGCTTCAAACTCCCATACCTCGCGAACGGATTGATGAACTCGAGAAATTCCTGTTGCATGTGAATGTAGAAAGTCGCCCGATTACAACGGTATGTGTATTTTTCTCCTAGGCCTTTGTAGTTATTGGTTTCGAGTATCAGACTTGCGAAAATTTTAATGGTTTCTCAACCATTCCTTAACTTCAAACTCCCATATCTCGCGAACGGATGGACGAACTCGTGAAATTTCTGTTGTATCTGAAAGTAGAAACTCGCCCGATTACAACGGTATGTTTATTTTTCCCCCAGGCCATAGTAGTTATTGGTTTCGAGTATCAGACTTGCGAAAATTTTGATGGATTCTCAACCATTCCTTAACATCAAACTCCCATATCTCGCGAATGGATTGACGAACTCGAGAAATTCCTGTTGCATCTGAAAGTAGAAACTCGCCTGATTAAACTGGTGCGTGTACTTTTCCCCTAGGCCGTTCCAGTTATTGGTTTCGAGAATCAAATCAGCGAAAATTTTGGTGGTTTCTCAACCATTCCTTAAATTCAAACTCCCATATCTCGCGAACGGATTGACGATCTCGAGAAGTTCCTGTTGAATCTGAAAGTAGAAACTCGCCCGATTACAATGGTGTGTGTACTTTTACCCTAGGCCATAGTAGTTACTGGTTTCAAGTATCAGACTTGCGAAAATTTTGATGGTCTCTCAACCATTCCTTAACTTCAAACTCCCATATCTCGCGAACGAATTGACGGACTCGAGAAATTCCTTTTGCGTCTGAAAGCAGAAACTCGCCCGATTACAACGGTATGTGTATTTTTGATCTAGGCAATAGTAGTTCTTGGTTTCGGGTATCAGACTTGCGAAAATTTTGATGGTTTCTCAACCATTCCTTAACTTCAAACTCCCATATCTCGCGAACGGGTTGGCGAACTCGAGAAATTCCTGTTGCATCTGAAAGTAGAAACTCGCCGGATTACAATGGTGTGTGTACTTTTCCCCTAGGCCATTCCAGTTTTTCTTTTCTAGCATCAGAATTGCGAAAATTTTGATAGTTTCTCAACCATTCCTTAATTTCAAACTACCATATCTCGCGAACGGATTGACGAACTCGAGTAATTCCTATTGCATCTGAAAGCAGAAACTCGCCCGATTACAATGGTGTGTGTACTTTTCCCCTAGGCCATTGTAGTTATTGATTTCGAGTATCAGACCAGCGAAAATTTTGATGGTTGCTCAACCATCTCTTAACTCCAAACTCCCATATCTCGCCAACGGGTTTACGAACGCGAGAAATTCCGGTTGCACCAGAAAGTAGAAACTCACCCGATTACAACGGTGTGTGTACTTTTCCCCTAGGCCGTTCCAGCTATTGGTCTCGAGTATCAGACCAGCGAAAATTTTGATGGTTTCTCAACAATTCCTTAACTTCAAACTCCCATATTTCGCGAACGGATTGCCGAATCTGAAAAATTTCTGTTGCATCTGAAACTAGAAACGCGCCCGATTACAAAGGTGTGTGTATTTTTCGCCTAGGCCTTTGTAGTTATTGGTTTCGGGTATCAGACTTGCGAAAATTTTGATGATTTCTCAACCATTCCTTAACTTCAAACTCCATATTTCGCGAACGGGTTGGCGAACTCGAGAAATTCCTGTTGCATCTGAAAGTAGAAACTCGCCGGATTACAATGGTGTGTGTACTTTTCCCCTAGGCCATTCCAGTTTTTCGTTTCTAGCATCAGAATTGCGAAAATTTTGATAGTTTCTCAACCATCCCTTAACTCCAAACTCCGATATTTCGCGAACAGATTGACGAATCCGAAAAATTTCTGTTGCATCTGAAAGTAGAAACGCGCCCGATTACAAAGGTGTGTGTATTTTTCCCCTAGGCCTTTGTTGTTATTGGTTTCGAGTATCAGAATTTCGAAAATTTTGATGGTTTCTCAACCATTCTTTAACTTCAAACTCCCATATCTCGCGAAAGGATTGACGAACTCGAGAAATTCCTGTTGCATCTGAAAGTAGAAACTCGCCTGATTAAAATGGTGTGTGTACTTTTCCCCTAGGCCGTTCCAGTTATTGGTTTCGGGTATCAGACTTGAGAAATTTTGATGGTTTCTCAACCATTCCTTAAGTTCAAACTCCCATATCTCGCGAACGGATGGACGAGCTCGTGAAGTTTCTGTTGTATCTGAAAGTAGAAGCTCGCCCGATTACATTGGTGTGTGTACTTTTCCCCTAGGCCATTCCAGTTATTGGTTTCGGGTATCAGACTTGCGAAATTTTGATGGTTTCTCAACCAATCCTTAAGTTCAAACTCCCATATCTCGCGAACGGATGGACGAACTCGTGAAATTTCTGTTGTATCTGAAAGTAGAAACTCGCCCGATTACAACGGTATGTTTATTTTTCCCCCAGGCCATAGTAGTTATTGGTTTCGAGTATCAGACTTGCGAAAATTTTGATGGATTCTCAACCATTCCTTAACATCAAACTCCCATATCTCGCGAATGGATTGACGAACTCGAGAAATTCCTGTTGCATCTGAAAGTAGAAACTCGCCTGATTAAAATGGTGCGTGTACTTTTCCCCTAGGCCGTTCCAGTTATTGGTTTCGAGAATCAAATCAGCGAAAATTTTGGTGGTTTCTCCACCATTCCTTAAATTCAAACTCCCATATCTCGCGAACGGATTGACGATCTCGAGAAGTTCCTGTTGAATCTGAAAGTAGAAACTCGCCCGATTACAATGGTGTGTGTACTTTTACCCTAGGCCATAGTAGTTACTGGTTTCAAGTATCAGACTTGCGAAAATTTTGATGGTCTCTCAACCATTCCTTAACTTCAAACTCCCATATCTCGCGAACGAATTGACGGACTCGAGAAATTCCTTTTGCGTCTGAAAGCAGAAACTCGCCCGATTACAACGGTATGTGTAATTTTGCCCTAGGCCATAGTAGTTATTGGTTTCGAGTATCAGACTTGCGAAAATTTTGATGGTTTCTCAGGCGTTCCTTAATTTCAAACTCCCATATCTCGCGAACGGATTGTGGAACTGGAGAAATTCCTGTTGCATCTGAAAGCAGAGACTCGCCCGATTACAATGGTGTGTGTACTTTCCCCCCAAGCCATTGTAGTTATTGGTTTCGAGTATCAGACTTGCAAAAATTTTGATGGATTCTCAACCATTCCTTAACTTCAAACTCCCATATCTCGCGAACGGATTGACGAACTCGAGAAGTTCCTGTTGAATCTGAAAGTAGAAACTCGCCCGATTACATTGGTGTGTGTACTTTTCCCCTAGGCCATTCCAGTTATTGGTTTCGGGTATCAGACTTGAGAAATTTTGATGGTTTCTCATCCAATCCTTAAGTTCAAACTCCCATATCTCGCGAACGGATGGACGAACTCGTGAAATTTCTGTTGTATCTGAAAGTAGAAACTCGCCCGATTACAACGGTATGTGTATTTTTCCCCCAGGCCATAGTAGTTATTGGTTTCGAGTATCAGACTTGCGAAAATTTTGATGGATTCTCAACCATTCCTTAACATCAAACTCCCATATCTCGCGAATGGATTGACGAACTCGAGAAATTCCTGTTGCATCTGAAAGTAGAAACTCGCCTGATTAAAATGGTGCGTGTACTTTTCCCCTAGGCCGTTCCAGTTATTGGTTTCGAGAATCAAATCAGCGAAAATTTTGGTGGTTTCTCAACCATTCCTTAAATTCAAACTCCCATATCTCGCGAACGGATTGACGATCTCGAGAAGTTCCTGTTGAATCTGAAAGTAGAAACTCGCCCGATTACAATGGTGTGTGTACTTTTACCCTAGGCCATAGTAGTTACTGGTTTCAAGTATCAGACTTGCGAAAATTTTGATGGTCTCTCAACCATTCCTTAACTTCAAACTCCCATATCTCGCGAACGAATTGACGGACTCGAGAAATTCCTTTTGCGTCTGAAAGCAGAAACTCGCCCGATTACAACGGTATGTGTAATTTTGCCCTGGGCCATAGTAGTTATTGGTTTCGAGTATCAGACCAGCGAAAATTTTGATGGTTTCTCAACCATCTCTTAACTCCAAACTCCGATATTTCGCGAACGGATGGACGAACTCGTGAAGTTTCTGTTGTATCTGAAAGTAGAAGCTCGCCCGATTACATTGGTGTGTGTACTTTTCCCCTAGGCCATTCCAGTTATTGGTTTCGGGTATCAGACTTGCGAAATTTTGATGGTTTCTCAACCAATCCTTAAGTTCAAACTCCCATATCTCGCGAACGGATGGACGAACTCGTGAAATTTCTGTTGTATCTGAAAGTAGAAACTCGCCCGATTACAACGGTATGTTTATTTTTCCCCCAGGCCATAGTAGTTATTGGTTTCGAGTATCAGACTTGCGAAAATTTTGATGGATTCTCAACCATTCCTTAACATCAAACTCCCATATCTCGCGAATGGATTGACGAACTCGAGAAATTCCTGTTGCATCTGAAAGTAGAAACTCGCCTGATTAAAATGGTGTGTGTACTTTTCCCCTAGGCCATTCCAGTTATTGGTTTCGGGTATCAGACTTGAGAAATTTTGATGGTTTCTCAACCATTCCTTAAGTTCAAACTCCCATATCTCGCGAACGGATGGACGAACTCGTGAAATTTCTGTTGTATCTGAAAGTAGAAGCTCGCCCGATTACATTGGTGTGTGTACTTTTCCCCTAGGCCATTCCAGTTATTGGTTTCGAGTATCAGACTTGCGAAAATTTTGATGGATTCTCAACCATTCCTTAACATCAAACTCCCATATCTCGCGAATGGATTGACGAACTCGAGAAATTCCTGTTGCATCTGAAAGTAGAAACTCGCCTGATTAAAATGGTGCGTGTACTTTTCCCCTAGGCCGTTCCAGTTATTGGTTTCGAGAATCAAATCAGCGAAAATTTTGGTGGTTTCTCAACCATTCCTTAAATTCAAACTCCCATATCTCGCGAACGGATTGACGATCTCGAGAAGTTCCTGTTGAATCTGAAAGTAGAAACTCGCCCGATTACAATGGTGTGTGTACTTTTACCCTAGGCCATAGTAGTTACTGGTTTCAAGTATCAGACTTGCGAAAATTTTGATGGTCTCTCAACCATTCCTTAACTTCAAACTCCCATATCTCGCGAACGAATTGACGGACTCGAGAAATTCCTTTTGCGTCTGAAAGCAGAAACTCGCCCGATTACAACGGTATGTGTATTTTTGATCTAGGCAATAGTAGTTCTTGGTTTCGGGTATCAGACTTGCGAAAATTTTGATGGTTTCTCAACCATTCCTTAACTTCAAACTCCCATATCTCGCGAACGGGTTGGCGAACTCGAGAAATTCCTGTTGCATCTGAAAGTAGAAACTCGCCGGATTACAATGGTGTGTGTACTTTTCCCCTAGGCCATTCCAGTTTTTCTTTTCTAGCATCAGAATTGCGAAAATTTTGATAGTTTCTCAACCATCCCTTAACTCCAAACTCCGATATTTCGCGAACAGATTGACGAATCCGAAAAATTTCTGTTGCATCTGAAAGTAGAAACGCGCCCGATTACAAAGGTATGTGTATTTTTCCCCTAGGCCTTTGTTGTTATTGGTTTCGAGTATCAGAATATCGAAAATTTTGATGGTTTCTCAACCATTCTTTAACTTCAAACTCCCATATCTCGCGAAAGGATTGACGAACTCGAGAAATTCCTGTTGCATCTGAAAGTAGAAACTCGCCTGATTAAAATGGTGTGTGTACTTTTCCCCTAGGCCATTCCAGTTATTGGTTTCGGGTATCAGACTTGAGAAATTTTGATGGTTTCTCAACCATTCCGTAAGTTCAAACTCCCATATCTCGCGAACGGATGGACGAACTCGTGAAGTTTCTGTTGTATCTGAAAGTAGAAGCTCGCCCGATTACATTGGTGTGTGTACTTTTCCCCTAGGCCATTCCAGTTATTGGTTTCGGGTATCAGACTTGCGAAATTTTGATGGTTTCTCAACCAATCCTTAAGTTCAAACTCCCATATCTCGCGAACGGATGGACGAACTCGTGAAATTTCTGTTGTATCTGAAAGTAGAAACTCGCCCGATTACAACGGTATGTTTATTTTTCCCCCAGGCCATAGTAGTTATTGGTTTCGAGTATCAGACTTGCGAAAATTTTGATGGATTCTCAACCATTCCTTAACATCAAACTCCCATATCTCGCGAATGGATTGACGAACTCGAGAAATTCCTGTTGCATCTGAAAGTAGAAACTCGCCTGATTAAAATGGTGTGTGTACTTTTCCCCTAGGCCATTCCAGTTATTGGTTTCGGGTATCAGACTTGAGAAATTTTGATGGTTTCTCAACCATTCCTTAAGTTCAAACTCCCATATCTCGCGAACGGATGGACGAACTCGTGAAATTTCTGTTGTATCTGAAAGTAGAAGCTCGCCCGATTACATTGGTGTGTGTACTTTTCCCCTAGGCCATTCCAGTTATTGGTTTCGGGTATCAGACTTGCGAAATTTTGATGGTTTCTCAACCAATCCTTAAGTTCAAACTCCCATATCTCGCGAACGGATGGACGAACTCGTGAAATTTCTGTTGTATCTGAAAGTAGAAACTCGCCCGATTACAACGGTATGTGTATTTTTCCCCCAGGCCATAGTAGTTATTGGTTTCGAGTATCAGACTTGCGAAAATTTTGATGGATTCTCAACCATTCCTTAACATCAAACTCCCATATCTCGCGAATGGATTGACGAACTCGAGAAATTCCTGTTGCATCTGAAAGTAGAAACTCGCCTGATTAAAATGGTGCGTGTACTTTTCCCCTAGGCCGTTCCAGTTATTGGTTTCGAGAATCAAATCAGCGAAAATTTTGGTGGTTTCTCAACCATTCCTTAAATTCAAACTCCCATATCTCGCGAACGGATTGACGATCTCGAGAAGTTCCTGTTGAATCTGAAAGTAGAAACTCGCCCGATTACAATGGTGTGTGTACTTTTACCCTAGGCCATAGTAGTTACTGGTTTCAAGTATCAGACTTGCGAAAATTTTGATGGTCTCTCAACCATTCCTTAACTTCAAACTCCCATATCTCGCGAACGAATTGACGGACTCGAGAAATTCCTTTTGCGTCTGAAAGCAGAAACTCGCCCGATTACAACGGTATGTGTATTTTTGATCTAGGCAATAGTAGTTCTTGGTTTCGGGTATCAGACGTGCGAAAATTTTGATGGTTTCTCAACCATTCCTTAACTTCAAACTCCCATATCTCGCGAACGGTTTGGCGAACTCGAGAAATTCCTGTTGCATCTGAAAGTAGAAACTCGCCGGATTACAATGGTGTGTGTACTTTTCCCCTAGGCCATTCCAGTTTTTCTTTTCTAGCATCAGAATTGCGAAAATTTTGATAGTTTCTCAACCATCCCTTAACTCCAAACTCCGATATTTCGCGAACAGATTGACGAATCCGAAAAATTTCTGTTGCATCTGAAAGTAGAAACGCGCCCGATTACAAAGGTATGTGTATTTTTCCCCTAGGCCTTTGTTGTTATTGGTTTCGAGTATCAGAATTTCGAAAATTTTGATGGTTTCTCAACCATTCTTTAACTTCAAACTCCCATGTCTCGCGAAAGGATTGACGAACTCGAGAAATTCCTGTTGCATCTGAAAGTAGAAACTCGCCTGATTAAAATGGTGTGTGTACTTTTCCCCTAGGCCATTCCAGTTATTGGTTTCGGGTATCAGACTTGAGAAATTTTGATGGTTTCTCAACCATTCCGTAAGTTCAAACTCCCATATCTCGCGAACGGATGGACGAACTCGTGAAGTTTCTGTTGTATCTGAAAGTAGAAGCTCGCCCGATTACATTGGTGTGTGTACTTTTCCCCTAGGCCATTCCAGTTATTGGTTTCGGGTATCAGACTTGCGAAATTTTGATGGTTTCTCAACCAATCCTTAAGTTCAAACTCCCATATCTCGCGAACGGATGGACGAACTCGTGAAATTTCTGTTGTATCTGAAAGTAGAAACTCGCCCGATTACAACGGTATGTTTATTTTTCCCCCAGGCCATAGTAGTTATTGGTTTCGAGTATCAGACTTGCGAAAATTTTGATGGATTCTCAACCATTCCTTAACATCAAACTCCCATATCTCGCGAATGGATTGACGAACTCGAGAAATTCCTGTTGCATCTGAAAGTAGAAACTCGCCTGATTAAAATGGTGCGTGTACTTTTCCCCTAGGCCGTTCCAGTTATTGGTTTCGAGAATCAAATCAGCGAAAATTTTGGTGGTTTCTCAACCATTCCTTAAATTCAAACTCCCATATCTCGCGAACGGATTGACGATCTCGAGAAGTTCCTGTTGAATCTGAAAGTAGAAACTCGCCCGATTACAATGGTGTGTGTACTTTTACCCTAGGCCATAGTAGTTACTGGTTTCAAGTATCAGACTTGCGAAAATTTTGATGGTCTCTCAACCATTCCTTAACTTCAAACTCCCATATCTCGCGAACGAATTGACGGACTCGAGAAATTCCTTTTGCGTCTGAAAGCAGAAACTCGCCCGATTACAACGGTATGTGTAATTTTGCCCTAGGCCATAGTAGTTATTGGTTTCGAGTATCAGACTTGCGAAAATTTTGATGGTTTCTCAGGCGTTCCTTAATTTCAAACTCCCATATCTCGCGAACGGATTGTGGAACTCGAGAAATTCCTGTTGCATCTGAAAGCAGAGACTCGCCCGATTACAATGGTGTGTGTACTTTCCCCCCAAGCCATTGTAGTTATTGGTTTCGAGTATCAGACTTGCGAAAATTTTGGTGGATTCTCAACCATTCCTTAACTTCGAACTCCCATATCTCGCGAATGGATTGACGAACTCGAGAAATACCTGTTGCATCTGAAAGCAGAAACTCGCCCGATTACAACGGTATGTGTATTTTTCCCCTAGGCCTTTGTAGTTATTGGTTTCGGGAATCAGACTTGCGAAAATTTTGATGGTTTCTCAACCATTCCTTAACTTCAAACTCCCATATCTCGCGAACGGATTGACGAACTCGAGAAATTTCTGTTGTATCTGAAAGTAGAAGCTCGCCCGATTACATTGGTGTGTGTACTTTTCCCCTAGGCCATTCCAGTTATTGGTTACGGGTATCAGACTTGCGTAATTTTGATGGTTTCTCAACCAATCCTTAAGTTCAAACTCCCATATCTCGCGAAAGGATTGACGAACTCGAGAAATTCCTGTTGCATCTGAAAGTAGAAACTCGCCCGATTACATTGGTGTGTGTACTTTTCCCCTAGGCCATTCCAGTTATTGGTATCGGGTATCAGACTTGAGAAATTTTGATGGTTTCTCAACCATTCCGTAAGTTCAAACTCCCATATCTCGCGAACGGATGGACGAACTCGTGAAATTTCTGTTGTATCTGAAAGTAGAAGCTCGCCCGATTACATTGGTGTGTGTACTTTTCCCCTAGGCCATTCCAGTTATTGGTTTCGGGTATCAGACTTGCGAAATTTTGATGGTTTCTCAACCATCCCTTAACTCCAAGCTCCGATATTTCGCGAACAGATTGACGAATCCGAAAAATTGCGGCTGCATCTGAAAGTAGAAACCCTCCCGATTACAACGGTATGTGTATTTTTGGCCTAGGCAATAGTAGTTCTTGGTTTCGGGTATCAGACGTGCGAAAATTTTGATGGTTTCTCAACCATTCCTTAACTTCCAACTCCCATATCTCGCGAACGGATTGACGATCTCGAGAAATTCCTATTGCATCTGAAAGCAGAGACACGCCCGATTACAACGGTATGTGTAATTTTGCCCTAGGCCATAGTAGTTATTGGTTTCGAGTATCAGACTTGCGAAAATTTTGATTGATTCAGAACCATTCCTTAACTTCAAGCTCCCATATCTCGCGAACGAATTGACGAACTCGAGAAATTCCTTTGGCATCTGAAAGCAGAAACTCGCCCGATTACAACGGTATGTGTAATTTTGCCCTAGGCCATAGTAGTTATTGGTTTCGAGTATCAGACTTGCGAAAATTTTGATGGTTTCTCAACCATTCCTTAACTTCAAACTCCCATATCTCGCGAACGGATTGACGAACTCGAGAAGTTCCTGTTGCATCTGAAAGTAGAAACTTGCCCGATTACAACGGTATGTGTATTTTTCCCCTAGGCCTTTGTAGTTATTTGTTTCTGGAATCAGACTTGCGCAAATTTTGATGGTTTTTCAACCATTCCTTAACATCAAACTCCCATATCTCGCGAACGGATTGACGGACTCGAGAAGTTCCTATTGCATCTGAAAGCAGAAACTCGCCCGATTTCAACGGTAAGTGTACTTTTCCCCTAGGCCGTTCCAGTTATTGGTTTCGAGAATCAAATCAGCGAAAATTTTGGTGGTTTCTCAACCATTCCTTAAATTCAAACTCCCATATCTCGCGAACGGATTGACGAACTCGAGAAATTCCTGTTGCATCTGAAAGTAGAAACTCGCCCGATTACAATGGTGTGTGTACTTTTACCCTAGGCCATAGTAGTTACTGGTTTCAAGTATCAGACTTTCGAAAATTTTGATGGTCTCTCAACCATTCCTTAACTTCAAACTCCCATATCTCGCGAACGAATTGACGAACCCGAGAAATTCCTGTTGCATCTGAAAGTAGATACTCGCCCGATCACAATGGTGCGTGTACTTTGCCCCTAGGCCATAGTAGTTATTGGTTTCGAGTATCAGAGTTGCGAAAATATTGATTGATTCAGAACCATTCCTTAACTTCAAGCTCCCATATCTCGCGAACGAATTGACGAACTCGAGAAATTCCTATTGCATCTGAAAGCAGAGACTCGCCCGATTACAACGGTATGTGTAATTTTGCCCTAGGCCATAGTGGTTATTGGTTTCGAGTATCAGACTTGCGAAAATTTTGATGGTTTCTCAACCATTCCTTAACTTCAAACTCCCATATCTCGCGAACGGATTTACGAACCCGAGAAATTCCTGTTGCATCTGAAAGTAGATACTCGCCCGATCACAATGGTGCGTGTACTTTGCCCCTAGGCCATTCCAGTTATTGGTTTCGAGTATCAGACCAGCGAAAATTTTGATGGTTTCTCAACCATTCCTTAACTTCCAACTCCCATATCTCTTGAACGGATTGACGAACTCGAGAAATTCCTATTGCATCTGAAAGCAGAAACTCGCCCGATTACAACGGTATGTGTAATTTTGCCATAGGCCATAGTAGTTATTGGTTTCGAGTGTCAGACTTGCGAAAATTTTGATTGATTCAGAACCATTCCTTAACTTCAAGCTCCCATATCTCGCGAACGAATTGACGAACTCGAGAAATTCCTTTGGCATCTGAAAACAGAAACTCGCCCGATTACAACGGTATGTGTAATTTTGCCTAGGCCATAGTAGTTATTGGTTTCGAGTATCAGACTTGCGAAAATTTTGATGGTTTCTCAACCATTCCTTAACTTCAAACTCCCACATCTCGCGAACGGATTGACGAACTCGAGAAATTCCTGTTGCATCTGAAAGTAGAAACTCGCCCGATTACAATGGTGTGTGTACTTTTACCCTAGGCCATAGTAGTTACTGGTTTCAAGTATCAGACTTGCGAAAATTTTGATGGTCTCTCAACCATTCCTTAACTTCAAACTCCCATATCTCGCGAACGAATAGACGAACTCGAGAAATTCCTTTTGCGTCTGAAAGCAGAAACTCGCCCGATTACAACGGTATGTGTAATTTTGCCATAGGCCATAGTAGTTATTGGTTTCGAGTGTCAGACTTGCGAAAATTTTGATTGATTCAGAACCATTCCTTAACTTCAAGCTCCCATATCTCGCGAACGAATTGACGAACTCGAGAAATTCCTTTGGCATCTGAAAACAGAAACTCGCCCGATTACAACGGTATGTGTAATTTTGCCTAGGCCATAGTAGTTATTGGTTTCGAGTATCAGACTTGCGAAAATTTTGATGGTTTCTCAACCATTCCTTAACTTCAAACTCCCATATCTCGCGAACGGATTGACGAACTCGAGAAGTTCCTGTTGCATCTGAAAGTAGAAACTTGCCCGATTACAACGGTATGTGTATTTTTCCCCTAGGCCTTTGTAGTTATTTGTTTCTGGAATCAGACTTGCGCAAATTTTGATGGTTTTTCAACCATTCCTTAACATCAAACTCCCATATCTCGCGAACGGATTGACGGACTCGAGAAGTTCCTATTGCATCTGAAAGCAGAAACTCGCCCGATTTCAACGGTAAGTGTACTTTTCCCCTAGGCCGTTCCAGTTATTGGTTTCGAGAATCAAATCAGCGAAAATTTTGGTGGTTTCTCAACCATTCCTTAAATTCAAACTCCCATATCTCGCGAACGGATTGACGAACTCGAGAAATTCCTGTTGCATCTGAAAGTAGAAACTCGCCCGATTACAATGGTGTGTGTACTTTTACCCTAGGCCATAGTAGTTACTGGTTTCAAGTATCAGACTTTCGAAAATTTTGATGGTCTCTCAACCATTCCTTAACTTCAAACTCCCATATCTCGCGAACGAATTGACGAACCCGAGAAATTCCTGTTGCATCTGAAAGTAGATACTCGCCCGATCACAATGGTGCGTGTACTTTGCCCCTAGGCCATAGTAGTTATTGGTTTCGAGTATCAGAGTTGCGAAAATATTGATTGATTCAGAACCATTCCTTAACTTCAAGCTCCCATATCTCGCGAACGAATTGACGAACTCGAGAAATTCCTATTGCATCTGAAAGCAGAGACTCGCCCGATTACAACGGTATGTGTAATTTTGCCCTAGGCCATAGTGGTTATTGGTTTCGAGTATCAGACTTGCGAAAATTTTGATGGTTTCTCAACCATTCCTTAACTTCAAACTCCCATATCTCGCGAACGGATTTACGAACCCGAGAAATTCCTGTTGCATCTGAAAGTAGATACTCGCCCGATCACAATGGTGCGTGTACTTTGCCCCTAGGCCATTCCAGTTATTGGTTTCGAGTATCAGACCAGCGAAAATTTTGATGGTTTCTCAACCATTCCTTAACTTCCAACTCCCATATCTCTTGAACGGATTGACGAACTCGAGAAATTCCTATTGCATCTGAAAGCAGAAACTCGCCCGATTACAACGGTATGTGTAATTTTGCCATAGGCCATAGTAGTTATTGGTTTCGAGTGTCAGACTTGCGAAAATTTTGATTGATTCAGAACCATTCCTTAACTTCAAGCTCCCATATCTCGCGAACGAATTGACGAACTCGAGAAATTCCTTTGGCATCTGAAAACAGAAACTCGCCCGATTACAACGGTATGTGTAATTTTGCCTAGGCCATAGTAGTTATTGGTTTCGAGTATCAGACTTGCGAAAATTTTGATGGTTTCTCAACCATTCCTTAACTTCAAACTCCCACATCTCGCGAACGGATTGACGAACTCGAGAAATTCCTGTTGCATCTGAAAGTAGAAACTCGCCCGATTACAATGGTGTGTGTACTTTTACCCTAGGCCATAGTAGTTACTGGTTTCAAGTATCAGACTTGCGAAAATTTTGATGGTCTCTCAACCATTCCTTAACTTCAAACTCCCATATCTCGCGAACGAATAGACGAACTCGAGAAATTCCTTTTGCGTCTGAAAGCAGAAACTCGCCCGATTACAACGGTATGTGTAATTTTGCCATAGGCCATAGTAGTTATTGGTTTCGAGTGTCAGACTTGCGAAAATTTTGATTGATTCAGAACCATTCCTTAACTTCAAGCTCCCATATCTCGCGAACGAATTGACGAACTCGAGAAATTCCTTTGGCATCTGAAAACAGAAACTCGCCCGATTACAACGGTATGTGTAATTTTGCCTAGGCCATAGTAGTTATTGGTTTCGAGTATCAGACTTGCGAAAATTTTGATGGTTTCTCAACCATTCCTTAACTTCAAACTCCCATATCTCGCGAACGGATTGACGAACTCGAGAAGTTCCTGTTGCATCTGAAAGTAGAAACTTGCCCGATTACAACGGTATGTGTATTTTTCCCCTAGGCCTTTGTAGTTATTTGTTTCTGGAATCAGACTTGCGCAAATTTTGATGGTTTTTCAACCATTCCTTAACATCAAACTCCCATATCTCGCGAACGGATTGACGGACTCGAGAAGTTCCTATTGCATCTGAAAGCAGAAACTCGCCCGATTTCACCGGTAAGTGTACTTTTCCCCTAGGCCGTTCCAGTTATTGGTTTCGAGAATCAAATCAGCGAAAATTTTGGTGGTTTCTCAACCATTCCTTAAATTCAAACTCCCGTATCTCGCGAACGGATAGACGAACTCGAGAAATTCCTGTTGCATCTGAAAGTAGAAACTCTCCCGATTACAACGGTATGTGTATTTTTGCACTGGGCAATTGTAGTTATTGGTTTCGAGTATCAGACCAGCGAAAATTTTGATGGTTTCTCAACCATTCCTTAACTTCAAACTCCCATATCTCGCGAACGGATTGACGAACTCGAGAAATTCCTGTTGCATCTGAAAGTAGAATCTCTCGATTACAACGGTATGTGTATTTTTGCACTGGGCAATTGTAGTTATTGGTTTCGAGTATCAGACCAGCGAAAATTTTGATGGTTTCTCAACCATTCCTTAATTTCAAACTCCCATATCTCGCGAACGGATTTACGAACGCGAGAAATTCCTGTTGCATCTGAAAGTAGAAACTCGCCCGATTACAATGGTGTGTGTACTTTTCCCCTAGGCCATTCCAGTTATTGGTTTCGAGTATCAGACCAGCGAAAATTTTGATGGTTTCTCAACCATCTCTTAACTCCAAACTCCGATATTTCGCGAACGGACTGACGAATCCGAAAAATTCCGGTTGCATCTGAAAGTAGAAACTCTCCCGATTACAACGGTGTGTGTATTTTTGCCCTAGGCAATAGTAGTTCTTGATTTCGGGTATCAGACATGCGAAAATTTTGATGGTTTCTCAACCATTCCTTAACTTCAAACTCCCATATCTCGGGAACTGATTGACGAACTCGTGAAATTCCTGTTGTATCTGAAAGTAGAAACTCGCCCGATTACGATGGAGTGTGTACTTTTCCCCTAGGCCATAGTAGTTATTGATTTCGAGTATCAGACTTGCGAAAATTTTGATGGTTTCTTAAGCGTTCCTTAACTTCAAACTCCCATATCTCGCTAACGGATTGACGAACTCGAGAAATTCCTGTTGCATCTGAAAGTAGAAACTGGCCCGACTACAACGGTATGTGTATTTTTCCCCTAGGCCATAGTAGTTATTGGTTTCGAGTATCAGACTTGCGAAGATTTTGATGGTTTCTCAACCATTCCTTAACTTCAAACTCCCATATCTCGCGAACGGATTGACGAACTCGAGAAATTCCTGTTGCATCTGAAAGTAGATACTCTCCCGACTACAACTGTATGTGTATTTTTGCACTGGGCAATTGTTGTTATTGGTTTCGAGTATCAGACCAGCGACAATTGTGATGGTTTCTCAACCATTCCTTAATTTCAAACTCCCATATCTCGCGAACGGATTTACGAACGCGAGAAATTCCTGTTGCATCTGAAAGTAGAAACTCGCCCGATTACAATGGTGTGTGTACTTTTCCCCTAGGCCATTCCAGTTATTGGTTTCGAGTATCAGACCAGCGAAAATTTTGATGGTTTCTCAACCATTCCTTAAATTCCAACTCCCATATCTCGCGAACGGATTGACGAACTCGAGAAATTCCTATTGCATCTGAAAGCAGAAACTCGCCCGATTACAACGGTACGTGTAATTTTGCCCTAGGCCATAGTAGTTATTGGTTTCGAGTATCAGACTTGCGAAAATTTTGATGGATTCACAACCATTCCTTAACTTCAAACTCCCATATACTCGCGAACGAATTGACGAACTCGAGAAATTCCTTTGGCATCTGAAAGCAGAAACTCGCCTGATTACAACGGTATGTCTAATTTTGCCCTAGGCCATAGTAGTTATTGGTTTCGAGTATCAGACTTGCGAAAATTTTGATGGTTTCTCAACCATTCCTTAACTTCAAACTCCCATATCTCGCGAACGGATTGACGAACTCGAGAAATTCCTGTTGCATCTGAAAGTAGAAACTCGCCCGATTACAGCGGTATGTGTATTTTTCCCCTCGGCCTTTGTAGTTATTGGTTTCGGGTATCAGACTTGCGAAAATTTTGATGGTTTCTCAGGCGTTCCTTAATTTCAAACTCCCATATCTCGCGAACGGCTTGACGAACTCGAGAAATTCCTGTTGCATCTGAAAGTAGAAACTCGCCCGATTACAATGGTGTGTGTACTTTTCCCCTAGGCCATAGTAGTTATTGCTTTCGAGTATCAGACATGTGAAAATTTTGATGGTTTCTCAACCATTCCTTAACATCAAACTCCCATATCTCGCGAACGGATTGACGGACTCGAGAAATTCCTATTGCATCTGAAAACAGAAACTCGCCCGATTTCAACGGTAAGTGTACTTTTCCCCTAGGCCATTCCAGTTATTGGTTTCGAGTATCAGACCAGCGAAAAATTTTGATGGTTTCTCAACCATTCCTTAACTTCCAACTCCCATATCTCGCGAACGGATTGACGAACTCGAGAAATTCCTGTTGCATCTGAAAGTAGAAACTCGCCCGATTACAATGGTGTGTGTACTTCTCAACTAGGCCATTGCAGCTATTGGTTTCGAGTATCAGACCAGCGAAAATTTTGATGGTTTCTCAACCATTTCTTAACTTCAAACGCCCATATCTCGCGAACGGATTGACGAACTCGAGAAATTCCTGTTGCATCTGAAAGTAGAAACTCGCCCGATAACAACGGTATGTGTATTTCTGCCCTAGGCAATAGTAGTTATTGATTTCCAGTATCAGACTTGCGAAAATTTTGATGGTTTCTCAGCCATTCCTTGACATCAAACTCCCATATCTCGCGAACGGATTGACGAAATCGAGAAATTCCTGTTGCATCTGATAGTAGAAACTCGCCCGGTTACAACGGTATGTGTATTTCTGCCCTAGGCAATAGTAGTTCTTCGTTTCGAGTATCAGACTTGCGAAAATTTTGGTGGTTTCTCAACCATTCCTTAACTTCAAACTCCCATATCTCGGGAACTGATTGACGAACTCGTGAAATTCCTGATGTATCTGAAAGTAGAAACTCGCCCGATTACAATGGTGTGTGTACTTTTCCCCTAGGCCATAGTAGTTATTGGTTTCGAGTATCAGACTTGCGAAAATTTTGATGGTTTCCCAAGCGTTCCTTAACTTCAAACTCCCATATCTCGCGAACGGATTGACGAACTCGAGAAATTCCTGTTGCATCTGAAAGCTGATACTCGCCCGATTACAAGGGTATGTGTATTTTTCCCCTTGGCCTTTGTAGTTATTGGTTTCGCGTATCAGACTTGCGAAAATTTTGATGGTTTCTCAACCATTCCTTGACTTCAAACTCCCATATCTCGCGGACGGATTGACGAAATCGAGAAATTCCTGTTGCATCTGAAAGTAGAAACTCGCCCGATTACAGCGGTATGTGTATTTCTGCCCAAGGCAATAGTAGTTATTGGTTTCGAGTATCAGACTTGCGAAAATTTGGATTGTTTCTCAAGCATTCCTTAACTTCAAACTCCCATATCTCGCGAACGGATTGACGAACTCGAGAAATTCCTGTTGCATCTGAAAGTAGAAACTCCCCCGATCACAATGGTGTGTGTACTCTTCCCCTTGGCCATAGTAGTTATTGGTTTCGAGGATCAGACTTGCGAAAACTTTGATGGTTTCTCAACCATTCCATAACTTCAAACTCCCAACTGTCGCGAACGGATTGACGAAATCGAGAAATTCCTGTTGCATCTGAAAGCTGATACTCGCCCGATTACAAGGGTATGTGTATTTTTCCCCTTGGCCTTTGTAGTTATTGGTTTCGCGTATCAGACTTGCGAAAATTTTGATGGTTTCTCAACCATTCCTTAACTTCAAACTCCCATATCTCGGGAACTGATTGACGAACTCGTGAAATTCCTGTTGTATCTGAAAGTAGAAACTGGCCCGATTACAACGGTATGTGTATTTTTCCCCTACGCCATAGTAGTTATTGGATTCGAGTATCAGACTTGCGAAGATTTTGATGGTTTCTCAACCATTCCTTAACTTCAGACTCCCATATCTCGCGAACGGATTGACGAACTCGAGAAATTCCTGCTGCATCTGAAAGTAGAAACTCTCCCGATTACAACGGTATGTGTATTTTTGCCCTAGGCAATTGTAGTTATTGGTTTCGTGGATCAGACTTGCGAAAACTTTGATGGTTTCTCAACCATTCCATAACTTCAAACTCCCATATCTCGCGCACGGATAGACGAACACGAGAAATTCCTGTTGCATCTGAAAGCTGATACTCGCCCGATTACAACGGTATGTGTATTTTTCCCCTAGGCCTTTTTAGTTATTGGTTTCGCCTATCAGACTTGCGAAAATTTTGATGGTTTCTCAACCATTCCTTAACTTCAAACTCCCGTATCTCGCGAACGGATTGACGAACTCGAGATATTCCTGTTGCATTTGAAAGCTGATACTCGCCCGATTACAACGCTATGTGTATTTTTCCACTTGGCCTTTGTAGTTACTGGTTTCGCGTATCAGACTTGCGAAAATTTTGATGGTTTCTCAACCATTCCTCGACTTCAAACTCCCATATCTCGCGAACCGATTGACGAAAAAAAAAAAGTCCTGTTGCATCAGAAAGTAGAAACTCGCCCGATTACAACGGTATGTGTATTTCTGCCCTAGGCAATAGTAGTTCTTGGTTTCGAGTATCAGACTTGCGAAAATTTTGATGGTTTCTCAACCATTCCTTAACTTCAAACTCCCATATCTCGCGAACGGATTTACGAACGCGAGAAATTCCTGTTGCATCTGAAAGTAGAAACTCGCCCGATTACAATGGTGTGTGTACTTTTCCCCTAGGCCATTCCAGTTACTGGTTTCGGGTATCAGACCAGCGAAAATTTTGATGGTTTCTCAACCGTCTCTTAACTCCAAACTCCGATATTTCGCGAACGGACTGACGAATCCGAAAAATTCCGGTTGCATCTGAAAGTAGAAACTCGCCCGATTACAACGGTATGTGTATTTTTCCCCTAGGCCTTTTTAGTTATTGGTTTCGCCTATCAGACTTGCGAAAATTTTAATGGTTTCTCAACCATTCCTTAACTTCAAACTCACGTATCTCGCGAACGGATTGACGAACTCGAGAAATTCCTGTTGCATTTGAAAGCTGATACGCGCCCGATTACAACGCTATGTGTATTTTTCCACTTGGCCTTTGTAGTTACTGGTTTCGCGTATCAGACTTGCGAAAATTTTGATGGTTTCTCAACCATTCCTTGACTTCAAACTTCCATATCTCGCGAACGGATTGACGAAATCGATTAATTCCTGTTGCATCAGAAAGTAGAAACTCGCCCGATTACAACGGTATGTGTATTTCTGCCCTAGGCAATAGTAGTTCTTGGTTTCGAGTATCAGACTTGCGAAAATTTTGATGGTTTCTCAACCATTCCTTAACTTCAAACTCCCATATCTCGGGAACTGATTGACGAACTCGTGAAATTCCTGTTGTATCTGAAAGTAGAAACTCGCCCGATTACGATGGAGTGTGTACTTTTATCCTAGGCCATAGTAGTTATTGATTTCGAGTATCAGACTTGCGAAGATTTTGATGGTTTCTCAACCATTCCTTAACTTCAAACTCCCATATCTCGCGAACGGATTGACGAACTCGAGAAATTCCTGTTGCATCTGAAAGTAGAAACTCTCCCGATTACAGCGGTATGTGTATTTTTGCCCTGGGCAATTGTAGTTATTGGTTACGAGTATCAGACCAGCGAAAATTTTGATGGTTTCTCAACCATTCCTTAATTTCAAACTCCCATATCTCGCGAACAGATTGACGAATTCGAGAAATTCCTATTGCATCTGAAAGTAGAAACTCGCCCGATTACAGCTGTATGTGTATTTTTCCCTTTGGCCTTTGTAGTTATTGGTTTCGCGCATCAGACTTGCGAAAATTTTGATGGTTTCTCAACCATTCCTTAACTTCCAACTCCCATATCTCGCGAACGGAAGGACGAAATCGAGAAATTCCTGTTGCATCTGAAAGTAGAAACTCGCCCGATTACAACGGTATGTGTATTTCTGCCCTAGGCAATAGTAGTTCTTGGTTTCGGGTATCAGACATGCCAAAATTTTGATGGTTTCTCAACCATTCCTTAACTTCAAACTCCCATATCTCGCGAACGGATTTACGAACGCGAGAAATTCCTGTTGCATCTGAAAGTAGAAACTCGCCCGATTACAATGGTGTGTGTACTTTTCCCCTAGGCCATTCCAGTTAGTGGTTTCGGGTATCAGACCAGCGAAAATTTTGATGGTTTCTCAACCGTCTCTTAACTTCAAACTCCCATATCTCGCGAACGAATTGACGAACTCGAGAAATTCCTTTGGCATCTGAAAGCAGAAACTCGCACGATTACAACGGTATGAGTATTTCTGCCCTAGGCAATAGTAGTTCTTGGTTTCGAGTATCAGACTTGCGAAAATTTTGATGGTTTCTCAACCATTCCTTAACTTCAAACTCCCATATCTCGGGAACTGATTGACGAACTCGTGAAATTCCTGTTGTATCTGAAAGTAGAAACTCGCCCGATTACGATGGAGTGTGTACTTTTATCCTAGGCCATAGTAGTTATTGATTTCGAGTATCAGACTTGCGAAAATTTTGATGGTTTCTCAAGCGTTCCTTAACATCAAACTCCCATATCTGGCGAACGGATTGACGAACTCGAGAAATTCCTGTTGCTTCTGAAAGTAGAAACTGGCCCGATTACAACGGTATGTGTATTTTTCCCCTGGGCCATAGTAGTTATTGGTTTCGAGTATCAGACTTGCGAAGATTTTGATGGTTTCTCAACCATTCCTTAACTTCAAACTCCCATATCTCGCGAACGGATTGACGAACTCGAGAAATTCCTGTTGCATCTGAAAGTAGAAACTCTCCCGATTACAGCGGTATGTGTATTTTTGCCCTGGGCAATTGTAGTTATTGGTTACGAGTATCAGACCAGCGAAAATTTTGATGGTTTCTCAACCATTCCTTAATTTCAAACTCCCATATCTCGCGAACAGATTGACGAATTCGAGAAATTCCTATTGCATCTGAAAGTAGAAACTCGCCCGATTACAGCTGTATGTGTATTTTTCCCTTTGGCCTTTGTAGTTATTGGTTTCGCGCATCAGACTTGCGAAAATTTTGATGGTTTCTCAACCATTCCTTAACTTCCAACTCCCATATCTCGCGAACGGAAGGACGAAATCGAGAAATTCCTGTTGCATCTGAAAGTAGAAACTCGCCCGATTACAACGGTATGTGTATTTCTGCCCTAGGCAATAGTAGTTCTTGGTTTCGGGTATCAGACATGCCAAAATTTTGATGGTTTCTCAACCATTCCTTAACTTCAAACTCCCATATCTCGCGAACGGATTTACGAACGCGAGAAATTCCTGTTGCATCTGAAAGTAGAAACTCGCCCGATCACAATGGTGTGTGTACTTTTCCCCTAGGCCATTCCAGTTAGTGGTTTCGGGTATCAGACCAGCGAAAATTTTGATGGTTTCTCAACCGTCTCTTAACTCCAAACTCCGATATTTCGCGAACGGACTGACGAATCCGAAAAATTCCGGTTGCATCTGAAAGTAGAAACTCTCCCGATTACAACGGTATGTGTATTTTTGCCCTAGGCAATAGTAGTTCTTGATTTCGAGTATCAGACCAGCGAAAATTTTGATGGTTCCTCAACCATTCCTTAACTTCCAACTCCCATATCTCGCGAACGGATTGACGAACTCGAGAAATTCCTGTTGCATCTGAAAGTAGAAACTCGCCCGATCACAATGGTGTGTGTACTTTTCCCCTAGGTCATTCCAGTTAGTGGTTTCGGGTATCAGACCAGCGAAAATTTTGATGGTTTCTCAACCGTCTCTTAACTTCAAACTCCCATATCTCGCGAACGAATTGACGAACTCGAGAAATTCCTTTGGCATCTGAAAGCAGAAACTCGCACGATTACAACGGTATGTGTATTTCTGCCCTAGGCAATAGTAGTTCTTGGTTTCGAGTATCAGACTTGCGAAAATTTTGATGGTTTCTCAACCATTCCTTAACTTCAAACTCCCATATCTCGGGAACTGATTGACGAACTCGTGAAATTCCTGTTGTATCTGAAAGTAGAAACTCGCCCGATTACGATGGAGTGTGTACTTTTATCCTAGGCCATAGTAGTTATTGATTTCGAGTATCAGACTTGCGAAAATTTTGATGGTTTCTCAAGCGTTCCTTAACATCAAACTCCCATATCTGGCGAACGGATTGACGAACTCGAGAAATTCCTGTTGCTTCTGAAAGTAGAAACTGGCCCGATTACAACGGTATGTGTATTTTTCCCCTGGGCCATAGTAGTTATTGGTTTCGAGTATCAGACTTGCGAAGATTTTGATGGTTTCTCAACCATTCCTTAACTTCAAACTCCCATATCTCGCGAACGGATTGACGAACTCGAGAAATTCCTGTTGCATCTGAAAGTAGAAACTCTCCCGATTACAGCGGTATGTGTATTTTTGCCCTGGGCAATTGTAGTTATTGGTTACGAGTATCAGACCAGCGAAAATTTTGATGGTTTCTCAACCATTCCTTAATTTCAAACTCCCATATCTCGCGAACCGATTGACGAATTCGAGAAATTCCTATTGCATCTGAAAGTAGAAACTCGCCCGATTACAGCTGTATGTGTATTTTTCCCTTTGGCCTTTGTAGTTATTGGTTTCGCGCATCAGACTTGCGAAAATTTTGATGGTTTCTCAACCATTCCTTAACTTCCAACTCCCATATCTCGCGAACGGAAGGACGAAATCGAGAAATTCCTGTTGCATCTGAAAGTAGAAACTCGCCCGATTACAACGGTATGTGTATTTCTGCCCTAGGCAATAGTAGTTCTTGGTTTCGGGTATCAGACATGCCAAAATTTTGATGGTTTCTCAACCATTCCTTAACTTCAAACTCCCATATCTCGCGAACGGATTTACGAACGCGAGAAATTCCTGTTGCATCTGAAAGTAGAAACTCGCCCGATCACAATGGTGTGTGTACTTTTCCCCTAGGCCATTCCAGTTAGTGGTTTCGGGTATCAGACCAGCGAAAATTTTGATGGTTTCTCAACCGTCTCTTAACTCCAAACTCCGATATTTCGCGAACGGACTGACGAATCCGAAAAATTCCGGTTGCATCTGAAAGTAGAAACTCTCCCGATTACAACGGTATGTGTATTTTTGCCCTAGGCAATAGTAGTTCTTGATTTCGAGTATCAGACCAGCGAAAATTTTGATGGTTCCTCAACCATTCCTTAACTTCCAACTCCCATATCTCGCGAACGGATTGACGAACTCGAGAAATTCCTATTGCATCTGAAAGCAGAAACTCGCCCGATTACAACGGTATCTGTAATTTTGCCCTAGGCCATAGTAGTTATTGGTTTCGAGTATCAGACCAGCGAAAATTTTGATGGTTTCACAATCATTCCTTAACTTCAAACTCCCATATCTCGCGAACGAATTGACGAACTCGAGAAATTCCTTTGGCATCTGAAAGCAGAAACTCGCACGATTACAACGGTATGTGTAATTTTGCCCTAGGCCATAGTAGTTATTGGTTTCGAGTATCAGACTTGCGAAAATTTTGATGGCTTCTCAACCATTCCTTAACTTCAAACTCCCATATCTCGCGAACGGATTGACGAACTCGAGAAATTCCTGTTGCATCTGAAAGTAGAAACTCGCCGGATTACAATGGTGTGTGTACTTTTCCCCTAGGCCATTCCAGTTATTGGTTTCGAGTATCAGACCAGCGAAAATTTTGATGGTTTCTCAACCATTCCTTAACTTCCAACTCCCATATCTCGCGAACGGACTGACGAACTCGAGAAATTCCTATTGCATCTGAGAGCAGAAACTCGCCCGATTACAACGGTATGTGTAATTTTGCCCTAGGCCATAGTAGTTATTGGTTTCGAGTATCAGACTTGCGAAAATTTTGATGGATTCACAACCATTCCTTAACTGCAAACTCCCATATCTCGCGAACGAATTGACGAACTCGAGAAATTCCTTTGGCATCTGAAAGCAGAAACTCGCACGATTACAACGGTATGTGTAATTTTGCCCTAGGCCATAGTAGTTATTGGTTTCGAGTATCAGACTTGCGAAAATTTTGATGGCTTCTCAACCATTCCTTAACTTCAAACTCCCATATCTCGCGAACGGATTGACGAACTCGAGAAATTCCTGTTGCATCTGAAAGAAGAAACTCGCCCGATTACAGCGGTATGTGTATTTTTACCCTCGGCCTTTGTAGTTATTGGTTTCGGATATCAGACTTTCGAAAATTTTGATGGTTTCTCAACCATTCCTTGACTTCAAACTCCCATATCTCGCGAACGGATGGACGAAATCGAGAAATTCCTGTTGCATCTGAAAGTAGAAACTCGCCCGATTACAACGGTATGTGTATTTCTGCCCTAGGCAATAGTAGTTCTTGGTTTCGGGTATCAGACATGCCAAAATTTTGATGGTTTCTCAACCATTCCTTAACTTCAAACTCCCATATCTCGCGAACGGATTTACGAACGCGAGAAATTCCTGTTGCATCTGAAAGTAGAAACTCGCCCGATTACAATGGTGTGTGTACTTTTCTCCTAGGCCATTCCAGTTATTGGTTTCGAGTATCAGACCGGCGAAAATTTTGATGGTTTCTCAACCGTCTCATAACTCCAAACGACGATATTTCGCGAACGGACTGACGAATCCGAAAAATTCCGGTTGCATCTGAAAGTAGAAACTCTCCCGATTACAACGGTATGTGTATTTTTGCCCTAGGCAATAGTAGTTCTTGATTTCGGGTATCAGACATGCGAAAATTTTGATGGTTTCTCAACCATTCCTTAACTTCAAACTCCCATATCTCGCGAAAAAGATTTACGAACGCGAGAAATTCCTGTTGCATCTGAAAGTAGAAACTCGCCCGATTACAATGGTGTGTGTACTTTTCCCCTAGGCCATTCCAGTTATTGGTTTCGAGTATCAGACCAGCGAAAATTTTGATGGTTTCTCAACCATTCCTTAACTTCCAACTCCCATATCTCGCGAACGGATTGACGAACTCGAGAGATTCCTATTGCATCTGAAAGCAGAAACTCGCCCGATTACAGCGGTATGTGTAATTTTGCCCTAGGCCATAGTAATTATTGGTTTCGAGTATCAGACCAGCGAAAATTTTGATGGTTTCTCAACCATTCCTTAACTTCAAACTCCCATATCTCGCGAACGGATTTACGAACGCGAGAAATTCCTGTTGCATCTGAAAGTAGAAACTCGCCCGATTACAATGGTGTGTGTACTTTCCCTAGGCCATTCCAGTTATTGGTTTCGAGTATCAGACCAGCGAAAATTTTGATGGTTTCTCAACCATTCCTTAACTTCCAACTCCCATATCTCGGAACGGATTGACGAACTCGAGAAATTCCTATTGCATCTGAAAGCAGAAACTCGCCCGATTACAACGGTATGTGTAGTTTTGCCCTAGGCCATAGCAGTTATTGGTTTCGAGTATCAGACTTGCGATAATTTTGATGGATTCACAACCATTCCTTAACTTAAAACTCCCATATCTCGCGAACGAATTGATGAACTCGAGAAATTCCTTTGGCATCTGAAAGCAGAAACTCTCCCGATTACAGCGGTATGTGTATTTTTCCCCTCGGCCTTTGTAGTTATTGGTTTCGAGTATCAGACTTGCGAAAATTTGGATGGTTTCTCAAGCGTTCCTTAACTTCAAACTCCCATATCACGCGAACGGCTTGACGAACTTGAGGAATTCCTGTTGCATCTGAAAGTAGAAACTCGCCCGATTACAATGGTGTGTGTACTTTTCCCCTAGGCCATTCCAGTCATTGGTTTCGAGTATCAGACCAGCGAAAATTTTGATGGTTTCTCAACCATTCCTTAACTTCAAACTCCCATATCTCGCGAACGGATTTACGAACGCGAGAAATTCCGGTTGCATCTGAAAGTAGAAACTCGCCCGATTACAATGGTGTGTGTACTTTTCCCCTAGGCCATTCCAGTTATTGGTTTCGAGTATCAGACCAGCGAAAATTTTGATGGTTTCTCAACCATTCCTTAACTTCCAACTCCCATATCTCGCGAACGGATTGACGAACTCGAGAAATTCCTATTGCATCTGAAAGCAGAAACTCGCCCGATTACAACGGTATGTGTATTTTTCCCCTCGGCCTTTGTAGTTATTGGTTTCGGGTATCAGACTTGCGAAAATTTTGATGGTTTCTCAAGCGTTCCTTAACTTCAAACTCCCATATCTCGCGAACGGCTTGACGAACTTGTGAAATTCCTGTTGCATCTGAAAGTAGAAACTCGCCCGATTACAATGGTGTGTGTACTTTTCCCCTAGGCCATAGTAGTTATTGCTTTCGAGTATCAGACATGCGAAAATTTTGATGGTTTCTCAACCATTCCTTGACTTCAAACTCCCATATCTCGCGAACGGATGGACGAAATCGAGAAATTCCTGTTGCATCTGAAAGTAGAAACTCGCCCGATTACAACCGTATGTGTATATCTGCCCTAGGCAACAGTAGTTCTTGGTTTCGGGTATCAGACATGCCAAAATTTTGATGGTTTCTCAACCATTCCTTAACTTCAAACTCCCATATATCGCGAACGGATTTACGAACGCGAGAAATTCCTGTTGCATCTGAAAGTAGAAACTCGCCCGATTACAATGGTGTGTGTACTTTTCCCCTAGGCCATTCCAGTTATTGGTTTCGAGTATCAGACCAGCGAAAATTTTGATGGTTTCTCAACCATTCCTTAACTTCCAACTCCCATATCTCGCGAACGGATTGACGAACTCGAGAAATTCCTATTGCATCTGAAAGCAGAAACTCGCCCGATTACAACGGTATGTGTAATTTTGCCCTAGGCCATAGTAGTTATTGGTTTCGATTATCAGACCAGCGAAAATTTTGATGGTTTCTCAACCATTCCTTAACTTCAAACTCCCATATCTCTCGAACGGATTTACGAACGCGAGAAATTCCTGTTGCATCTGAAAGTAGAAACTCGCCCGATTACAATGGTGTGTGTACTTTTCCCCTAGGCCATAGTAGTTATTGCTTTCGAGTATCAGACATGCGAAAATTTTGATGGTTTCTCAACCATTCCTTAACTTCAAACTCCCATATATCGCGAACGGATTTACGAACGCGAGAAATTCCTGTTGGATCTGAAAGTAGAAACTCGCCCGATTACAATGGTGTGTGTACTTTTCTCCTAGGCCATTCCAGTTATTGGTTTCGAGTATCAGACATGCGAAAATTTTGATGGTTTCTCAACCATTCCTTGATTTCAAACTCCCATATCTCGCGAACGGATGGACGAAATCGAGAAATTCCTGTTGCATCTGAAAGTAGAAACTCGCCCGATTACAACGGTATGTGTATTTCTGCCCTAGGCAATAGTAGTTCTTGGTTTCGGGTATCAGACGTGCCAAAATTTTGATGGTTTCTCAACCATTCCTTAACTTCAAACTCCCATATATCGCGAACGGATTTACGAACGCGAGAAATTCCTGTTGCATCTGAAAGTAGAAACTCGCCCGATTACAATGGTGTGTGTACTTTTCCCCTAGGCCATTCCAGTTATTGGTTTCGAGTATCAGACCAGCGAAAATTTTGATGGTTTCTCAACCATTCCTTAACTTCCAACTCCCATATCTCGCGAACGGATTGACGAACTCGAGAAATTCCTATTGCATCTGAAAGCAGAAACTCGCCCGATTACAACGGTATGTGTAATTTTGCCCTAGGCCATAGTAGTTATTGGTTTCGATTATCAGACCAGCGAAAATTTTGATGGTTTCTCAACCATTCCTTAACTTCAAACTCCCATATCTCTCGAACGGATTTACGAACGCGAGAAATTCCTGTTGCATCTGAAAGTAGAAACTCGCCGGATTACAATGGTGTGTGTACTTTTCCCCTAGGCCATTCCAGTTATTGGTTTCGAGTATCAGACCAGCGAAAATTTTAATGGTTTCTCAACCATTCCTTAACTTCCAACTCCCATATCTCGCGAACGGATTGACGAACTCGAGAAATTCCTATTGCATCTGAAAGCAGAAACTCGCCCGATTACAACGGTATGTGTATTTTTCCCCTCGGCCTTTGTAGTTATTGGTTGCGGGTATCAGACTTGCGAAAATTTTGATGGTTTCTCAAGCGTTCCTTAACTTCAAACTCCCATATCTCGCGAACGGCTTGACGAACTTGTGAAATTCCTGTTGCATCTGAAAGTAGAAACTCGCCCGATTACAATGGTGTGTGTACTTTTCCCCTAGGCCATAGTAGTTATTGCTTTCGAGTATCAGACATGCGAAAATTTTGATGGTTTCTCAACCATTCCTTGACTTCAAACTCCCATATCTCGCGAACGGATGGACGAAATCGAGAAATTCCTGTTGCATCTGAAAGTAGAAACTCGCCCGATTACAACGGTATGTGTATATCTGCCCTAGGCAACAGTAGTTCTTGGTTTCGGGTATCAGATATGCCAAAATTTTGATGGTTTCTCAACCATTCCTTAACTTCAAACTCCCATATATCGCGAACGGATTTACGAACGCGAGAAATTCCTGTTGGATCTGAAAGTAGAAACTCGCCCGATTACAATGGTGTGTGTACTTTTCTCCTAGGCCATTCCAGTTATTGGTTTCGAGTATCAGACATGCGAAAATTTTGATGGTTTCTCAACCATTCCTTGACTTCAAACTCCCATATCTCGCGAACGGATGGACGAAATCGAGAAATTCCTGTTGCATCTGAAAGTAGAAGCTCGCCCGATTACAACGGTATGTGTATTTCTGCCCTAGGCAATAGTAGTTCTTGGTTTCGGGTATCAGACGTGCCAAAATTTTGATGGTTTCTCAACCATTCCTTAACTTCAAACTCCCATATCTCGCGAACGGATTTACGAACGCGAGAAATTCCTGTTGCATCTGAAAGTAGAAACTCGCCCGATTACAATGGTGTGTGTACTTTTCCCCTAGGCCATTCCAGTTATTGGTTTCGAGTATCAGACCGGCGAAAATTTTGATGGGTTCTCAACCGTCTCATAATTCCAAACTCCGATATTTCGCGAACGGACTGACGAATCCGAAAAATTCCGGTTGCATCTGAAAGTAGAAACTCTCCCGATTACAACGGTATGTGCATTTTTGCCCTAGGCAATAGTAGTTCTTCATTTCGGGTATCAGACATGCGAAAATTTTGATGGTTTCTCAACCATTCCTTAACTTCAAACTCCCATATCTCGCGAACGGATTTACGAACGCGAGAAATTCCTGTTGCATCTGAAAGCAGAAACTCGCCCGATTACAGCGGTATGTGTATTTTTCCCCTCGGCCTTTGTAGTTATTGGTTTCGAGTATCAGACCAGCGAAAATTTTGATGGTTTCTCAACCATTCCTTAACTTCCAACTCCCATATCTCGCGAACGGATTGACGAACTCGAGAAATTCCTATTGCATCTGAAAGCAGAAACTCGCCCGATTACAACGGTATGTGTAATTTTGCCCTAGGCCATAGTAGTTATTGGTTTCGAGTATCAGACCAGCGAAAATTTTGATGGTTTCTCAACCATTCCTTAACTTCAAACTCCCATATCTCTCGAACGGATTTACGAACGCGAGAAATTCCTGTTGCATCTGAAAGTAGAAACTCGCCGGATTACAATGGTGTGTGTACTTTTCCCCTAGGCCATTCCAGTTATTGGTTTCGAGTATCAGACCAGCGAAAATTTTGATGGTTTCTCAACCATTCCTTAACTTCCAACTCCCATATCTCGCGAACGGATTGACGAACTCGAGAAATTCCTATTGCATCTGAAAGCAGAAACTCGCCCGATTACAACGGTATGTGTAATTTTGCCCTAGGCCATAGTAGTTATTGGTTTCGAGTATCAGACTTGCGAAAATTTTGATGGTTTCTCAACCATTCCTTAACTTCCAACTCCCATATCTCGCGAACGGATTGACGAACTCGAGAAATTCCTATTGCATCTGAAAGCAGAAACTCGCCCGATTACAACGGTATGTGTAATTTTGCCCTAGGCCATAGTAGTTATTGGTTTCGAGTATCAGACCAGCGAAAATTTTGATGGTTTCTCAACCATTCCTTAACTTCAAACTCCCATATCTCTCGAACGGATTTACGAACGCGAGAAATTCCTGTTGCATCTGAAAGTAGAAACTCGCCGGATTACAATGGTGTGTGTACTTTTCCCCTAGGCCATTCCAGTTATTGGTTTCGAGTATCAGACCAGCGAAAATTTTGATGGTTTCTCAACCATTCCTTAACTTCCAACTCCCATATCTCGCGAACGGATTGACGAACTCGAGAAATTCCTATTGCATCTGAAAGCAGAAACTCGCCCGATTACAACGGTATGTGTAATTTTGCCCTAGGCCATAGTAGTTATTGGTTTCGAGTATCAGACTTGCGAAAATTTTGATGGATTCACAACCATTCCTTAACTTCAAACTCCCATATCTCGCGAACGTATTGACGAACTCGAGAAATTCCTGTTGCATCTGAAAGTAGAAACTCGCCCGATTACAGCGGTATGTGTATTTTTCCCCTCGGCCTTTGTAGTTATTGGTTTCGGGTATCAGACTTGCGAAAATTTTGATGGTTTCTCAAGCGTTCCTTAACTTCAAACTCCCATATCTCGCGAACGGCTTGACGAACTTGAGAAATTCCTGTTGCATCTGAAAGTAGAAACTCGCCCGATTACAATGGTGTGTGTACTTTTCCCCTAGGCCATAGTAGTTATAGCTTTCGAGTATCACACATGCGAAAATTTTGATGGTTTCTCAACCATTCCTTGACTTCAAACTCCCATATCTCGCGAACGGATGGACGAAATCGAGAAATTCCTGTTGCATCTGAAAGTAGAAACTCGCCCGATTACAACGGTATGTGTATTTCTGCCCTAGGCAACAGTAGTTCTTGGTTTCGGGTATCAGACATGCCAAAATTTTGATGGTTTCTCAACCATTCCTTAACTTCAAACTCCCATATCTCGCGAACGGATTTACGAACGCGAGAAATTCCTGTTGCATCTGAAAGTAGAAACTCGCCCGATTACAATGGTGTGTGTACTTTTCCCCTAGGCCATTCCAGTTATTGGTTTAGAGTATCAGACCAGCGAAAATTTTGATGGTTTCTCAACCATTCCTTAACTTCCAACTCCCATATCTCGCGAACGGATTGACGAACTCGAGAAATTCCTATTGCATCTGAAAGCAGAAACTCGCCCGATTACAACGGTATGTGTAATTTTGCCCTAGGCCATAGTAGTTATTGGTTTCGAGTATCAGACCAGCGAAAATTTTGATGGTTTCTCAACCATTCCTTAACTTCAAACTCCCATATCTCTCGAACGGATTTACGAACGCGAGAAATTCCTGTTGCATCTGAAAGTAGAAACTCGCCGGATTACAATGGTGTGTGTACTTTTCCCCTAGGCCATTCCAGTTATTGGTTTCGAGTATCAGACCAGCGAAAATTTTGATGGTTTCTCAACCATTCCTTAACTTCCAACTCCCATATCTCGCGAACGGATTGACGAACTCGAGAAATTCCTATTGCATCTGAAAGCAGAAACTCGCCCGATTACAACGGTATGTGTAATTTTGCCCTAGGCCATAGTAGTTATTGGTTTCGAGTATCAGACTTGCGAAAATTTTGATGGATTCACAACCATTCCTTAACTTCAAACTCCCATATCTCGCGAACGGATTGACGAACTCGAGAAATTCCTGTTGCATCTGAAAGTAGAAACTCGCCCGATTACAGCGGTATGTGTATTTTTCCCCTCGGCCTTTGTAGTTATTGGTTTCGGGTATCAGACTTGCGAAAATTTTGATGGTTTCTCAAGCGTTCCTTAACTTCAAACTCCCATATCTCGCGAACGGCTTGACGAACTTGAGAAATTCCTGTTGCATCTGAAAGTAGAAACTCGCCCGATTACAATGGTGTGTGTACTTTTCCCCTAGGCCATAGTAGTTATTGCTTTCGAGTATCACACATGCGAAAATTTTGATGGTTTCTCAACCATTCCTTGACTTCAAACTCCCATATCTCGCGAACGGATGGACGAAATCGAGAAATTCCTGTTGCATCTGAAAGTAGAAACTCGCCCGATTACAACGGTATGTGTATTTTTGCCCTAGGCAATAGTAGTTCTTGATTTCGGGTATCAGACATGCGAAAATTTTGATGGTTTCTCAACCATTCCTTAACTTCAAACTCCCATATCTCGCGAACGGATTTACGAACGCGAGAAATTCCTGTTGCATCTGAAAGTAGAAACTCGCCCGATTACAATGGTGTGCGTACTTTTCTCCTAGGCCATTCCAGTTATTGGTTTCGAGTATCAGACCGGCGAAAATTTTGATGGTTTCTCAACCGTCTCATAACTCCAAACTCCGATATTTCGCGAACGGACTGACGAATACGAAAAATTCCGGTTGCATCTGAAAGTAGAAACTCTCCCGATTACAACGGTATGTGTATTTTTGCCCTAGGCAATAGTAGTTCTTGATTTCGGGTATCAGACATGCGAAAATTTTGATGGTTTCTCAACCATTCCTTAACTTCAAACTCCCATATCTCGCGAACGGATTTACGAACGCGAGAAATTCCTGTTGCATCTGAAAGTAGAAACTCGCCCGATTACAATGGTGTGTGTATTTTTCCCCTAGGCCATTCCAGTTATTGGTTTCGAGTATCAGACCAGCGAAAATTTTGATGGTTTCTCAACCATTCCTTAACTTCCAACTCCCATATCTCGCGAACGGATTGACGAACTCGAGAAATTCCTATTGCATCTGAAAGCAGAAACTCGCCCGATTACAACGGTATGTGTAATTTTGCCCTAGGCCATAGTAGTTATTGGTTTCGAGTATCAGACTTGCGAAAATTTTGATGGATTCACAACCATTCCTTAACTTCAAACTCCCATATCTCGCGAACGTATTGACGAATTCGAGAAATTCCTGTTGCATCTGAAAGTAGAAACTCGCCCGATTACAGCGGTATGTGTATTTTTCCCCTCGGCCTTTGTAGTTATTGGTTTCGGGTATCAGACTTGCGAAAATTTTGATGGTTTCTCAAGCGTTCCTTAACTTCAAACTCCCATATCTCGCGAACGGCTTGACGAACTTGAGAAATTCCTGTTGCATCTGAAAGTAGAAACTCGCCCGATTACAATGGTGTGTGTACTTTTCCCCTAGGCCATAGTAGTTATTGCTTTCGAGTATAACACATGCGAAAATTTTGATGGTTTCTCAACCATTCCTTGACTTCAAACTCCCATATCTCGCGAACGGATGGACGAAATCGAGAAATTCCTGTTGCATCTGAAAGTAGAAACTCGCCCGATTACAACGGTATGTGTATTTCTGCCCTAGGCAACAGTAGTTCTTGGTTTCGGGTATCAGACATGCCAAAATTTTGATGGTTTCTCAACCATTCCTTAACTTCAAACTCCCATATCTCGCGAACGGATTTACGAACGCGAGAAATTCCTGTTGCATCTGAAAGTAGAAACTCGCCCGATTACAATGGTGTGTGTACTTTTCCCCTAGGCCATTCCAGTTATTGGTTTCGAGTATCAGACCGGCGAAAATTTTGATGGTTTCTCAACCGTCTCATAATTCCAAACTCCGATATTTCGCGAACGGACTGACGAATCCGAAAAATTCCGGTTGCATCTGAAAGTAGAAACTCTCCCGATTACAACGGTATGTGCATTTTTGCCCTAGGCAATAGTAGTTCTTGATTTCGGGTATCAGACATGCGAAAATTTTGATGGTTTCTCAACCATTCCTTAACTTCAAACTCCCATATCTCGCGAACGGATTTACGAACGCGAGAAATTCCTGTTGCATCTGAAAGTAGAAACTCGCCCGATTACAATGGTGTGTGTACTTTTCCCCTAGGCCATTCCAGTTATTGGTTTAGAGTATCAGACCAGCGAAAATTTTGATGGTTTCTCAAACATTCCTTAACTTCCAACTCCCATATCTCGCGAACGGATTGACGAACTCGAGAAATTCCTATTGCATCTGAAAGCAGAAACTCGCCCGATTACAACGGTATGTGTAATTTTGCCCTAGGCCATAGTAGTTATTGGTTTCGAGTATCAGACTTGCGAAAATTTTGATGGATTCACAACCATTCCTTAACTTCAAACTCCCATATCTCGCGAACGGATTGACGAACTCGAGAAATTCCTGTTGCATCTGAAAGTAGAAACTCGACCGATTACAGCGGTATGTGTATTTTTCCCCTCGGCCTTTGTAGTTATTGGTTTCGGGTATCAGACTTGCGAAAATTTTGATGGTTTCTCAAGCGTTCCTTAACTTCAAACTCCCATATCTCGCGAACGGCTTGACGAACTTGAGAAATTCCTGTTGCATCTGAAAGTAGAAACTCGCCCGATTACAATGGTGTGTGTACTTTTCCCCTAGGCCATAGTAGTTATTGCTTTCGAGTATCACACATGCGAAAATTTTGATGGTTTCTCAACCATTCCTTGACTTCAAACTCCCATATCTCGCGAACGGATGGACGAAATCGAGAAATTCCTGTTGCATCTGAAAGTAGAAACTCGCCCGATTACAACGGTATGTGTATTTCTGCCCTAGGCAACAGTAGTTCTTGGTTTCGGGTATCAGACATGCCAAAATTTTGATGGTTTCTCAACCATTCCTTTACTTCAAACTCCCATATCTCGCGAACGGATTTACGAACGCGAGAAATTCCTGTTGCATCTGAAAGTAGAAACTCGCCCGATTACAATGGTGTGTGTACTTTTCTCCTAGGCCATTCCAGTTATTGGTTTCGAGTATCAGACCGGCGAAAATTTTGATGGTTTCTCAACCGTCTCATAACTCCAAACTCCGATATTTCGCGAACGGACTGACGAATACGAAAAATTCCGGTTGCATCTGAAAGTAGAAACTCTCCCGATTACAACGGTATGTGTATTTTTGCCCTAGGCAATAGTAGTTCTTGATTTCGGGTATCAGACATGCGAAAATTTTGATGGTTTCTCAACCATTCCTTAACTTCAAACTCCCATATCTCGCGAACGGATTTACGAACGCGAGAAATTCCTGTTGCATCTGAAAGTAGAAACTCGCCCGATTACAATGGTGTGTGTATTTTTCCCCTAGGCCATTCCAGTTATTGGTTTCGAGTATCAGACCAGCGAAAATTTTGATGGTTTCTCAACCATTCCTTAACTTCCAACTCCCATATCTCGCGAACGGATTGACGAACTCGAGAGATTCCTATTGCATCTGAAAGCAGAAACTCGCCCGATTACAGCGGTATGTGTAATTTTGCCCTAGGCCATAGTAGTTATTGGTTTCGAGTATCAGACCAGCGAAAATTTTGATGGTTTCTCAACCATTCCTTAACTTCAAACTCCCATATCTCGCGAAGGGATTGACGAACTCGAGAAATTCCTGTTGCATCTGAAAGTAGAAACTCGCCCGATTACAGCGGTATGTGTATTTTTCCCCTCGGCCTTTGTAGTTATTGGTTTCGAGTATCAGACCAGCGAAAATTTTGATGGTTTCTCAACCATTCCTTAACTTCCAACTCCCATATCTCGCGAACGGATTGACGAACTCGAGAAATTCCTGTTGCATCTGAAAGTAGAAACTCGCCCGATTACAACGGTATGTGTATTTCTGCCCTAGGCAATAGTAGTTCTTGGTTTCGGGTATCAGACCAGCGAAAATTTTGATGGTTTCTCAAGCGTTCCTTAACTTCAAACTCCCATATCTCGCGAACGGCTTGACGAACTTGAGAAATTCCTGTTGCATCTGAAAGTAGAAACTCGCCCGATTACAATGGTGTGTGTACTTTTCCCCTAGGCCATAGTAGTTATTGCTTTCGAGTATCACACATGCGAAAATTTTGATGGTTTCTCAACCATTCCTTGACCTCAAACTCCCATATCTCGCGAACGGATGGACGAAATCGAGAAATTCCTATTGCATCTGAAAGTAGAAACTCGCCCGATTACAACGGTATGTGTATTTCTGCCCTAGGCAACAGTAGTTCTTGGTTTCGGGTATCAGACATGCCAAAATTTTGATGGTTTCTCAACCATTCCTTAACTTCAAACTCCCATATCTCGCGAACGGATTTACGAACGCGAGAAATTCCTGTTGCATCTGAAAGCAGAAACTCGCCCGATTACAACGGTATGTGTAATTTTGCCCTTGGCCATAGTAGTTATTGGTTTCGAGTATCAGACTTGCGAAAATTTTGATGGATTCACAACCATTCCTTAACTTCAAACTCCCATATCTCGCGAACGGATTGACGAACTCGAGAAATTCCTGTTGCATCTGAAAGTAGAAACTCGCCCGATTACAGCGGTATGTGTATTTTTCCCCTCGGCCTTTGTAGTTATTGGTTTCGGGTATCAGACTTGCGAAAATTTTGATGGTTTCTCAAGCGTTCCTTAACTTCAAACTCCCATATCTCGCGAACGGCTTGACGAACTTGAGAAATTCCTGTTGCATCTGAAAGTAGAAACTCGCCCGATTACAATGGTGTGTGTACTTTTCCCCTAGGCCATAGTAGTTATTGCTTTCGAGTATCACACATGCGAAAATTTTGATGGTTTCTCAACCATTCCTTGACTTCAAACTCCCATATCTCGCGAACGGATGGACGAAATCGAGAAATTCCTGTTGCATCTGAAAGTAGAAACTCGCCCGATTACAACGGTATGTGTATTTCTGCCCTAGGCAACAGTAGTTCTTGGTTTCGGGTATCAGACATGCCAAAATTTTGATGGTTTCTCAACCATTCCTTAACTTCAAACTCCCATATCTCGCGAACGGATTTACGAACGCGAGAAATTCCTGTTGCATCTGAAAGTAGAAACTCGCCCGATTACAATGGTGTGTGTACTTTTCTCCTAGGCCATTCCAGTTATTGGTTTCGAGTATCAGACCGGCGAAAATTTTGATGGTTTCTCAACCGTCTCATAACTCCAAACTCCGATATTTCGCGAACGGACTGACGAATACGAAAAATTCCGGTTGCATCTGAAAGTAGAAACTCTCCCGATTACAACGGTATGTGTATTTTTGCCCTAGGCAATAGTAGTTCTTGATTTCGGGTATCAGACATGCGAAAATTTTGATGGTTTCTCAACCATTCCTTAACTTCAAACTCCCATATCTCGCGAACGGATTTACGAACGCGAGAAATTCCTGTTGCATCTGAAAGTAGAAACTCGCCCGATTACAATGGTGTGTGTATTTTTCCCCTAGGCCATTCCAGTTATTGGTTTCGAGTATCAGACCAGCGAAAATTTTGATGGTTTCTCAACCATTCCTTAACTTCCAACTCCCATATCTCGCGAACGGATTGACGAACTCGAGAAATTCCTATTGCATCTGAAAGTAGAAACTCTCCCGATTACAACGGTATGTGTATTTTTGCCCTAGGCAATAGTAGTTCTTGATTTCGAGTATCAGACTTGCGAAAATTTTGATGGATTCACAACCATTCCTTAACTTCAAACTCCCATATCTCGCGAACGTATTGACGAATTCGAGAAATTCCTGTTGCATCTGAAAGTAGAAACTCGCCCGATTACAGCGGTATGTGTATTTTTCCCCTCGGCCTTTGTAGTTATTGGTTTCGGGTATCAGACTTGCGAAAATTTTGATGGTTTCTCAAGCGTTCCTTAACTTCAAACTCCCATATCTCGCGAACGGCTTGACGAACTTGAGAAATTCCTGTTGCATCTGAAAGTAGAAACTCGCCCGATTACAATGGTGTGTGTACTTTTCCCCTAGGCCATAGTAGTTATTGCTTTCGAGTATAACACATGCGAAAATTTTGATGGTTTCTCAACCATTCCTTGACTTCAAACTCCCATATCTCGCGAACGGATGGACGAAATCGAGAAATTCCTGTTGCATCTGAAAGTAGAAACTCGCCCGATTACAACGGTATGTGTATTTCTGCCCTAGGCAACAGTAGTTCTTGGTTTCGGGTATCAGACATGCCAAAATTTTGATGGTTTCTCAACCATTCCTTAACTTCAAACTCCCATATCTCGCGAACGGATTTACGAACGCGAGAAATTCCTGTTGCATCTGAAAGTAGAAACTCGCCCGATTACAATGGTGTGTGTACTTTTCCCCTAGGCCATTCCAGTTATTGGTTTCGAGTATCAGACCGGCGAAAATTTTGATGGTTTCTCAACCGTCTCATAATTCCAAACTCCGATATTTCGCGAACGGACTGACGAATCCGAAAAATTCCGGTTGCATCTGAAAGTAGAAACTCTCCCGATTACAACGGTATGTGCATTTTTGCCCTAGGCAATAGTAGTTCTTGATTTCGGGTATCAGACATGCGAAAATTTTGATGGTTTCTCAACCATTCCTTAACTTCAAACTCCCATATCTCGCGAACGGATTTACGAACGCGAGAAATTCCTGTTGCATCTGAAAGTAGAAACTCGCCCGATTACAACGGTATGTGTAATTTTGCCCTAGGCCATAGTAGTTATTGGTTTCGAGTATCAGACCAGCGAAAATTTTGATGGTTTCTCAACCATTCCTTAACTTCAAACTCCCATATCTCTCGAACAGATTTACGAACGCGAGAAATTCCTGTTGCATCTGAAAGTAGAAACTCGCCGGATTACAATGGTGTGTGTACTTTTCCCCTAGGCCATTCCAGTTATTGGTTTCGAGTATCAGACCAGCGAAAATTTTGATGGTTTCTCAACCATTCCTTAACTTCCAACTCCCATATCTCGCGAACGGATTGACGAACTCGAGAAATTCCTATTGCATCTGAAAGCAGAAACTCGCCCGATTACAACGGTATGTGTAATTTTGCCCTAGGCCATAGTAGTTATTGGTTTCGAGTATCAGACTTGCGAAAATTTTGATGGATTCACAACCATTCCTTAACTTCAAACTCCCATATCTCGCGAACGGATTGACGAACTCGAGAAATTCCTGTTGCATCTGAAAGTAGAAACTCGACCGATTACAGCGGTATGTGTATTTTTCCCCTCGGCCTTTGTAGTTATTGGTTTCGGGTATCAGACTTGCGAAAATTTTGATGGTTTCTCAAGCGTTCCTTAACTTCAAACTCCCATATCTCGCGAACGGCTTGACGAACTTGAGAAATTCCTGTTGCATCTGAAAGTAGAAACTCGCCCGATTACAATGGTGTGTGTACTTTTCCCCTAGGCCATAGTAGTTATTGCTTTCGAGTATAACACATGCGAAAATTTTGATGGTTTCTCAACCATTCCTTGACTTCAAACTCCCATATCTCGCGAACGGATGGACGAAATCGAGAAATTCCTGTTGCATCTGAAAGTAGAAACTCGCCCGATTACAACGGTATGTGTATTTCTGCCCTAGGCAACAGTAGTTCTTGGTTTCGGGTATCAGACATGCCAAAATTTTGATGGTTTCTCAACCATTCCTTAACTTCAAACTCCCATATCTCGCGAACGGATTTACGAACGCGAGAAATTCCTGTTGCATCTGAAAGTAGAAACTCGCCCGATTACAATGGTGTGTGTACTTTTCCCCTAGGCCATTCCAGTTATTGGTTTCGAGTATCAGACCGGCGAAAATTTTGATGGTTTCTCAACCGTCTCATAATTCCAAACTCCGATATTTCGCGAACGGACTGACGAATCCGAAAAATTCCGGTTGCATCTGAAAGTAGAAACTCTCCCGATTACAACGGTATGTGCATTTTTGCCCTAGGCAATAGTAGTTCTTGATTTCGGGTATCAGACATGCGAAAATTTTGATGGTTTCTCAACCATTCCTTAACTTCAAACTCCCATATCTCGCGAACGGATTTACGAACGCGAGAAATTCCTGTTGCATCTGAAAGTAGAAACTCGCCCGATTACAACGGTATGTGTAATTTTGCCCTAGGCCATAGTAGTTATTGGTTTCGAGTATCAGACCAGCGAAAATTTTGATGGTTTCTCAACCATTCCTTAACTTCAAACTCCCATATCTCTCGAACAGATTTACGAACGCGAGAAATTCCTGTTGCATCTGAAAGTAGAAACTCGCCGGATTACAATGGTGTGTGTACTTTTCCCCTAGGCCATTCCAGTTATTGGTTTCGAGTATCAGACCAGCGAAAATTTTGATGGTTTCTCAACCATTCCTTAACTTCCAACTCCCATATCTCGCGAACGGATTGACGAACTCGAGAAATTCCTATTGCATCTGAAAGCAGAAACTCGCCCGATTACAACGGTATGTGTAATTTTGCCCTAGGCCATAGTAGTTATTGGTTTCGAGTATCAGACTTGCGAAAATTTTGATGGATTCACAACCATTCCTTAACTTCAAACTCCCATATCTCGCGAACGGATTGACGAACTCGAGAAATTCCTGTTGCATCTGAAAGTAGAAACTCGACCGATTACAGCGGTATGTGTATTTTTCCCCTCGGCCTTTGTAGTTATTGGTTTCGGGTATCAGACTTGCGAAAATTTTGATGGTTTCTCAAGCGTTCCTTAACTTCAAACTCCCATATCTCGCGAACGGCTTGACGAACTTGAGAAATTCCTGTTGCATCTGAAAGTAGAAACTCGCCCGATTACAATGGTGCGTGTACTTTTCCCCTAGGCCATAGTAGTTATTGCTTTCGAGTATCACACATGCGAAAATTTTGATGGTTTCTCAACCATTCCTTGACTTCAAACTCCCATATCTCGCGAACGGATGGACGAAATCGAGAAATTCCTGTTGCATCTGAAAGTAGAAACTCGCCCGATTACAACGGTATGTGTATTTCTGCCCTAGGCAACAGTAGTTCTTGGTTTCGGGTATCAGACATGCCAAAATTTTGATGGTTTCTCAACCATTCCTTAACTTCAAACTCCCATATCTCGCGAACGGATTTACGAACGCGAGAAATTCCTGTTGCATCTGAAAGTAGAAACTCGCCCGATTACAATGGTGTGTGTACTTTTCTCCTAGGCCATTCCAGTTATTGGTTTCGAGTATCAGACCGGCGAAAATTTTGATGGTTTCTCAACCGTCTCATAACTCCAAACTCCGATATTTCGCGAACGGACTGACGAATACGAAAAATTCCGGTTGCATCTGAAAGTAGAAACTCTCCCGATTACAACGGTATGTGTATTTTTGCCCTAGGCAATAGTAGTTCTTGATTTCGGGTATCAGACATGCGAAAATTTTGATGGGTTCTCAACCATTCCTTAACTTCCAACTCCCATATCTCGCGAACGGATTGACGAACTCGAGAGATTCCTATTGCATCTGAAAGCAGAAACTCGCCCGATTACAGCGGTATGTGTATTTTTCCCCTCGGCCTTTGTAGTTATTGGTTTCGAGTATCAGACCAGCGAAAATTTTGATGGTTTCTCAACCATTCCTTAACTTCCAACTCCCATATCTCGCGAACGGATTGACGAACTCGAGAAATTCCTATTGCATCTGAAAGCAGAAACTCGCCCGATTACAACGGTATGTGTAATTTTGCCCTAGGCCATAGTAGTTATTGGTTTCGAGTATCAGACTTGCGAAAATTTTGATGGATTCACAACCATTCCTTAACTTCAAACTCCCATATCTCGCGAACGTATTGACGAATTCGAGAAATTCCTGTTGCATCTGAAAGTAGAAACTCGCCCGATTACAGCGGTATGTGTATTTTTCCCCTCGGCCTTTGTAGTTATTGGTTTCGGGTATCAGACTTGCGAAAATTTTGATGGTTTCTCAAGCGTTCCTTAACTTCAAACTCCCATATCTCGCGAACGGCTTGACGAACTTGAGAAATTCCTGTTGCATCTGAAAGTAGAAACTCGCCCGATTACAATGGTGTGTGTACTTTTCCCCTAGGCCATAGTAGTTATTGCTTTCGAGTATAACACATGCGAAAATTTTGATGGTTTCTCAACCATTCCTTGACTTCAAACTCCCATATCTCGCGAACGGATGGACGAAATCGAGAAATTCCTGTTGCATCTGAAAGTAGAAACTCGCCCGATTACAACGGTATGTGTATTTCTGCCCTAGGCAACAGTAGTTCTTGGTTTCGGGTATCAGACATGCCAAAATTTTGATGGTTTCTCAACCATTCCTTAACTTCAAACTCCCATATCTCGCGAACGGATTTACGAACGCGAGAAATTCCTGTTGCATCTGAAAGTAGAAACTCGCCCGATTACAATGGTGTGTGTACTTTTCCCCTAGGCCATTCCAGTTATTGGTTTCGAGTATCAGACCGGCGAAAATTTTGATGGTTTCTCAACCGTCTCATAATTCCAAACTCCGATATTTCGCGAACGGACTGACGAATCCGAAAAATTCCGGTTGCATCTGAAAGTAGAAACTCTCCCGATTACAACGGTATGTGTATTTTTGCCCTAGGCAATAGTAGTTCTTGATTTCGGGTATCAGACATGCGAAAATTTTGATGGGTTCTCAACCATTCCTTAACTTCCAACTCCCATATCTCGCGAACGGATTGACGAACTCGAGAGATTCCTATTGCATCTGAAAGCAGAAACTCGCCCGATTACAGCGGTATGTGTATTTTTCCCCTCGGCCTTTGTAGTTATTGGTTTCGAGTATCAGACCAGCGAAAATTTTGATGGTTTCTCAACCATTCCTTAACTTCCAACTCCCATATCTCGCGAACGGATTGACGAACTCGAGAAATTCCTATTGCATCTGAAAGCAGAAACTCGCCCGATTACAACGGTATGTGTAATTTTGCCCTAGGCCATAGTAGTTATTGGTTTCGAGTATCAGACTTGCGAAAATTTTGATGGATTCACAACCATTCCTTAACTTCAAACTCCCATATCTCGCGAACGTATTGACGAATTCGAGAAATTCCTGTTGCATCTGAAAGTAGAAACTCGCCCGATTACAGCGGTATGTGTATTTTTCCCCTCGGCCTTTGTAGTTATTGGTTTCGGGTATCAGACTTGCGAAAATTTTGATGGTTTCTCAAGCGTTCCTTAACTTCAAACTCCCATATCTCGCGAACGGCTTGACGAACTTGAGAAATTCCTGTTGCATCTGAAAGTAGAAACTCGCCCGATTACAATGGTGTGTGTACTTTTCCCCTAGGCCATAGTAGTTATTGCTTTCGAGTATAACACATGCGAAAATTTTGATGGTTTCTCAACCATTCCTTGACTTCAAACTCCCATATCTCGCGAACGGATGGACGAAATCGAGAAATTCCTGTTGCATCTGAAAGTAGAAACTCGCCCGATTACAACGGTATGTGTATTTCTGCCCTAGGCAACAGTAGTTCTTGGTTTCGGGTATCAGACATGCCAAAATTTTGATGGTTTCTCAACCATTCCTTAACTTCAAACTCCCATATCTCGCGAACGGATTTACGAACGCGAGAAATTCCTGTTGCATCTGAAAGTAGAAACTCGCCCGATTACAATGGTGTGTGTACTTTTCCCCTAGGCCATTCCAGTTATTGGTTTCGAGTATCAGACCGGCGAAAATTTTGATGGTTTCTCAACCGTCTCATAATTCCAAACTCCGATATTTCGCGAACGGACTGACGAATCCGAAAAATTCCGGTTGCATCTGAAAGTAGAAACTCTCCCGATTACAACGGTATGTGCATTTTTGCCCTAGGCAATAGTAGTTCTTGATTTCGGGTATCAGACATGCGAAAATTTTGATGGTTTCTCAACCATTCCTTAACTTCAAACTCCCATATCTCGCGAACGGATTTACGAACGCGAGAAATTCCTGTTGCATCTGAAAGTAGAAACTCGCCCGATTACAACGGTATGTGTAATTTTGCCCTAGGCCATAGTAGTTATTGGTTTCGAGTATCAGACCAGCGAAAATTTTGATGGTTTCTCAACCATTCCTTAACTTCAAACTCCCATATCTCTCGAACAGATTTACGAACGCGAGAAATTCCTGTTGCATCTGAAAGTAGAAACTCGCCGGATTACAATGGTGTGTGTACTTTTCCCCTAGGCCATTCCAGTTATTGGTTTCGAGTATCAGACCAGCGAAAATTTTGATGGTTTCTCAACCATTCCTTAACTTCCAACTCCCATATCTCGCGAACGGATTGACGAACTCGAGAAATTCCTATTGCATCTGAAAGCAGAAACTCGCCCGATTACAACGGTATGTGTAATTTTGCCCTAGGCCATAGTAGTTATTGGTTTCGAGTATCAGACTTGCGAAAATTTTGATGGATTCACAACCATTCCTTAACTTCAAACTCCCATATCTCGCGAACGGATTGACGAACTCGAGAAATTCCTGTTGCATCTGAAAGTAGAAACTCGACCGATTACAGCGGTATGTGTATTTTTCCCCTCGGCCTTTGTAGTTATTGGTTTCGGGTATCAGACTTGCGAAAATTTTGATGGTTTCTCAAGCGTTCCTTAACTTCAAACTCCCATATCTCGCGAACGGCTTGACGAACTTGAGAAATTCCTGTTGCATCTGAAAGTAGAAACTCGCCCGATTACAATGGTGCGTGTACTTTTCCCCTAGGCCATAGTAGTTATTGCTTTCGAGTATCACACATGCGAAAATTTTGATGGTTTCTCAACCATTCCTTGACTTCAAACTCCCATATCTCGCGAACGGATGGACGAAATCGAGAAATTCCTGTTGCATCTGAAAGTAGAAACTCGCCCGATTACAACGGTATGTGTATTTCTGCCCTAGGCAACAGTAGTTCTTGGTTTCGGGTATCAGACATGCCAAAATTTTGATGGTTTCTCAACCATTCCTTAACTTCAAACTCCCATATCTCGCGAACGGATTTACGAACGCGAGAAATTCCTGTTGCATCTGAAAGTAGAAACTCGCCCGATTACAATGGTGTGTGTACTTTTCTCCTAGGCCATTCCAGTTATTGGTTTCGAGTATCAGACCGGCGAAAATTTTGATGGTTTCTCAACCGTCTCATAACTCCAAACTCCGATATTTCGCGAACGGACTGACGAATACGAAAAATTCCGGTTGCATCTGAAAGTAGAAACTCTCCCGATTACAACGGTATGTGTATTTTTGCCCTAGGCAATAGTAGTTCTTGATTTCGGGTATCAGACATGCGAAAATTTTGATGGTTTCTCAACCATTCCTTAACTTCCAACTCCCATATCTCGCGAACGGATTGACGAACTCGAGAGATTCCTATTGCATCTGAAAGCAGAAACTCGCCCGATTACAGCGGTATGTGTATTTTTCCCCTCGGCCTTTGTAGTTATTGGTTTCGAGTATCAGACCAGCGAAAATTTTGATGGTTTCTCAACCATTCCTTAACTTCCAACTCCCATATCTCGCGAACGGATTGACGAACTCGAGAAATTCCTGTTGCATCTGAAAGTAGAAACTCGCCCGATTACAACGGTATGTGTATTTCTGCCCTAGGCAATAGTAGTTCTTGGTTTCGGGTATCAGACCAGCGAAAATTTTGATGGTTTCTCAAGCGTTCCTTAACTTCAAACTCCCATATCTCGCGAACGGCTTGACGAACTTGAGAAATTCCTGTTGCATCTGAAAGTAGAAACTCGCCCGATTACAATGGTGTGTGTACTTTTCCCCTAGGCCATAGTAGTTATTGCTTTCGAGTATCACACATGCGAAAATTTTGATGGTTTCTCAACCATTCCTTGACCTCAAACTCCCATATCTCGCGAACGGATGGACGAAATCGAGAAATTCCTATTGCATCTGAAAGTAGAAACTCGCCCGATTACAACGGTATGTGTATTTCTGCCCTAGGCAACAGTAGTTCTTGGTTTCGGGTATCAGACATGCCAAAATTTTGATGGTTTCTCAACCATTCCTTAACTTCAAACTCCCATATCTCGCGAACGGATTTACGAACGCGAGAAATTCCTGTTGCATCTGAAAGTAGAAACTCGCCCGATTACAATGGTGTGTGTACTTTTCTCCTAGGCCATTCCAGTTATTGGTTTCGAGTATCAGACCAGCGAAAATTTTGATGGTTTCTCAACCATTCCTTAACTTCCAACTCCCATATCTCGCGAACGGATTGACGAACTCGAGAGATTCCTATTGCATCTGAAAGCAGAAACTCGCCCGATTACAGCGGTATGTGTAATTTTGCCCTAGGCCATAGTAGTTATTGGTTTCGAGTATCAGACCAGCGAAAATTTTGATGGTTTCCCAACCATTCCTTAACTTCAAACTCCCATATCTCGCGAACGGATTGACGAACTCGAGAAATTCCTGTTGCATCTGAAAGTAGAAACTCGCCCGATTACAGCGGTATGTGTATTTTTCCCCTCGGCCTTTGTAGTTATTGCTTTCGAGTATCAGACATGCGAAAATTTTGATGGTTTCTCAACCATTCCTTGACTTCAAACTCCCATATCTCGCGAACGGATGGACGAAATCGAGAAATTCCTGTTGCATCTGAAAGTAGAAACTCGCCCGATTACAACGGTATGTGTATTTCTGCCCTAGGCAATAGTAGTTCTTGGTTTCGGGTATCAGACCAGCGAAAATTTTGATGGTTTCTCAACCATTCCTTAACTTCAAACTCCCATATCTCGCGAACGGATTGACGAACTCGAGAAATTCCTGTTGCATCTGAAAGTAGAAACTCGCCCGATTACAACGGTATGTGTAATTTTGCCCTAGGCCATAGTAGTTATTGGTTTCGAGTATCAGACTTGCGAAAATTTTGATGGATTCACAACCATTCCTTAACTTCAAACTCCCATATCTCGCGAACGAATTGACGAACTCGAGAAATTCCTGTTGCATCTGAAAGTAGAAACTCGCCCGATTACAGCGGTATGTGTATTTTTCCCCTCGGCCTTTGTAGTTATTGGTTTCGGGTATCAGACTTGCGAAAATTTTGATGGCTTCTCAAGCGTTCCTTAACTTCAAACTCCCATATCTCGCGAACGGCTTGACGCACTTGAGAAATTCCTGTTGCATCTGAAAGTAGAAACTCGCCCGATTACAATGGTGTGTGTACTTTTCCCCTAGGCCATAGTAGTTATTGCTTTCGAGTATCAGACATGCGAAAATTTTGATGGTTTCTCAACCATTCCTTAACTTCAAACTCCCATATCTCTCGAACGGATTTACGAACGCGAGAAATTCCTGTTGCATCTGAAAGTAGAAACTCGCCGGATTACAATGGTGTGTGTACTTTTCCCCTAGGCCATTCCAGTTATTGGTTTCGAGTATCAGACCAGCGAAAATTTTGATGGTTTCTCAACCATTCCTTAACTTCCAACTCCCATATCTCGCGAACGGATTGACGAACTCGAGAAATTCCTATTGCATCTGAAAGCAGAAACTCGCCCGATTACAACGGTATGTGTAATTTTGCCCTAGGCCATAGTAGTTATTGGTTTCGAGTATCAGACTTGCGAAAATTTTGATGGATTCACAACCATTCCTTAACTTCAAACTTCCATATCTCGCGAACGGACTGACGAACTCGAGAAATTCCTGTTGCATCTGAAAGTAGAAACTCGCCCGATTACAGCGGTATGTGTATTTTTCCCCTCGGCCTTTGTAGTTATTGGTTTCGGGTATCAGACTTGCGAAAATTTTGATGGTTTCTCAAGCGTTCCTTAACTTCAAACTCCCATATCTCGCGAACGGCTTGACGAACTTGAGAAATTCCTGTTGCATCTGAAAGTAGAAACTCGCCCGATTACAATGGTGTGTGTACTTTTCCCCTAGGCCATAGTAGTTATTGCTTTCGAGTATCACACATGCGAATATTTTGATGGTTTCTCAACCATTCCTTGACTTCAAACTCCCATATCTCGCGAACGGATGGACGAAATCGAGAAATTCCTGTTGCATCTGAAAGTAGAAACTCGCCCGATTACAACGGTATGTGTATTTCTGCCCTAGGCAACAGTAGTTCTTGGTTTCGGGTATCAGACATGCCAAAATTTTGATGGTTTCTCAACCATTTCTTAACTTCAAACTCCCATATCTCGCGAACGGATTTACGAACGCGAGAAATTCCTGTTGCATCTGAAAGTAGAAACTCGCCCGATTACAATGGTGTGTGTACTTTTCTCCTAGGCCATTCCAGTTATTGGTTTCGAGTATCAGACCGGCGAAAATTTTGATGGTTTCTCAACCGTCTCATAACTCCAAACTCCGATATTTCGCGAACGGACTGACGAATACGAAAAATTCCGGTTGCATCTGAAAGTAGAAACTCTCCCGATCACAACGGTATGTGTATTTTTGCCCTAGGCAACAGTAGTTCTTGGTTTCGGGTATCAGACATGCCAAAATTTTGATGGTTTCTCAACCATTCCTTAACTTCAAACTCCCATATCTCGCGAACGGATTTACGAACGCGAGAAATTCCTGTTGCATCTGAAAGTACAAACTCGCCCGATTACAATGGTGTGTGTATTTTTCCCCTAGGCCATTCCAGTTATTGGTTTCGAGTATCAGACCAGCGAAAATTTTGATGGTTTCTCAACCATTCCTTAACTTCCAACTCCCATATCTCGCGAACGGATTGACGAACTCGAGAGATTCCTATTGCATCTGAAAGCAGAAACTCGCCCGATTACAGCGGTATGTGTAATTTTGCCCTAGGCCATAGTAGTTATTGGTTTCGAGTATCAGACTTGCGAAAATTTTGATGGTTTCTCAACCATCCCTAAACTTCAAACTCCCATATCTCGCGAACGGATTGACGAACTCGAGAAATTCCTATTGCATCTGAAAGTAGAAACTCGCCCGATTACAATGGTGTGTGTAGTTTTCCCCTAGGCCATTCCAGGTGTTGGTTTCGAGTATCAAATCGGCGAAAATTTTGGTGGTTTCTCAACCATTCCTTAACTTCAAACTCCCATATCTCGCGAACGGATTGACGAACTCGAGAAATTCCTGTTGCATCTGAAAGTAGAAACTCGCCCGATTACAATGTTGTGCGTACTTTTCCCCTAGACCATTCCAGTTATTGGTTTCGAGTATCAAATCAGCGAAAATTTTGGTGGTTTCTCAACCATTCCTTAACTTCAAACTCCCATATCTCGCGAACGGATTGACGAACTCGAGAAATTCCAGTTGCATCTGAAAGTAGAATCTCGCCCGATATCAATGGTGTGTGTACCTTTCCCCTAGGGCATTGCAGTTATTGGTTTCGAGTATCAGAATTGCGAAAATTTTGATGGTTTCTCAACCATCCCTAAACTTCAAACTCCCATATCTCGCGAACGGATTGACGAACTCGAGAAATTCCTATTGCATCTGAAAGTAGAAACTCGCCCGATTACAATGGTGTGTGTAGTTTTCCCCTAGGCCATTCCAGGTGTTGGTTTCGAGTATCAAATCGGCGAAAATTTTGGTGGTTTCTCAACCATTCCTTAACTTCAAACTCCCATATCTCGCGAACGGATTGACGAACTCGAGAAATTGCTGCTGCATCTGAAAGTAGAAACTCGCCCGATTACAATGGTGTTTGAACCTTTCCCCTAGGCCATAGTAGTTATTGGTTTCGAGTATCAGACTTGCGAAAATTTTGATGGTTGCTCAAGCGTTCCTTAACTTCAAACTCCCATATCTCGCGAACGGATTGACGAACTCGAGAAATTCCTGTTGCACCTGAAAGTAGAAACTCGCCCGATTACAATGGTGTGTGTACTTTTCCCCTAGACCACAGTAGTTATTGTTTTCGAGTCTCAGACTTGCGAAAATTTAGATGGTTGCACAAGCGTTCCTTAACTTCAAACTCCCATATCTCGCGAACGGATAGACGAACTCGGGTAATTCCTATTGCATCTGAAAGGAGAAACACGCTCGATTTCAACGATATGTGTACTTTTTCCCTAGGCCAATCCAGTTATTGGTTTCGGGTATCAGACTTGCGAAAATTTTGATGGTTTCTCAACCATTCCTAAACTTCAAACTCCCATATCTCGCGAGCGGATTGACGAACTCGAGAAATTCCTGTTGCATCTGAAAGTAGAAACTCGCCCGATTACAATGGTGTGTGTACTTTTCCCCTAGGCCATAGTAGTTATTGGTTTCGAGTATCAGACTTGCGAAAATTTTGATGGTTGCTCAAGCGTTTCTTAACTTCAAACTCCCATATCTCGCGAACGGATTGACGAACTCGAGAAATTCCAGTTGCATCTGAAAGTAGAATCTCGCCCGATTTCAATGGTGTGTGTACTTTTCCCCTAGGCCATTGCAGTTATTGGTTTCGAGTATCAGACTTGCGAATATTTTGATGGTTGCTCATGCGTTCCTTAACTTCAAACTCCCATATCTCTCGAACGGATTGACGAACTCGAGACATTCCTGTTGCATCTGAAAGTAGAATCTCGCCCGATATCAATGGTGTGTGTACCTTTCCCCTAGGGCATTGCAGTTATTGGTTTCGAGTATCAGACTTGCGAAAATTTTGATGGTTTCTCAACCATTCTTAAACTTCAAACTCCCATATCTGGCTAACGGATTGACGAACTCGAGAAATTCCTATTGCATCTGAAAGTAGAAACTCGCCCGATTACAATGGTGTGTGTAGTTTTCCCCTAGGCCATTCCAGGTGTTGGTTTCGAGTATCAAATCGGCGAAAATTTTGGTGGTTTCTCAACCATTCCTTAACTTCAAACTCCCATATATCGCGAACGGATTGACGAACTCGAGAAATTGCTGCTGCATCTGAAAGTAGAAACTCGCCCGATTACAATGGTGTGTGTACTTTTCCCCTAGACCATAGTAGTTATTGGTTTCGGGTATCAGACTTGCGAAAATTTTGATAGTTGCTCAAGCGTTCCTTAACTTCAAACTCCCATATCTCGCGAACGGATTGACGAACTCGAGAAATTCCGGTTGCATCTGAAAGTAGAATCTCGCACGATTTCAATGGTGTGTGTACTTTTCCCCTAGGCCACTGCAGTTATTGGTTTCGAGTATCAGACTTGCGAAAATTTTGATGGTTGCTCAAGCGTTCCTTAACTTCAAACTCCCATATCTCGCGAACGGATTGACGAACTCGAGAAATTCCTGTTGCACCTGAAAGTAGAAACTCGCCCGATTACAATGGTGTGTGTACTTTTCCCCTAGACCATAGTAGTTATTGTTTTCGATTATCAGACTTGCGAAAATTTAGATGGTTGCTCAAGCGTTCCTTAACTTCAAACTCCCATATCTCGCGAACGGATAGACGAACTCGGGTAATTCCTATTGCATCTGAAAGGAGAAACTCGCTCGATTTCAACGATATGTGTACTTTTTCCCTAGGCCAATCCAGTTATTGGTTTCGGGTATCAGACTTGCGAAAATTTTGATGGTTTCTCAACCATTCCTAAACTTCAAACTCCCATATCTCGCGAACGGATTGACGAACTCGAGAAATTCCTGTTGCATCTGAAAGTAGAAACTCGCCCGATTACAATGGTGTGTGTACTTTTCCCCTAGGCCATAGTAGTTATTGGTTTCGGGTATCAGACTTTTGAAAATTTTGATAGTTGCTCAAGCGTTCCTTAACTTCAAACTCCCATATCTAGCGAAGGGATTGACGAACTCGAGAAATTCCTGTTGCATCTGAAAGTAGAAACCCACCCGATTACAATGGTGTGTGTACTTTTCCCCTAGGCCATAGTAGTTATTGGTTTCGAGTATCAGACTTGCGAAAATTTTGATGGTTGCTCAAGCGTTTCTTAACTTCAAACTCCCATATCTCGCGAACGGATTGACGAACTCGAGAAATTCCAGTTGCATCTGAAAGTAGAATCTCGCCCGATTTCAATGGTGTGTGTACTTTTCCCCTAGGCCATTGCAGTTATTGGTTTCGAGTATCAGACTTGCGAATATTTTGATGGTTGCTCAAGCGTTCCTTAACTACAAACTCCCATATCTCTCGAACGGATTGACGAACTCGAGACATTCCTGTTGCATCTGAAAGTAGACACTCGCCCGATTACAATGGTGTGTGTACTTTTCCCCTAGGCCAATGCAGTTATTGGTTTCGAGTATCAGACTTGCGAAAATTTTGATGGTTGCTCAAGCGTTCCTTAACTTCAAACTCCCATATCTCGCGAACGGATTGACGAACTCGAGAAATTCCTGTTGCACCTGAAAGTAGAAACTCGCCCGATTACAATGGTGTGTGTATTTTTCCCCTAGGCCATTCCAGTTATTGGTTTCGAGTATCAGACCAGCGAAAATTTTGATGGTTTCTCAACCATTCCTTAACTTCCAACTCCCATATCTCGCGAACGGATTGACGAACTCGAGAGATTCCTATTGCATCTGAAAGCAGAAACTCGCCCGATTACAGCGGTATGTGTAATTTTGCCCTAGGCCATAGTAGTTATTGGTTTCGAGTATCAGACCAGCGAAAATTTTGATGGTTTCTCAACCATTCCTTAACTTCAAACTCCCATATCTCGCGAAGGGATTGACGAACTCGAGAAATTCCTGTTGCATCTGAAAGTAGAAACTCGCCCGATTACAGCGGTATGTGTATTTTTCCCCTCGGCCTTTGTAGTTATTGGTTTCGAGTATCAGACCAGCGAAAATTTTGATGGTTTCTCAACCATTCCTTAACTTCCAACTCCCATATCTCGCGAACGGATTGACGAACTCGAGAAATTCCTGTTGCATCTGAAAGTAGAAACTCGCCCGATTACAACGGTATGTGTATTTCTGCCCTAGGCAATAGTAGTTCTTGGTTTCGGGTATCAGACCAGCGAAAATTTTGATGGTTTCTCAAGCGTTCCTTAACTTCAAACTCCCATATCTCGCGAACGGCTTGACGAACTTGAGAAATTCCTGTTGCATCTGAAAGTAGAAACTCGCCCGATTACAATGGTGTGTGTACTTTTCCCCTAGGCCATAGTAGTTATTGCTTTCGAGTATCACACATGCGAAAATTTTGATGGTTTCTCAACCATTCCTTGACCTCAAACTCCCATATCTCGCGAACGGATGGACGAAATCGAGAAATTCCTATTGCATCTGAAAGTAGAAACTCGCCCGATTACAACGGTATGTGTATTTCTGCCCTAGGCAACAGTAGTTCTTGGTTTCGGGTATCAGACATGCCAAAATTTTGATGGTTTCTCAACCATTCCTTAACTTCAAACTCCCATATCTCGCGAACGGATTTACGAACGCGAGAAATTCCTGTTGCATCTGAAAGCAGAAACTCGCCCGATTACAACGGTATGTGTAATTTTGCCCTTGGCCATAGTAGTTATTGGTTTCGAGTATCAGACTTGCGAAAATTTTGATGGATTCACAACCATTCCTTAACTTCAAACTCCCATATCTCGCGAACGGATTGACGAACTCGAGAAATTCCTGTTGCATCTGAAAGTAGAAACTCGCCCGATTACAGCGGTATGTGTATTTTTCCCCTCGGCCTTTGTAGTTATTGGTTTCGGGTATCAGACTTGCGAAAATTTTGATGGTTTCTCAAGCGTTCCTTAACTTCAAACTCCCATATCTCGCGAACGGCTTGACGAACTTGAGAAATTCCTGTTGCATCTGAAAGTAGAAACTCGCCCGATTACAATGGTGTGTGTACTTTTCCCCTAGGCCATAGTAGTTATTGCTTTCGAGTATCACACATGCGAAAATTTTGATGGTTTCTCAACCATTCCTTGACTTCAAACTCCCATATCTCGCGAACGGATGGACGAAATCGAGAAATTCCTGTTGCATCTGAAAGTAGAAACTCGCCCGATTACAACGGTATGTGTATTTCTGCCCTAGGCAACAGTAGTTCTTGGTTTCGGGTATCAGACATGCCAAAATTTTGATGGTTTCTCAACCATTCCTTAACTTCAAACTCCCATATCTCGCGAACGGATTTACGAACGCGAGAAATTCCTGTTGCATCTGAAAGTAGAAACTCGCCCGATTACAATGGTGTGTGTACTTTTCTCCTAGGCCATTCCAGTTATTGGTTTCGAGTATCAGACCGGCGAAAATTTTGATGGTTTCTCAACCGTCTCATAACTCCAAACTCCGATATTTCGCGAACGGACTGACGAATACGAAAAATTCCGGTTGCATCTGAAAGTAGAAACTCTCCCGATTACAACGGTATGTGTATTTTTGCCCTAGGCAATAGTAGTTCTTGATTTCGGGTATCAGACATGCGAAAATTTTGATGGTTTCTCAACCATTCCTTAACTTCAAACTCCCATATCTCGCGAACGGATTTACGAACGCGAGAAATTCCTGTTGCATCTGAAAGTAGAAACTCGCCCGATTACAATGGTGTGTGTATTTTTCCCCTAGGCCATTCCAGTTATTGGTTTCGAGTATCAGACCAGCGAAAATTTTGATGGTTTCTCAACCATTCCTTAACTTCCAACTCCCATATCTCGCGAACGGATTGACGAACTCGAGAAATTCCTATTGCATCTGAAAGCAGAAACTCGCCCGATTACAACGGTATGTGTAATTTTGCCCTAGGCCATAGTAGTTATTGGTTTCGAGTATCAGACTTGCGAAAATTTTGATGGATTCACAACCATTCCTTAACTTCAAACTCCCATATCTCGCGAACGTATTGACGAATTCGAGAAATTCCTGTTGCATCTGAAAGTAGAAACTCGCCCGATTACAGCGGTATGTGTATTTTTCCCCTCGGCCTTTGTAGTTATTGGTTTCGGGTATCAGACTTGCGAAAATTTTGATGGTTTCTCAAGCGTTCCTTAACTTCAAACTCCCATATCTCGCGAACGGCTTGACGAACTTGAGAAATTCCTGTTGCATCTGAAAGTAGAAACTCGCCCGATTACAATGGTGTGTGTACTTTTCCCCTAGGCCATAGTAGTTATTGCTTTCGAGTATAACACATGCGAAAATTTTGATGGTTTCTCAACCATTCCTTGACTTCAAACTCCCATATCTCGCGAACGGATGGACGAAATCGAGAAATTCCTGTTGCATCTGAAAGTAGAAACTCGCCCGATTACAACGGTATGTGTATTTCTGCCCTAGGCAACAGTAGTTCTTGGTTTCGGGTATCAGACATGCCAAAATTTTGATGGTTTCTCAACCATTCCTTAACTTCAAACTCCCATATCTCGCGAACGGATTTACGAACGCGAGAAATTCCTGTTGCATCTGAAAGTAGAAACTCGCCCGATTACAATGGTGTGTGTACTTTTCCCCTAGGCCATTCCAGTTATTGGTTTCGAGTATCAGACCGGCGAAAATTTTGATGGTTTCTCAACCGTCTCATAATTCCAAACTCCGATATTTCGCGAACGGACTGACGAATCCGAAAAATTCCGGTTGCATCTGAAAGTAGAAACTCTCCCGATTACAACGGTATGTGCATTTTTGCCCTAGGCAATAGTAGTTCTTGATTTCGGGTATCAGACATGCGAAAATTTTGATGGTTTCTCAACCATTCCTTAACTTCAAACTCCCATATCTCGCGAACGGATTTACGAACGCGAGAAATTCCTGTTGCATCTGAAAGTAGAAACTCGCCCGATTACAACGGTATGTGTAATTTTGCCCTAGGCCATAGTAGTTATTGGTTTCGAGTATCAGACCAGCGAAAATTTTGATGGTTTCTCAACCATTCCTTAACTTCAAACTCCCATATCTCTCGAACAGATTTACGAACGCGAGAAATTCCTGTTGCATCTGAAAGTAGAAACTCGCCGGATTACAATGGTGTGTGTACTTTTCCCCTAGGCCATTCCAGTTATTGGTTTCGAGTATCAGACCAGCGAAAATTTTGATGGTTTCTCAACCATTCCTTAACTTCCAACTCCCATATCTCGCGAACGGATTGACGAACTCGAGAAATTCCTATTGCATCTGAAAGCAGAAACTCGCCCGATTACAACGGTATGTGTAATTTTGCCCTAGGCCATAGTAGTTATTGGTTTCGAGTATCAGACTTGCGAAAATTTTGATGGATTCACAACCATTCCTTAACTTCAAACTCCCATATCTCGCGAACGGATTGACGAACTCGAGAAATTCCTGTTGCATCTGAAAGTAGAAACTCGACCGATTACAGCGGTATGTGTATTTTTCCCCTCGGCCTTTGTAGTTATTGGTTTCGGGTATCAGACTTGCGAAAATTTTGATGGTTTCTCAAGCGTTCCTTAACTTCAAACTCCCATATCTCGCGAACGGCTTGACGAACTTGAGAAATTCCTGTTGCATCTGAAAGTAGAAACTCGCCCGATTACAATGGTGCGTGTACTTTTCCCCTAGGCCATAGTAGTTATTGCTTTCGAGTATCACACATGCGAAAATTTTGATGGTTTCTCAACCATTCCTTGACTTCAAACTCCCATATCTCGCGAACGGATGGACGAAATCGAGAAATTCCTGTTGCATCTGAAAGTAGAAACTCGCCCGATTACAACGGTATGTGTATTTCTGCCCTAGGCAACAGTAGTTCTTGGTTTCGGGTATCAGACATGCCAAAATTTTGATGGTTTCTCAACCATTCCTTAACTTCAAACTCCCATATCTCGCGAACGGATTTACGAACGCGAGAAATTCCTGTTGCATCTGAAAGTAGAAACTCGCCCGATTACAATGGTGTGTGTACTTTTCTCCTAGGCCATTCCAGTTATTGGTTTCGAGTATCAGACCGGCGAAAATTTTGATGGTTTCTCAACCGTCTCATAACTCCAAACTCCGATATTTCGCGAACGGACTGACGAATACGAAAAATTCCGGTTGCATCTGAAAGTAGAAACTCTCCCGATTACAACGGTATGTGTATTTTTGCCCTAGGCAATAGTAGTTCTTGATTTCGGGTATCAGACATGCGAAAATTTTGATGGGTTCTCAACCATTCCTTAACTTCCAACTCCCATATCTCGCGAACGGATTGACGAACTCGAGAGATTCCTATTGCATCTGAAAGCAGAAACTCGCCCGATTACAGCGGTATGTGTATTTTTCCCCTCGGCCTTTGTAGTTATTGGTTTCGAGTATCAGACCAGCGAAAATTTTGATGGTTTCTCAACCATTCCTTAACTTCCAACTCCCATATCTCGCGAACGGATTGACGAACTCGAGAAATTCCTATTGCATCTGAAAGCAGAAACTCGCCCGATTACAACGGTATGTGTAATTTTGCCCTAGGCCATAGTAGTTATTGGTTTCGAGTATCAGACTTGCGAAAATTTTGATGGATTCACAACCATTCCTTAACTTCAAACTCCCATATCTCGCGAACGTATTGACGAATTCGAGAAATTCCTGTTGCATCTGAAAGTAGAAACTCGCCCGATTACAGCGGTATGTGTATTTTTCCCCTCGGCCTTTGTAGTTATTGGTTTCGGGTATCAGACTTGCGAAAATTTTGATGGTTTCTCAAGCGTTCCTTAACTTCAAACTCCCATATCTCGCGAACGGCTTGACGAACTTGAGAAATTCCTGTTGCATCTGAAAGTAGAAACTCGCCCGATTACAATGGTGTGTGTACTTTTCCCCTAGGCCATAGTAGTTATTGCTTCCGAGTATAACACATGCGAAAATTTTGATGGTTTCTCAACCATTCCTTGACTTCAAACTCCCATATCTCGCGAACGGATGGACGAAATCGAGAAATTCCTGTTGCATCTGAAAGTAGAAACTCGCCCGATTACAACGGTATGTGTATTTCTGCCCTAGGCAACAGTAGTTCTTGGTTTCGGGTATCAGACATGCCAAAATTTTGATGGTTTCTCAACCATTCCTTAACTTCAAACTCCCATATCTCGCGAACGGATTTACGAACGCGAGAAATTCCTGTTGCATCTGAAAGTAGAAACTCGCCCGATTACAATGGTGTGTGTACTTTTCCCCTAGGCCATTCCAGTTATTGGTTTCGAGTATCAGACCGGCGAAAATTTTGATGGTTTCTCAACCGTCTCATAATTCCAAACTCCGATATTTCGCGAACGGACTGACGAATCCGAAAAATTCCGGTTGCATCTGAAAGTAGAAACTCTCCCGATTACAACGGTATGTGCATTTTTGCCCTAGGCAATAGTAGTTCTTGATTTCGGGTATCAGACATGCGAAAATTTTGATGGTTTCTCAACCATTCCTTAACTTCAAACTCCCATATCTCGCGAACGGATTTACGAACGCGAGAAATTCCTGTTGCATCTGAAAGTAGAAACTCGCCCGATTACAACGGTATGTGTAATTTTGCCCTAGGCCATAGTAGTTATTGGTTTCGAGTATCAGACCAGCGAAAATTTTGATGGTTTCTCAACCATTCCTTAACTTCAAACTCCCATATCTCTCGAACAGATTTACGAACGCGAGAAATTCCTGTTGCATCTGAAAGTAGAAACTCGCCGGATTACAATGGTGTGTGTACTTTTCCCCTAGGCCATTCCAGTTATTGGTTTCGAGTATCAGACCAGCGAAAATTTTGATGGTTTCTCAACCATTCCTTAACTTCCAACTCCCATATCTCGCGAACGGATTGACGAACTCGAGAAATTCCTATTGCATCTGAAAGCAGAAACTCGCCCGATTACAACGGTATGTGTAATTTTGCCCTAGGCCATAGTAGTTATTGGTTTCGAGTATCAGACTTGCGAAAATTTTGATGGATTCACAACCATTCCTTAACTTCAAACTCCCATATCTCGCGAACGGATTGACGAACTCGAGAAATTCCTGTTGCATCTGAAAGTAGAAACTCGACCGATTACAGCGGTATGTGTATTTTTCCCCTCGGCCTTTGTAGTTATTGGTTTCGGGTATCAGACTTGCGAAAATTTTGATGGTTTCTCAAGCGTTCCTTAACTTCAAACTCCCATATCTCGCGAACGGCTTGACGAACTTGAGAAATTCCTGTTGCATCTGAAAGTAGAAACTCGCCCGATTACAATGGTGCGTGTACTTTTCCCCTAGGCCATAGTAGTTATTGCTTTCGAGTATCACACATGCGAAAATTTTGATGGTTTCTCAACCATTCCTTGACTTCAAACTCCCATATCTCGCGAACGGATGGACGAAATCGAGAAATTCCTGTTGCATCTGAAAGTAGAAACTCGCCCGATTACAACGGTATGTGTATTTCTGCCCTAGGCAACAGTAGTTCTTGGTTTCGGGTATCAGACATGCCAAAATTTTGATGGTTTCTCAACCATTCCTTAACTTCAAACTCCCATATCTCGCGAACGGATTTACGAACGCGAGAAATTCCTGTTGCATCTGAAAGTAGAAACTCGCCCGATTACAATGGTGTGTGTACTTTTCTCCTAGGCCATTCCAGTTATTGGTTTCGAGTATCAGACCGGCGAAAATTTTGATGGTTTCTCAACCGTCTCATAACTCCAAACTCCGATATTTCGCGAACGGACTGACGAATACGAAAAATTCCGGTTGCATCTGAAAGTAGAAACTCTCCCGATTACAACGGTATGTGTATTTTTGCCCTAGGCAATAGTAGTTCTTGATTTCGGGTATCAGACATGCGAAAATTTTGATGGTTTCTCAACCATTCCTTAACTTCCAACTCCCATATCTCGCGAACGGATTGACGAACTCGAGAAATTCCTGTTGCATCTGAAAGTAGAAACTCGCCCGATTACAACGGTATGTGTATTTCTGCCCTAGGCAATAGTAGTTCTTGGTTTCGGGTATCAGACCAGCGAAAATTTTGATGGTTTCTCAAGCGTTCCTTAACTTCAAACTCCCATATCTCGCGAACGGCTTGACGAACTTGAGAAATTCCTGTTGCATCTGAAAGTAGAAACTCGCCCGATTACAATGGTGTGTGTACTTTTCCCCTAGGCCATAGTAGTTATTGCTTTCGAGTATCACACATGCGAAAATTTTGATGGTTTCTCAACCATTCCTTGACCTCAAACTCCCATATCTCGCGAACGGATGGACGAAATCGAGAAATTCCTATTGCATCTGAAAGTAGAAACTCGCCCGATTACAACGGTATGTGTATTTCTGCCCTAGGCAACAGTAGTTCTTGGTTTCGGGTATCAGACATGCCAAAATTTTGATGGTTTCTCAACCATTCCTTAACTTCAAACTCCCATATCTCGCGAACGGATTTACGAACGCGAGAAATTCCTGTTGCATCTGAAAGTAGAAACTCGCCCGATTACAATGGTGTGTGTACTTTTCTCCTAGGCCATTCCAGTTATTGGTTTCGAGTATCAGACCAGCGAAAATTTTGATGGTTTCTCAACCATTCCTTAACTTCCAACTCCCATATCTCGCGAACGGATTGACGAACTCGAGAGATTCCTATTGCATCTGAAAGCAGAAACTCGCCCGATTACAGCGGTATGTGTAATTTTGCCCTAGGCCATAGTAGTTATTGGTTTCGAGTATCAGACCAGCGAAAATTTTGATGGTTTCTCAACCATTCCTTAACTTCAAACTCCCATATCTCGCGAACGGATTGACGAACTCGAGAAATTCCTGTTGCATCTGAAAGTAGAAACTCGCCCGATTACAGCGGTATGTGTATTTTTCCCCTCGGCCTTTGTAGTTATTGCTTTCGAGTATCAGACATGCGAAAATTTTGATGGTTTCTCAACCATTCCTTGACTTCAAACTCCCATATCTCGCGAACGGATGGACGAAATCGAGAAATTCCTGTTGCATCTGAAAGTAGAAACTCGCCCGATTACAACGGTATGTGTATTTCTGCCCTAGGCAATAGTAGTTCTTGGTTTCGGGTATCAGACCAGCGAAAATTTTGATGGTTTCTCAACCATTCCTTAACTTCAAACTCCCATATCTCGCGAACGGATTGACGAACTCGAGAAATTCCTGTTGCATCTGAAAGTAGAAACTCGCCCGATTACAACGGTATGTGTAATTTTGCCCTAGGCCATAGTAGTTATTGGTTTCGAGTATCAGACTTGCGAAAATTTTGATGGATTCACAACCATTCCTTAACTTCAAACTCCCATATCTCGCGAACGAATTGACGAACTCGAGAAATTCCTGTTGCATCTGAAAGTAGAAACTCGCCCGATTACAGCGGTATGTGTATTTTTCCCCTCGGCCTTTGTAGTTATTGGTTTCGGGTATCAGACTTGCGAAAATTTTGATGGCTTCTCAAGCGTTCCTTAACTTCAAACTCCCATATCTCGCGAACGGCTTGACGCACTTGAGAAATTCCTGTTGCATCTGAAAGTAGAAACTCGCCCGATTACAATGGTGTGTGTACTTTTCCCCTAGGCCATAGTAGTTATTGCTTTCGAGTATCAGACATGCGAAAATTTTGATGGTTTCTCAACCATTCCTTAACTTCAAACTCCCATATCTCTCGAACGGATTTACGAACGCGAGAAATTCCTGTTGCATCTGAAAGTAGAAACTCGCCGGATTACAATGGTGTGTGTACTTTTCCCCTAGGCCATTCCAGTTATTGGTTTCGAGTATCAGACCAGCGAAAATTTTGATGGTTTCTCAACCATTCCTTAACTTCCAACTCCCATATCTCGCGAACGGATTGACGAACTCGAGAAATTCCTATTGCATCTGAAAGCAGAAACTCGCCCGATTACAACGGTATGTGTAATTTTGCCCTAGGCCATAGTAGTTATTGGTTTCGAGTATCAGACTTGCGAAAATTTTGATGGATTCACAACCATTCCTTAACTTCAAACTTCCATATCTCGCGAACGGACTGACGAACTCGAGAAATTCCTGTTGCATCTGAAAGTAGAAACTCGCCCGATTACAGCGGTATGTGTATTTTTCCCCTCGGCCTTTGTAGTTATTGGTTTCGGGTATCAGACTTGCGAAAATTTTGATGGTTTCTCAAGCGTTCCTTAACTTCAAACTCCCATATCTCGCGAACGGCTTGACGAACTTGAGAAATTCCTGTTGCATCTGAAAGTAGAAACTCGCCCGATTACAATGGTGTGTGTACTTTTCCCCTAGGCCATAGTAGTTATTGCTTTCGAGTATCACACATGCGAATATTTTGATGGTTTCTCAACCATTCCTTGACTTCAAACTCCCATATCTCGCGAACGGATGGACGAAATCGAGAAATTCCTGTTGCATCTGAAAGTAGAAACTCGCCCGATTACAACGGTATGTGTATTTCTGCCCTAGGCAACAGTAGTTCTTGGTTTCGGGTATCAGACATGCCAAAATTTTGATGGTTTCTCAACCATTTCTTAACTTCAAACTCCCATATCTCGCGAACGGATTTACGAACGCGAGAAATTCCTGTTGCATCTGAAAGTAGAAACTCGCCCGATTACAATGGTGTGTGTACTTTTCTCCTAGGCCATTCCAGTTATTGGTTTCGAGTATCAGACCGGCGAAAATTTTGATGGTTTCTCAACCGTCTCATAACTCCAAACTCCGATATTTCGCGAACGGACTGACGAATACGAAAAATTCCGGTTGCATCTGAAAGTAGAAACTCTCCCGATCACAACGGTATGTGTATTTTTGCCCTAGGCAACAGTAGTTCTTGGTTTCGGGTATCAGACATGCCAAAATTTTGATGGTTTCTCAACCATTCCTTAACTTCAAACTCCCATATCTCGCGAACGGATTTACGAACGCGAGAAATTCCTGTTGCATCTGAAAGTACAAACTCGCCCGATTACAATGGTGTGTGTATTTTTCCCCTAGGCCATTCCAGTTATTGGTTTCGAGTATCAGACCAGCGAAAATTTTGATGGTTTCTCAACCATTCCTTAACTTCCAACTCCCATATCTCGCGAACGGATTGACGAACTCGAGAGATTCCTATTGCATCTGAAAGCAGAAACTCGCCCGATTACAGCGGTATGTGTAATTTTGCCCTAGGCCATAGTAGTTATTGGTTTCGAGTATCAGACTTGCGAAAATTTTGATGGTTTCTCAACCATCCCTAAACTTCAAACTCCCATATCTCGCGAACGGATTGACGAACTCGAGAAATTCCTATTGCATCTGAAAGTAGAAACTCGCCCGATTACAATGGTGTGTGTAGTTTTCCCCTAGGCCATTCCAGGTGTTGGTTTCGAGTATCAAATCGGCGAAAATTTTGGTGGTTTCTCAACCATTCCTTAACTTCAAACTCCCATATCTCGCGAACGGATTGACGAACTCGAGAAATTCCTGTTGCATCTGAAAGTAGAAACTCGCCCGATTACAATGTTGTGCGTACTTTTCCCCTAGACCATTCCAGTTATTGGTTTCGAGTATCAAATCAGCGAAAATTTTGGTGGTTTCTCAACCATTCCTTAACTTCAAACTCCCATATCTCGCGAACGGATTGACGAACTCGAGAAATTCCAGTTGCATCTGAAAGTAGAATCTCGCCCGATATCAATGGTGTGTGTACCTTTCCCCTAGGGCATTGCAGTTATTGGTTTCGAGTATCAGAATTGCGAAAATTTTGATGGTTTCTCAACCATCCCTAAACTTCAAACTCCCATATCTCGCGAACGGATTGACGAACTCGAGAAATTCCTATTGCATCTGAAAGTAGAAACTCGCCCGATTACAATGGTGTGTGTAGTTTTCCCCTAGGCCATTCCAGGTGTTGGTTTCGAGTATCAAATCGGCGAAAATTTTGGTGGTTTCTCAACCATTCCTTAACTTCAAACTCCCATATCTCGCGAACGGATTGACGAACTCGAGAAATTGCTGCTGCATCTGAAAGTAGAAACTCGCCCGATTACAATGGTGTTTGAACCTTTCCCCTAGGCCATAGTAGTTATTGGTTTCGAGTATCAGACTTGCGAAAATTTTGATGGTTGCTCAAGCGTTCCTTAACTTCAAACTCCCATATCTCGCGAACGGATTGACGAACTCGAGAAATTCCTGTTGCACCTGAAAGTAGAAACTCGCCCGATTACAATGGTGTGTGTACTTTTCCCCTAGACCACAGTAGTTATTGTTTTCGAGTCTCAGACTTGCGAAAATTTAGATGGTTGCACAAGCGTTCCTTAACTTCAAACTCCCATATCTCGCGAACGGATAGACGAACTCGGGTAATTCCTATTGCATCTGAAAGGAGAAACACGCTCGATTTCAACGATATGTGTACTTTTTCCCTAGGCCAATCCAGTTATTGGTTTCGGGTATCAGACTTGCGAAAATTTTGATGGTTTCTCAACCATTCCTAAACTTCAAACTCCCATATCTCGCGAGCGGATTGACGAACTCGAGAAATTCCTGTTGCATCTGAAAGTAGAAACTCGCCCGATTACAATGGTGTGTGTACTTTTCCCCTAGGCCATAGTAGTTATTGGTTTCGAGTATCAGACTTGCGAAAATTTTGATGGTTGCTCAAGCGTTTCTTAACTTCAAACTCCCATATCTCGCGAACGGATTGACGAACTCGAGAAATTCCAGTTGCATCTGAAAGTAGAATCTCGCCCGATTTCAATGGTGTGTGTACTTTTCCCCTAGGCCATTGCAGTTATTGGTTTCGAGTATCAGACTTGCGAATATTTTGATGGTTGCTCATGCGTTCCTTAACTTCAAACTCCCATATCTCTCGAACGGATTGACGAACTCGAGACATTCCTGTTGCATCTGAAAGTAGAATCTCGCCCGATATCAATGGTGTGTGTACCTTTCCCCTAGGGCATTGCAGTTATTGGTTTCGAGTATCAGACTTGCGAAAATTTTGATGGTTTCTCAACCATTCTTAAACTTCAAACTCCCATATCTCGCTAACGGATTGACGAACTCGAGAAATTCCTATTGCATCTGAAAGTAGAAACTCGCCCGATTACAATGGTGTGTGTAGTTTTCCCCTAGGCCATTCCAGGTGTTGGTTTCGAGTATCAAATCGGCGAAAATTTTGGTGGTTTCTCAACCATTCCTTAACTTCAAACTCCCATATATCGCGAACGGATTGACGAACTCGAGAAATTGCTGCTGCATCTGAAAGTAGAAACTCGCCCGATTACAATGGTGTGTGTACTTTTCCCCTAGACCATAGTAGTTATTGGTTTCGGGTATCAGACTTGCGAAAATTTTGATAGTTGCTCAAGCGTTCCTTAACTTCAAACTCCCATATCTCGCGAACGGATTGACGAACTCGAGAAATTCCGGTTGCATCTGAAAGTAGAATCTCGCACGATTTCAATGGTGTGTGTACTTTTCCCCTAGGCCACTGCAGTTATTGGTTTCGAGTATCAGACTTGCGAAAATTTTGATGGTTGCTCAAGCGTTCCTTAACTTCAAACTCCCATATCTCGCGAACGGATTGACGAACTCGAGAAATTCCTGTTGCACCTGAAAGTAGAAACTCGCCCGATTACAATGGTGTGTGTACTTTTCCCCTAGACCATAGTAGTTATTGTTTTCGATTATCAGACTTGCGAAAATTTAGATGGTTGCTCAAGCGTTCCTTAACTTCAAACTCCCATATCTCGCGAACGGATAGACGAACTCGGGTAATTCCTATTGCATCTGAAAGGAGAAACTCGCTCGATTTCAACGATATGTGTACTTTTTCCCTAGGCCAATCCAGTTATTGGTTTCGGGTATCAGACTTGCGAAAATTTTGATGGTTTCTCAACCATTCCTAAACTTCAAACTCCCATATCTCGCGAACGGATTGACGAACTCGAGAAATTCCTGTTGCATCTGAAAGTAGAAACTCGCCCGATTACAATGGTGTGTGTACTTTTCCCCTAGGCCATAGTAGTTATTGGTTTCGGGTATCAGACTTTTGAAAATTTTGATAGTTGCTCAAGCGTTCCTTAACTTCAAACTCCCATATCTAGCGAAGGGATTGACGAACTCGAGAAATTCCTGTTGCATCTGAAAGTAGAAACCCACCCGATTACAATGGTGTGTGTACTTTTCCCCTAGGCCATAGTAGTTATTGGTTTCGAGTATCAGACTTGCGAAAATTTTGATGGTTGCTCAAGCGTTTCTTAACTTCAAACTCCCATATCTCGCGAACGGATTGACGAACTCGAGAAATTCCAGTTGCATCTGAAAGTAGAATCTCGCCCGATTTCAATGGTGTGTGTACTTTTCCCCTAGGCCATTGCAGTTATTGGTTTCGAGTATCAGACTTGCGAATATTTTGATGGTTGCTCAAGCGTTCCTTAACTACAAACTCCCATATCTCTCGAACGGATTGACGAACTCGAGACATTCCTGTTGCATCTGAAAGTAGACACTCGCCCGATTACAATGGTGTGTGTACTTTTCCCCTAGACCATAGTAGTTATTGGTTTCGAGTATCAGACTTGCGAAAATTTAGATGGTTTCTCAACCATTACTTAACTTCGAACACCCATACCTCGCGAACGGATTGTCGAACTCGAGAAATTCCTGTTGAATCTGAAAGTAGAAACACGCCCGATTACAATGGTGTGTGTACTTTTCCCCTAGGCCAATGCAGTTATTGGTTTCGAGTATCAGACTTGCGAAAATTTTGATGGTTGCTCAAGCGTTCCTTAACTTCAAACTCCCATATCTCGCGAACGGATTGACGAACTCGAGAAATTCCTGTTGCACCTGAAAGTAGAAACTCGCCCGATTACAATGGTGTGTGTACTTTTCCCCTAGACCATAGTAGTTATTGTTTTCGATTATCAGACTTGCGAAAATTTAGATGGTTGCTCAAGCGTTCCTTAACTTCAAACTCCCATATCTCGCGAACGGATAGACGAACTCGGGTAATTCCTATTGCATCTGAAAGGAGAAACTCGCTCGATTTCAACGATATGTGTACTTTTTCCCTAGGCCAATCCAGTTATTGGTTTCGGGTATCAGACTTGCGAAAATTTTGATGGTTTCTCAACCATTCCTAAACTTCAAACTCCCATATCTCGCGAACGGATTGACGAACTCGAGAAATTCCTGTTGCATCTGAAAGTAGAAACTCGCCCGATTACAATGGTGTGTGTACTTTTCCCCTAGGCCATAGTAGTTATTGGTTTCGGGTATCAGACTTTTGAAAATTTTGATAGTTGCTCAAGCGTTCCTTAACTTCAAACTCCCATATCTAGCGAAGGGATTGACGAACTCGAGAAATTCCTGTTGCATCTGAAAGTAGAAACCCACCCGATTACAATGGTGTGTGTACTTTTCCCCTAGGCCATAGTAGTTATTGGTTTCGAGTATCAGACTTGCGAAAATTTTGATGGTTGCTCAAGCGTTTCTTAACTTCAAACTCCCATATCTCGCGAACGGATTGACGAACTCGAGAAATTCCAGTTGCATCTGAAAGTAGAATCTCGCCCGATTTCAATGGTGTGTGTACTTTTCCCCTAGGCCATAGTAGTTATTGCTTTCGAGTATCAGACATGCGAAAATTTTGATGGTTTCTCAACCATTCCTTAACTTCAAACTCCCATATCTCTCGAACGGATTTACGAACGCGAGAAATTCCTGTTGCATCTGAAAGTAGAAACTCGCCGGATTACAATGGTGTGTGTACTTTTCCCCTAGGCCATTCCAGTTATTGGTTTCGAGTATCAGACCAGCGAAAATTTTGATGGTTTCTCAACCATTCCTTAACTTCCAACTCCCATATCTCGCGAACGGATTGACGAACTCGAGAAATTCCTATTGCATCTGAAAGCAGAAACTCGCCCGATTACAACGGTATGTGTAATTTTGCCCTAGGCCATAGTAGTTATTGGTTTCGAGTATCAGACTTGCGAAAATTTTGATGGATTCACAACCATTCCTTAACTTCAAACTTCCATATCTCGCGAACGGACTGACGAACTCGAGAAATTCCTGTTGCATCTGAAAGTAGAAACTCGCCCGATTACAGCGGTATGTGTATTTTTCCCCTCGGCCTTTGTAGTTATTGGTTTCGGGTATCAGACTTGCGAAAATTTTGATGGTTTCTCAAGCGTTCCTTAACTTCAAACTCCCATATCTCGCGAACGGCTTGACGAACTTGAGAAATTCCTGTTGCATCTGAAAGTAGAAACTCGCCCGATTACAATGGTGTGTGTACTTTTCCCCTAGGCCATAGTAGTTATTGCTTTCGAGTATCACACATGCGAATATTTTGATGGTTTCTCAACCATTCCTTGACTTCAAACTCCCATATCTCGCGAACGGATGGACGAAATCGAGAAATTCCTGTTGCATCTGAAAGTAGAAACTCGCCCGATTACAACGGTATGTGTATTTCTGCCCTAGGCAACAGTAGTTCTTGGTTTCGGGTATCAGACATGCCAAAATTTTGATGGTTTCTCAACCATTTCTTAACTTCAAACTCCCATATCTCGCGAACGGATTTACGAACGCGAGAAATTCCTGTTGCATCTGAAAGTAGAAACTCGCCCGATTACAATGGTGTGTGTACTTTTCTCCTAGGCCATTCCAGTTATTGGTTTCGAGTATCAGACCGGCGAAAATTTTGATGGTTTCTCAACCGTCTCATAACTCCAAACTCCGATATTTCGCGAACGGACTGACGAATACGAAAAATTCCGGTTGCATCTGAAAGTAGAAACTCTCCCGATCACAACGGTATGTGTATTTTTGCCCTAGGCAACAGTAGTTCTTGGTTTCGGGTATCAGACATGCCAAAATTTTGATGGTTTCTCAACCATTCCTTAACTTCAAACTCCCATATCTCGCGAACGGATTTACGAACGCGAGAAATTCCTGTTGCATCTGAAAGTACAAACTCGCCCGATTACAATGGTGTGTGTATTTTTCCCCTAGGCCATTCCAGTTATTGGTTTCGAGTATCAGACCAGCGAAAATTTTGATGGTTTCTCAACCATTCCTTAACTTCCAACTCCCATATCTCGCGAACGGATTGACGAACTCGAGAGATTCCTATTGCATCTGAAAGCAGAAACTCGCCCGATTACAGCGGTATGTGTAATTTTGCCCTAGGCCATAGTAGTTATTGGTTTCGAGTATCAGACTTGCGAAAATTTTGATGGTTTCTCAACCATCCCTAAACTTCAAACTCCCATATCTCGCGAACGGATTGACGAACTCGAGAAATTCCTATTGCATCTGAAAGTAGAAACTCGCCCGATTACAATGGTGTGTGTAGTTTTCCCCTAGGCCATTCCAGGTGTTGGTTTCGAGTATCAAATCGGCGAAAATTTTGGTGGTTTCTCAACCATTCCTTAACTTCAAACTCCCATATCTCGCGAACGGATTGACGAACTCGAGAAATTCCTGTTGCATCTGAAAGTAGAAACTCGCCCGATTACAATGTTGTGCGTACTTTTCCCCTAGACCATTCCAGTTATTGGTTTCGAGTATCAAATCAGCGAAAATTTTGGTGGTTTCTCAACCATTCCTTAACTTCAAACTCCCATATCTCGCGAACGGATTGACGAACTCGAGAAATTCCAGTTGCATCTGAAAGTAGAATCTCGCCCGATATCAATGGTGTGTGTACCTTTCCCCTAGGGCATTGCAGTTATTGGTTTCGAGTATCAGAATTGCGAAAATTTTGATGGTTTCTCAACCATCCCTAAACTTCAAACTCCCATATCTCGCGAACGGATTGACGAACTCGAGAAATTCCTATTGCATCTGAAAGTAGAAACTCGCCCGATTACAATGGTGTGTGTAGTTTTCCCCTAGGCCATTCCAGGTGTTGGTTTCGAGTATCAAATCGGCGAAAATTTTGGTGGTTTCTCAACCATTCCTTAACTTCAAACTCCCATATCTCGCGAACGGATTGACGAACTCGAGAAATTGCTGCTGCATCTGAAAGTAGAAACTCGCCCGATTACAATGGTGTTTGAACCTTTCCCCTAGGCCATAGTAGTTATTGGTTTCGAGTATCAGACTTGCGAAAATTTTGATGGTTGCTCAAGCGTTCCTTAACTTCAAACTCCCATATCTCGCGAACGGATTGACGAACTCGAGAAATTCCTGTTGCACCTGAAAGTAGAAACTCGCCCGATTACAATGGTGTGTGTACTTTTCCCCTAGACCACAGTAGTTATTGTTTTCGAGTCTCAGACTTGCGAAAATTTAGATGGTTGCACAAGCGTTCCTTAACTTCAAACTCCCATATCTCGCGAACGGATAGACGAACTCGGGTAATTCCTATTGCATCTGAAAGGAGAAACACGCTCGATTTCAACGATATGTGTACTTTTTCCCTAGGCCAATCCAGTTATTGGTTTCGGGTATCAGACTTGCGAAAATTTTGATGGTTTCTCAACCATTCCTAAACTTCAAACTCCCATATCTCGCGAGCGGATTGACGAACTCGAGAAATTCCTGTTGCATCTGAAAGTAGAAACTCGCCCGATTACAATGGTGTGTGTACTTTTCCCCTAGGCCATAGTAGTTATTGGTTTCGAGTATCAGACTTGCGAAAATTTTGATGGTTGCTCAAGCGTTTCTTAACTTCAAACTCCCATATCTCGCGAACGGATTGACGAACTCGAGAAATTCCAGTTGCATCTGAAAGTAGAATCTCGCCCGATTTCAATGGTGTGTGTACTTTTCCCCTAGGCCATTGCAGTTATTGGTTTCGAGTATCAGACTTGCGAATATTTTGATGGTTGCTCATGCGTTCCTTAACTTCAAACTCCCATATCTCTCGAACGGATTGACGAACTCGAGACATTCCTGTTGCATCTGAAAGTAGAATCTCGCCCGATATCAATGGTGTGTGTACCTTTCCCCTAGGGCATTGCAGTTATTGGTTTCGAGTATCAGACTTGCGAAAATTTTGATGGTTTCTCAACCATTCTTAAACTTCAAACTCCCATATCTCGCTAACGGATTGACGAACTCGAGAAATTCCTATTGCATCTGAAAGTAGAAACTCGCCCGATTACAATGGTGTGTGTAGTTTTCCCCTAGGCCATTCCAGGTGTTGGTTTCGAGTATCAAATCGGCGAAAATTTTGGTGGTTTCTCAACCATTCCTTAACTTCAAACTCCCATATATCGCGAACGGATTGACGAACTCGAGAAATTGCTGCTGCATCTGAAAGTAGAAACTCGCCCGATTACAATGGTGTGTGTACTTTTCCCCTAGACCATAGTAGTTATTGGTTTCGGGTATCAGACTTGCGAAAATTTTGATAGTTGCTCAAGCGTTCCTTAACTTCAAACTCCCATATCTCGCGAACGGATTGACGAACTCGAGAAATTCCGGTTGCATCTGAAAGTAGAATCTCGCACGATTTCAATGGTGTGTGTACTTTTCCCCTAGGCCACTGCAGTTATTGGTTTCGAGTATCAGACTTGCGAAAATTTTGATGGTTGCTCAAGCGTTCCTTAACTTCAAACTCCCATATCTCGCGAACGGATTGACGAACTCGAGAAATTCCTGTTGCACCTGAAAGTAGAAACTCGCCCGATTACAATGGTGTGTGTACTTTTCCCCTAGACCATAGTAGTTATTGTTTTCGATTATCAGACTTGCGAAAATTTAGATGGTTGCTCAAGCGTTCCTTAACTTCAAACTCCCATATCTCGCGAACGGATAGACGAACTCGGGTAATTCCTATTGCATCTGAAAGGAGAAACTCGCTCGATTTCAACGATATGTGTACTTTTTCCCTAGGCCAATCCAGTTATTGGTTTCGGGTATCAGACTTGCGAAAATTTTGATGGTTTCTCAACCATTCCTAAACTTCAAACTCCCATATCTCGCGAACGGATTGACGAACTCGAGAAATTCCTGTTGCATCTGAAAGTAGAAACTCGCCCGATTACAATGGTGTGTGTACTTTTCCCCTAGGCCATAGTAGTTATTGGTTTCGGGTATCAGACTTTTGAAAATTTTGATAGTTGCTCAAGCGTTCCTTAACTTCAAACTCCCATATCTAGCGAAGGGATTGACGAACTCGAGAAATTCCTGTTGCATCTGAAAGTAGAAACCCACCCGATTACAATGGTGTGTGTACTTTTCCCCTAGGCCATAGTAGTTATTGGTTTCGAGTATCAGACTTGCGAAAATTTTGATGGTTGCTCAAGCGTTTCTTAACTTCAAACTCCCATATCTCGCGAACGGATTGACGAACTCGAGAAATTCCAGTTGCATCTGAAAGTAGAATCTCGCCCGATTTCAATGGTGTGTGTACTTTTCCCCTAGGCCATTGCAGTTATTGGTTTCGAGTATCAGACTTGCGAATATTTTGATGGTTGCTCAAGCGTTCCTTAACTACAAACTCCCATATCTCTCGAACGGATTGACGAACTCGAGACATTCCTGTTGCATCTGAAAGTAGACACTCGCCCGATTACAATGGTGTGTGTACTTTTCCCCTAGACCATAGTAGTTATTGGTTTCGAGTATCAGACTTGCGAAAATTTAGATGGTTTCTCAACCATTACTTAACTTCGAACACCCATACCTCGCGAACGGATTGTCGAACTCGAGAAATTCCTGTTGAATCTGAAAGTAGAAACACGCCCGATTACAATGGTGTGTGTACTTTTCCCCTAGGCCAATGCAGTTATTGGTTTCGAGTATCAGACTTGCGAAAATTTTGATGGTTGCTCAAGCGTTCCTTAACTTCAAACTCCCATATCTCGCGAACGGATTGACGAACTCGAGAAATTCCTGTTGCACCTGAAAGTAGAAACTCGCCCGATTACAATGGTGTGTGTACTTTTCCCCTAGACCATAGTAGTTATTGTTTTCGATTATCAGACTTGCGAAAATTTAGATGGTTGCTCAAGCGTTCCTTAACTTCAAACTCCCATATCTCGCGAACGGATAGACGAACTCGGGTAATTCCTATTGCATCTGAAAGGAGAAACTCGCTCGATTTCAACGATATGTGTACTTTTTCCCTAGGCCAATCCAGTTATTGGTTTCGGGTATCAGACTTGCGAAAATTTTGATGGTTTCTCAACCATTCCTAAACTTCAAACTCCCATATCTCGCGAACGGATTGACGAACTCGAGAAATTCCTGTTGCATCTGAAAGTAGAAACTCGCCCGATTACAATGGTGTGTGTACTTTTCCCCTAGGCCATAGTAGTTATTGGTTTCGGGTATCAGACTTTTGAAAATTTTGATAGTTGCTCAAGCGTTCCTTAACTTCAAACTCCCATATCTAGCGAAGGGATTGACGAACTCGAGAAATTCCTGTTGCATCTGAAAGTAGAAACCCACCCGATTACAATGGTGTGTGTACTTTTCCCCTAGGCCATAGTAGTTATTGGTTTCGAGTATCAGACTTGCGAAAATTTTGATGGTTGCTCAAGCGTTTCTTAACTTCAAACTCCCATATCTCGCGAACGGATTGACGAACTCGAGAAATTCCAGTTGCATCTGAAAGTAGAATCTCGCCCGATTTCAATGGTGTGTGTACTTTTCCCCTAGGCCATTGCAGTTATTGGTTTCGAGTATCAGACTTGCGAATATTTTGATGGTTGCTCAAGCGTTCCTTAACTACAAACTCCCATATCTCTCGAACGGATTGACGAACTCGAGACATTCCTGTTGCATCTGAAAGTAGACACTCGCCCGATTACAATGGTGTGTGTACTTTTCCCCTAGACCATAGTAGTTATTGGTTTCGAGTATCAGACTTGCGAAAATTTAGATGGTTTCTCAACCATTACTTAACTTCGAACTCCCATACCTCGCGAACGGATTGACGAACTCGAGAAATTCCTGTTGAATCTGAAAGTAGAAACACGCCCGATTACAATGGTGTGTGTACTTTTCCCCTAGGCCATAGTAGTTATTGGTTTCGGGTATCAGACTTGCGAAAATTTTGATAGTTGCTCAAGCGTTCCTTAACTTCAAACTCCCATATCTCGCGAACGGATTGACGAACTCGAGAAATTCCAGTTGCATCTGAAAGTAGAATCTCGCCCGATTTCAATGGTGTGTGTACTTTTCCCCTAGGCCATTGCAGTTATTGGTTTCGAGTATCAGACTTGCGAATATTTTGATGGTTGCTCATGCGTTCCTTAACTTCAAACTCCCATATCTCTCGAACGGATTGACGAACTCGAGACATTCCTGTTGCATCTGAAAGTAGAATCTCGCCCGATATCAATGGTGTGTGTACCTTTCCCCTAGGGCATTGCAGTTATTGGTTTCGAGTATCAGACTTGCGAAAATTTTGATGGTTTCTCAACCATTCTTAAACTTCAAACTCCCATATCTCGCTAACGGATTGACGAACTCGAGAAATTCCTATTGCATCTGAAAGTAGAAACTCGCCCGATTACAATGGTGTGTGTAGTTTTCCCCTAGGCCATTCCAGCTGTTGGTTTCGAGTATCAAATCGGCGAAAATTTTGGTGGTTTCTCAACCATTCCTTTACTTCAAACTCCCATATATCGCGAACGGATTGACGAACTCGAGAAATTGCTGCTGCATCTGAAAGTAAAAACTCGCCCGATTACAATGGTGTTTGCACCTTTCCCCTAGGCCATAGTAGTTATTGGTTTCGAGTATCAGACTTGCGAAAATTTTGATGGTTGCTCAAGCGTTCCTTAACTTCAAACTCCCATATCTCGCGAACGGATTGACGAACTCGAGAAATTCCGGTTGCATCTGAAAGTAGAATCTCGCACGATTTCAATGGTGTGTGTACTTTTCCCCTAGGCCACTGCAGTTATTGGTTTCGAGTATCAGACTTGCGAAAATTTTGATGGTTGCTCAAGCGTTCCTTAACTTCAAACTCCCATATCTCGCGAACGGATTGACGAACTCGAGAAATTCCTGTTGCACCTGAAAGTAGAAACTCGCCCGATTACAATGGTGTGTGTACTTTTCCCCTAGACCATAGTAGTTATTGTTTTCGATTATCAGACTTGCGAAAATTTAGATGGTTGCTCAAGCGTTCCTTAACTTCAAACTCCCATATCTCGCGAACGGATAGACGAACTCGGGTAATTCCTATTGCATCTGAAAGGAGAAACTCGCTCGATTTCAACGATATGTGTACTTTTTCCCTAGGCCAATCCAGTTACTGGTTTCGGGTATCAGACTTGCGAAAATTTTGATGGTTTCTCAACCATTCCTAAACTTCAAACTCCCATATCTCGCGAACGGATTGACGAACTCGAGAAATTCCTGTTGCATCTGAAAGTAGAAACTCGCCCGATTACAATGGTGTGTGTACTTTTCCCCTAGGCCATAGTAGTTATTGGTTTCGGGTATCAGACTTTTGAAAATTTTGATAGTTGCTCAAGCGTTCCTTAACTTCAAACTCCCATATCTAGCGAAGGGATTGACGAACTCGAGAAATTCCTGTTGCATCTGAAAGTAGAAACCCACCCGATTACAATGTTGTGTGTACTTTTCCCCTAGGCCATAGTAGTTATTGGTTTCGAGTATCAGACTTGCGAAAATTTTGATGGTTGCTCAAGCGTTTCTTAACTTCAAACTCCCATATCTCGCGAACGGATTGACGAACTCGAGAAATTCCAGTTGCATCTGAAAGTAGAATCTCGCCCGATTTCAATGGTGTGTGTACTTTTCCCCTAGGCCATTGCAGTTATTGGTTTCGAGTATCAGACTTGCGAATATTTTGATGGTTGCTCAAGCGTTCCTTAACTTCAAACTCCCATATCTCTCGAACGGATTGACGAACTCGAGACATTCCTGTTGCATCTGAAAGTAGACACTCGCCCGATTACAATGGTGTGTGTACTTTTCCCCTAGACCATAGTAGTTATTGGTTTCGAGTATCAGACTTGCGAAAATTTAGATGGTTTCTCAACCATTACTTAACTTCGAACTCCCATACCTCGCGAACGGATTGACGAACTCGAGAAATTCCTGTT